>NC_136884.1:4632738-5222738 GCF_949152265.1 Phoxinus phoxinus
ATAGACATTGATAAATAAATAAATAAATATTAACATTGATTTACCTTGAAGTGAATGTATGTCAAGATTTATTTGGAAAAAGAAAACGTTTCATATAATGTCATACACATATGTGATCTTTGTCGAGCAGCATTATTTTCTGTCATCAAAACGGTGCACCTCACCTTGGCCTTCACAGTTTTCCTGTCATTCTCTCTTTCTCTTCCACTGTTACTGTAGATTTCCCTTTGCTTCTTCCCCTGGGCTTCTTTCCTCCGCTCTCTCTTCTGCTTTCTCTCTCTCTGCTGAAGATCAGGTATGCTCCCTTGCCTTAAGGACACTGGCATCCGTTATGTCACTACTGTCGGATTGACGTGCAATGCATGTACATGTGTTTACATGAGTTGTGTAGTTCAGGGCCATCTCGCGAGTGATATGACACCCCCTTCTCCTCCTGCAGGACCTGAAGCCAGGTGACGTGACCAGCAAACGCAGTCTATGGGAAAACAAAGGGTCCTCTGCTACCAAGGTAACCAAATACAGTTTTTTTCCCCCAATCAGCCCAACTATCTCGCTCTCTTAGTTATATATACACATAACATTTTTCATATGCCCCTGGAGAATGAATTAATAAAGCACTTATGTGTCCAAACAGCAGGCTGTGGGTATATTATAACCCTTCAGGCATGCCATTATAGGACTCTGGAGACAGTAACAGTCATAACACCACTCTAGCATGATATCTGCAGTATAACATTGCCATAACATTGCCTGTGTGTTTTGTGTTTTAAGCCATCCCCTTGCTAATTGTCTACAGATCTGACCACCTTGAGGAGGTAAATGTTACTTTATCACACAGGAATGCACAGTTTGATGAGCCACACTTAATGCATTTATCACAAGATGGCTTAGGAACTGCGATGTCGTGCCTTTGGCTTTTTTCGTTTCCTCACGGAGCTTCTCTCACACTTGCTCACTGCCACAAGAGCACACGGTTGGTTTGCAAGGAGGATGAGCTTTAAAGAACTGAAGTCACCAGGAGTAACTCCTGTAACACTAATTGACCTTATGTTAAGCTCCGCCCACTTTGGTTACCATTGCTGACTCAGACAAGCATTACATAGATTCTAATAGGAATGAACTGGATATATTCGTGAACAGTGAGATGTTTGTTGTTGTTGTTTTAAATCAGTAAAACGTGCTCATGAAGTGGAAAATAAGCTAATTGCAAAGCATCGTGTATATGCCAATTTTCTGCCCCTTTAAGCAACCACACAACACACCCTAGCAACACCCTAGCATCCACCCAGGACTCCTTAGCAACTCCCTAGAAACAACAGAATAGCAACAGACATAGCAACATCCTGGCAGACATCCACAGCACCCTAGAATCATGGTAGATATTTTTGCAAGGGCAAAACTTAAATTAAGTTATGCAGTAATGTGATAAAAAGACAGAATCTTGATAAAGGCTTATAACAGTAAACTTAGAAAAGAACTTAGTCACGATTGCATTTGAATCAATATGTAAATTAATTAACATTGATGTACCTTGGAGAGAATGTAGGTCACAATTTATTTGGAATAGGAAAACTACTGGGCAGCTTGTGTCACTCGTACAGTAGAAGTGACTTGCCATTATTTAATAATTAAGATTAATGCATATTTAAAATTCCATTTAAAATTATCCAAACAGACAGGACATTAAAGAGCTTGTCTGATAATATGCTGGTTGGTAATTAGGGCGGAGTTTAGTGAAGGATCATTTTCACCCTCCCTCTCTCTTTCATTCGCTCTTTTTTTTTTTACCATCACCCCTTTACAAAGGACTCTGCCTATTGTGAAAAGATCTATTTTAATGCTGGCATGACTGGGATGCAGTTGACCAAACATGGCGGTTTATTCACATCACGAATAGAAACCAATTTCAGACGATCCCATCGCCTGAACTTGAAAAGGCATTCCCACGAGCGCTGGCCTTCATATTTTTATATCCACAGATCAAACAGATAATAACGGTAGTCATTCAGAGCGGCTGCCTCTATCTTTGGAAACGGGCACAATAGAATCTTCTGCTGGACTGTCAGCGAGGCGTCAAGATCAGGCCAAGGCTGCGGTTAGCCACAGATTGCAGTTTTGGCCCAGAGCACTTAAAGGACTGGTAAATGGTGACGTAAAAAGCCTAATGAAGGGAAATCTGTGGTCATAACCGCGCTGATGTTACCAAACCCAGCAGTGCAGTTTGGTCAGGAGTGGAAAGAATGAGGGTTTCACTTGTATGTGAATCTGGAAAAAGAGTGCTGTTTGAAACCATGCTAAGCATGTTCCTGTCAATGTACACGCAGCATGTCGGCCACAAGTGCTTTCACTGATGACTTTTTGGAGCACATCGGCACAAAAAAACATGTTAAAAAGGAAATGTAAAATGAAATGTGAAGGCATAAGTGGAATACCAGACGGATGGGCTGGGAAGGACTCTGCCACACTGATTAGCACATTAGCTTTTATTTATGTTAATCTCATTCTGTCTTTTTCTCTGTTTCTTTCTCTTTCTCTCTTTTTCCATCTTTCTTTTTGATTTATACCTCACCCAGGTCGCAAGCAGAGGAGAGACCAAATCCGTCACCAATGGTAAGTGACAAGAAGATAAATTGTATTTGTGTAAAACCGTGTCCCATTTCCATTTTCCAACAAAAAGCAATTTGTCAACCAGTAACTGCTGCGCGCTGTGACACAATCACAGGCAATTAGAATATATTTGATGCATCAAACGCGTCTATGAAGAGCAAGGTTTTGGACCAATAAGATTACAGAGTGGGCGGGGCTACCAAGTGTTATGCCACCGAAATGGACCCTTTTTTGTGATGACACATTTCCAGTTCTCAACACCATAAATCCAGCAAAGTTTTTATTTTTTATTCATAACACTATACTTTGTGTTTCCTATCATGGCATTAAATTACAGAAAACTAGTTAAAGCTACTAATTCAACGTCTGAGGAAGTGACAGCAAATTTGACATCTTTCTCTCTTCTGACAAAATTAGGTTGGTTAGCACACAGTGTAAGTTTTGTTGTTCATGTGTGTTTGCAATATAGTTGTTTCTTTTGCCTATACATCCAAGGCAAAATGAGGTCAAAATGAAGTCCTACTGTGAAGGGCAGGTCTCTCCATATTGCAAAACACCCACAATCCCTCTGGCAGGAAGCCCTTCCAATGATAAATCATACTGTAGCTGCAGGCACGTCGTTTCACTGGCTGAAGTGTTTTAAAATGCCTCTTTGGCATTGTTTTCTATTTTGAATGCCGGCCATTTGTTCCTCTAAAAGAGGACGCGGTGGCCTTCGGGCGTGCCAGGCGTTTTTGGGGTAATGGGCGACAGGTCTTTGCGTTAGCCTGCCCTCTTACTCACGTCGGCCTGCTCGTCTCAATATCACACCGTGGATTATGGGCGTCTGTCAGTGCCAGCAGGGCTAAAGCTGCATGTTTGTCACATTACTGCATGGGACGGCAGATTAGCACACTCGCATGCCGTATGAAAACTTACGTCCTTCCAACCACTTGGTCAAACACATGGCCAGCTTGCATTTAAGAGGTTTTTTATAACTATATTTAGCTCTGGAGCACAAGAGAAAGGGTGTATGTTACAAATACACACAGCTAAGCATACTAAGATTTTGAATTGTCCCATAATCTCGGCTGAATGAAAAGCGTAACAAACACACACCATTTAACCCTTCTTCTAAGGGGCAAAAAAGTGGCCCAGATCCCATAAATAACAGGCAATAATTATGTTTAAACATGTTGGACAATAATCATTTTATAAATTTAATATCTGGTCAAATTTGACATTCTTGAGTTCTACTTACCGTATTTCAAGGGTTCAAGAATTACAACAAGGCTGCATATAAAATAAAATAAAAATACAGTAAAAACTGAAATACTGTGGAAACAGTATAATAACCATTTCCTGTTTAATATATTTTTTAATGTTTTTTTAGCATCATTACTCCAGTCTTCAGTGTCACATGACCCTTCAGAAATCCTTCTAATATGCTGATTTGCTGCTCAAAAGACATTTCTTATTATTGTTGTTGAAAACAGTTATTATGCTTAATATTTTTGTGTAAACTATGATACTTATTTTTTCTGGATTGTGGTGAATAGAAAGTTCAAAAGAACAACATTTATTTAAAATATAATAAATATATAAATGTCTTTGTCAATTTTAATCAATTTAAACCATCCTTAAGTCTTAATTTCTTTCTTTTTTTTAACATACTGACCCCAAACTAACTAGTAAAAATTGTAATTAAAGTGTGTGTCTTCTCATTTATTTTCAAGCAATTTTATGACTTTTCTCTTTTGTCTCTTAACAGGAACGGGCCATTAACCTTTCAAAGACGCCAGAGAGGCAGGGACCAAGAGAATGCACAACATTCCTTTTTTAAACTTTTATTAATACCAAAAAAAATCAAAAAAAAAAATCACACAAGCATTTTATACTGGCAGGAAGATCTGTGTGTAGACACGGTATAAAAGAGAGAAAAATGTAAAAAAAAAAAAAAAAGATATATATATAAATATCTATTTTATCACTGTATTCACAGGCCACCATCTTGCACCATCATAACATAAACGCAGTTGCGTGTACCTTCTGTTAAACTGAAATCTAGGCTGTGAAAACGAGCGATTCAAACTTTCATTTGTTAAAATTATATAATAATTAGGCTATATAATGGCTCAAAACATTCCTTGGATAGGAGGACGAGGAGTAGCATTCCGAATTGTCTTTTGTCAAATCACAAAGCATATTAAGCATGTTAGTTACCCTTCTCACCTGTTAATTTATAACTAAAGCAAAGCTTCACCCTGCATTTCATACATGTTCTCCAGTTCCAGACCGAATATGAGCACATGTAGAGTAGCTGTATTTTGTAGGCCTACTTTTTTGTCATAACGACACTTTTTTTTAAAAATAAAATAAAAAAAATTGTCTTAATAATATATGTTAGCATATAGTGTAAGTTTTTGTAATTAATTATATATTTTACTGCTTGATACAAAATGGTCTTTGCTTTTGCTTTCAATAGTATTTTATATCAAAGCAAGTTTTAATTCCATTATAGTCCATTATTACATTATCTTTGGCTTTTTTGTACTCTTGGAAACACTGGTCTGAAGTTGTTTGTGACCATCTTTTTGTAAGTGTTAATCACTATGTGTCATGTGGAATAATCAGTATTGGTTGAAACAAGAGAACTCGAAAGAAAGGGAACGTGCACTTTTTGGCTTAAATCACACATTTGATCAGTACATTTCACAATTTCTGCATGTAATGCAAGACGTTGGTTAATCCAAAAACACATCCTGATTTCAGCAAGGAAAAAGAGGACGAGCGTATAGTCAAAGTCAATTCATGTTTATAAGTGTTTCATTTTTTTGAGTGTCTTCTTTCTGTGCTGCAATTGATTCATACTAAATTGCAGAATGGATGTTGTCTGCTTTCAATACAGCGCTAGTTGGCAGAACATTAGTAACTTCATCATTTAAATGTCAAAGAATATCCAGTTCTGCGCGCTGTAGCTTAACGCTAATGTGTCTAAATGTTCAAAGTTCCTGTATTCTGCTTGTATTTTTTGACAATCAAGTTTTTTTTTTACGATTTGTTTCATCTTTGTAAGCACCTATGTATTGTTTCAGAGTAACACTATGCAAGTCGCACCACCTTTAAATGCAATTACCTTGTTACAAATATGACCATTTGTAGCCAATAGTTCCATACAGAGCAACATTGTATCATTGTCTCAGTGACCACAATAAAGAGACCAATGAAAAACACCTGTGATAGTGTGCTTCTCAATACTCCACCAGACTGCTATGCTAAACCCATATATCTCTGTCATGCTCCACTACCTCTAACAATAGGCTAAGTTCCAGCAGCCAATCAGAGCAAAGTAGCGTGGTCACATGATCTGGCAGGTCTGTATTAGGTGAGCTTTGGGTTAGTTTGAAACTGTCTGCTGCCTGGACCATCGAGATAAGACTCCATCTCTGTCTCTCTCTCTCTCTTCTTGGTGATATCTCAGGTAAGAGGCTTCAGATTTTGTTGTTGGATCCAAATTACATTAGTTAATTTGTAACTAAAATCTCCTCAAACAATTGCATGCCTACCGGATTAAATTGATTCTGCAAAGTTGCTCATAATGTGTGAACTCAGGCCTGAGGATCACCCTCTTCATTCCTCAATCATCAATGCAATGCTTGTCTTGTTCGCCAGAGGGACTGGTGGTTTGCGTGCTTTGGGTTTTTCTCTTAATGCTGCTTAATTCAGACTATCAATGGCAACATTCCTGCCACCGTCAGCCTGTGATATTCCAGCCTTTCAGAAGGAGTACGACTGGCCCTCGCTTATTAACGTAAAACGCACGTAACTCCAAAGTGAGACAGTTAATCTGCTGCAAAGACTTGGTGGATTTGGTCAGACCTCTGGCAGCTTCTGTCACACTCTCATTATCACAAGGACTCAATGTAAGATAAACCTTTATCCAAGATGATCTCTGTGAAGAGCCTTTAGTTTGAGGACCCTCAGACGAGGTAGTCTGAAGACCCCCGACAGATGTTGAGTGAAAATAAGAAATTACTACAATTGGATAACCTACAAACCTTTGAACTTTCAGGAGCTACAGTAATATTTGGTTACTTTAATATGTACGGATTTCATTGCAATAAAAGCACAAATCAAACCAAGTGGTGTTAAGTGTTGCCAAAGCATAACTAAATGAACTTTTTTACGTTTTTTTTTTTTTTTTGCAATAGTTTTCAATCAGTTGGTAATTTTTTGGTGGGTGTATGAAGTCGGTTCTCCTCAAGTTCCCACGGGTGTTATTCATGACATTAACTATCACAGGTTTCAATGTATGTGTCAATTTTGAACATATGTTTTTTTTCTTTTCTAAAGACGAAATGGCACTCAGATGGTGAAATTATGGCTAAATAATTTAAAAGTTTAAGTGTATGTATCTGTTACTTTTTCAAAACCTCAACAAACTTTATTTTCTGATATGTTTTGCTTGAAAATTGTGCTTGTGTTATACATTTAAAACAATCAACAGTATACTGGGTTTTCGCAGCAATGAAGAACCATTTTTCAGTGAGCATTTTAAAGAACATTTGAATAATCTAAAGAACCTTTTTCTGACTTCATAAAGAATCTTTTGTTGAATGTAAAGGTTCCACGGATATTAAAGGTTCTTCATGGAACCATCGATTCTAATAAAGAACCTTTATTTTTAAGAGTGACTTTGATATTTCATATACACTTTTGGGCCAGTGCACAAAATCACAATGAGTTGCATTAAAAAGCTAGATGTGTCTTTAATGGCAGTAGGTGCTGTGGAATAATGTCCTGCACAAACAATGCACTTTAAAAATAGATGCCAAGGACACATGCACTCTTGATTTACACAGAGAATGAGCGGCAGCCCTTGATGAGACCAGCCAATTCATTGTCTGGAAAAGTGTGGAGCACCTGTTCCACAGCGCATAGTTTATTACTGGCAAAAATAGCCAGCCTCACTCATTCATCACATGTTTATTGTGCAGTGATTTATTTCCTGGTGGACACACACGTCTTCAGGACAGCACTGCAGCTTTTTCAACGCTTGTTAAGCACGGTAGTTAATATAACTACCGTGCTTGGTCCAACTATGTTGAACGTCTCTGGGATCAGGGTCACTTGTAGAAGAATTTTAAAGATGATTTGTAGACCATGTCAAGACTGTTCTGCTGTTAGTAAAATAAGTGGAAATTAATTAAACTCATTTGACATGCATAACTTAAACTTATTTACTTCATCAGGAATCACTTAGTCATGGCTGACTCAGAGGAAGTGGTGGAGGAGGAAGTGCAGTACGTATAACGTCATTACTTTTTAACTGTTTTAATTCATTTACATATACACTGAATACCTCAAAGTACAGACTATACTAAAATAGTAATTGAAACCGCAGGGTACTGTAGTGGTTAAAAGTGATGTCTGGCCTGTGGAAAATGTACATTTTTAAACATAGTAAAATAAAACCTGTAGCTAGTTTGCCCTTTTGCCAAATGATTTAACCAAGTGTATATATAGCACATATGTATACTGTATAAATAGTGAATACTATTACTAACACAACATACATTTTTCATATCTAAATTTCATGTGTCGTCATTTTTTTAATTCATTACCCAACTTAAGGTCAACTGTTTTTCCTTTTTCTTCTCTTCTTCTCTTTTCACCCTGTGCGTATAGGGAAGGTAAGCCAGTTTGCGATCATGCACTATCTAATGATGTCTTCATGGAAATGGAAGCTGGTCCAGAGGAAGTTTTGCGTGCTGTCAGCTTGTGTGCATGTGCTATTTTAGAAACTTTAGATACCCAAGATTTGCTTTTGTCCTCGGCTACATGCCCAGCAGAATTGAGTTACTCAAGGCTTTAACTATGCGCAGGGTGACATTGTTGCATTAAGACAAGTATGTGAATGTCCTGCCCATGTACATTTCCTATTGTCACAGATGTCAGTCCCCCCTCATTCCTCTCTTGTGTGCTGTCAATAACGCTCCGTGAATGTAAAATGCAATGCTTGTTGTCTGCAAGTATTATGGCTCATTGGAAAAACGTAGCCTACCTTGTTTCATGACGCTTTAAAAGTGAAATATTCAGTGCGTGGCGCTAAAATTAAGTTATACAAGATTCATCTGTTTTAAAAAAAAGGCAGTTTAATATAATTTAAGTTGAAATGACTTAAACATCCAAATTTTACTTACAATTTTAAGGTAGCAACTTTGTTTTAACAGTGTAGTAGAAGCATGTTTTCCCGATGAGCCTGAGTTGATTTATGCCGTCGTTAAAATGATCATGTAAAAATCATGTTACATTCATTTAACGCATCATTTGGTCCATGCTCACATGCAAATTGCATCAGATAGGCTACTGCATTGGTGGTCTACTATTTCTCAATGTCATTTACAAGCTGTTGGGTGGATCTCAATGTTCTGACAAAGGTCATAGATGACCTGTTTATTAACTTGATTCAGCATCTTGATTATGCAAAGATTATGCTTCTGAATGTATTTGCTATTAATCGTTATTATGTTCACACTGTAGTGGAGGAAACCGAAGAGGAAGGTAAAACCGTGTTCACCGTGTGTTGTGTTGCTTTTCCTGCATGAGAAGAATACATTTTAGAATTAACTTCAAAGTATTTTAGATTTAGATAATATTAATAAAGCATATCTGGCTTTAAACAAAGTCAGTATCATGCTGCAGACTGGAGTCTTTCACACACATGCATGCAGATATATTTCAGTTTATTCTCAGTTAATTCATTCATTTACTCATCCTCATTTGTGCAATTATTTCTTCCTTCTTGCATTCATTTGCTCTATCACTCCCCCTCTTGAAGTGGAAGGTAAAATTTTAAAACTTACTTAGCAATGATTGCATTCATTCATTTGTGCACCCATTATTTAATTGTTCATTCACCTTTTTATTATTTTAGTGATATTACAGTAAATTCACATTTTCATGTAATTGAAAACAAAATTCTAGCATATCTTCATACAAATAAACTTGCATGATATTGAAAACGCATTGCATTACACTCATAACTGAAACCTTTCCATGATAATCGTTTCTCTTCAATAGTGGCGCCTGCATCAGAGGAAGGTAAGGCATCGATCTGACCTTTACTTTGAGGTGATTTTCAGTACATTTGCCATCACCAATGCAAGGTAATATTTAATATTTCATGTTATATTTCTATATTAGAACCAGCCCCAGAGGTGGAAGGTAATCATTCCCTCATTTGATTGTTAATACAATTATTTAAATGTTTTATGATTTTTAAATAATATCAGCAATAGTCAGCTATCTTTAAACCACTGGATCAACACATATGCACTTTAGTGCGTATTAATACAAAATGTATTAATTTGAGTACTCACCATTTGAACCAAAACCTGCATTCAGGCAACTCAAGTTCAATTCATTTGCTAAGAGAATCTAAAATTGTATTTCTCCAAATTCCATGTGTTTTATCAAAAAAGAAATGTTTTGTCAGTCAGAATATCTGTTCCTGTATGGCAGATCGTGGTATTTTTATAATTTCTCAAACTACTAGTCTTTATAAACTAACTAATTTGCTGTTCTTATATTAGAGCCTCCGGAAGTAGAAGGTAATTATTTTCAGTTGTTAAGAATATTGAGGTTATTCATACTTTATAACATACAAGTGTCTGTAAATTTTCATTCTTTAACCATTTATAACTTATCTCATATCTGAACAGAGGAGCCAGAACCTGAACCAGAAGGTAAAGCTCTTCAGCTTTACATTCTACAATATTATGAACCAAACGTTCAGCAAGAATTTCCAAGACATTGAGGTTGTCATTTTTTTGGCACTTTGCAGCTGGTTTTGTAATAGCGTGGTCTCAAGGATTGACGGGTTGTTTAGTGCGTTCGACCTTAACACTGGGTGGCCAGTGCTATCATCAGTTCAGTTACATGTAAATCATACTGGCCAAAATCACGTCTTCATGATGGACAGCTCATTTTTGTGTTAACTGATTCAAAATGTGATGATCGATAGTGATCTGAATCAAATGTTTACCATGATTACAACGGCATGATGTTGTGAAGGCTGGAGGACAAAAACTGTTGATTTGTAAGGTTCGTATGTCATGATGCAATATATCAGCTAATTGAAATCGCATGTGTGATGATTGTGACTGTCAGAACATTGGGTCGTCACGTTCAGCCGGGCATTTATTACAAAATCAAAACATTTCTTTTGTTCTTTCCCCCTAACAACTTAAAAATGTGTCAATGCAATTACTCTTAATGTGAAATTGTGTCTGTTCTTCACCAAACAGAAGCCCCTGTAGAGGAGGAGGCCGCAGGTACAGTAACTGCTGTTGATTCCCTCCAAGGTCGACATGTGAAGTACTTTGCGTGACATTATTAGTCAGTGATGATGTTTTTTATATATTTTATCCCCAGATGAGACAAAACCAAAGCCGAAGTATGTCCTGTTGACATCTTTCTTACTGTGTTTATCTGCATAAATGCATACGTGAAGAATGCACAGCGTCAGTCCTCACGGGTAACATTTATTTCACAGATTCATGCCCAACATCACTGCTCCAAAGATTCCTGAAGGAGATAAGGTGGACTTTGATGTGAGTAACATGAAGTTTAAATTACATCACTTCCTGTATTCGCCTCAAAGTGTTGGAATGGAGTATTATAGCGTCTTGCTACTACATTGAATTTTGCAAACATGCACATTTGGAATCATATAGTATGCCGTTTTCATATTAGAACCATGTGACTTTATTATGTGAATGTATAATTCTGCAATTATAATGTTTAGAGAACATTCAGATAACGTTTTCATAACTCACATATTTTGCTATCATCCACAATTTGCAAAATAAGCACACTTAACGTATGTTATTGTGAATATTGAATTAATGTCAATACCTGTGTGTGTGTGTGTGTGTGTGTGTGTGTGTGTGTGTGTGTGTGTGTGTGTAATAGGACATCCACAGGAAGCGTCAGGAGAAGGATTTATCTGAGCTTCAGTCTCTGATTGAGGCTCATTTTATCCAGAGGAAGAAAGAGGAAGAGGAGCTGATCGCTCTGGTTAACAGAATCGTAGGTTCTGCGAAGAACTGTCTAATCCAGAAAGGTTTCAGAATGCTACAAAAGATTCAGTCTTTACTTGTGATTGACAGAGTTGTGTCTGTGTGGTGCTGTGTAGGAGAAGCGTCGCACAGAGAGAGCAGAGCAGCAGAGAGTCCGTGCAGACAAGGAGAAGGAGAGACAAGCCCGCCTGGCCGTGAGTGACACTCCCTTCAGCCAATAGGAAGCAGCCGTTTACCTCCATGAGGCTAAGTGCTTTCCTTAAGTCAGACTCTTTCCATCGCATCTCTCAACAGGAAGAAAAGGAGAGAAGAGAGCTAGAGGAACAGAGGAAGAAACAAGATGAAGATGCCAAGAAGAAGAAAGCTCTTACCAACATGACACACCAGTACGGAGGAATCCAGCAGAAGGTTTGAATTAAGAAACTAGAAATTTTGATATTGGATTTTGATCCAAAAATGTAAAGCTATGCATGTGAAAATAAGACCCCACAGGAAGATTCTGCTTCTCTTTCTCTCTGAATCGAACACCATCATTTACGTCTCGCAGGGCGAGGGTCGCAAAGGGGCGAAGAAACAGACGGAGAGAGAGAAGAAGAAGAAGATCCTGGCGGATAGGAGGAAGCCAATCAACATCGATCATCTGTCTGAAGATAAACTGAAGTAAGTCACAGCTAAACATGATCGCATGACAGTTGGCGTAAACGGCCACTGACGAAGCTTCTGATTGGTTCTCGCAGAGAGAAGGCCAGTGAGCTTTGGCAGTGGATGATGCAGCTGGAGGGCGAGAAGTTCGACCTCGGCGAGAAACTGAAGAAGCAGAAATATGACGTAAGTGTTTACACAACAACTTCACACAAACACATAAAAAGCATAGCATAAATGTTTAGAAAATTACACTGTCAATATGGGAATTGTATATTTAATTTTTGTTGCATACATCATAACAATTTAATTGTGCCATATTGCCTTAATTTCAAGAAAAAAGTTTATTTATGTTGGTATCAGCAATGAAATATTTGTGTTGAAGTCTACAAAAAGTAGATATCATTCAAAAAAATTAAGTTCGACGCGACGTAAATCACTTAAACTCAACCTGAAAACAACTTTTTTTTTTACTTTTAATACACTACACATGATAATGTTGTTAACAATTGGTCATCCCTTTAAAAATGACATCAAGGCCTGTAAAATAAGATTTTTCAAAGTTTTAAATAAATCAGACATTACTGTAGTTCGTTTCACAAGAAAATACTTTAATGTATTATTAGCCATTTCTTTGTAATTAATTGTGAAATTTACTAGCAATTTTTAAAATAGTCTCTTAATTATTATAATTTTTTTAGTATAGAGAAATCACTCAATAAATTAAATCAAGTCCCAGCTTACACTTTTTTCTTGTAAAATATCTGTCATATATTCACATTACGGAAGTAAAATAGTAATTTTATGTTGACTTGGTACACCTGGTATTAAGAAGCGTTTTTGTTAGTCCGATTGCAAGCGAACGACACTAAATACAGGTGTAAACAGAGTCTAAAATATTTGAAGCTTGTCCACTTTCGACCACTTCCAGAGGTAGTGGAAAACGCATTAGACCGGATTGCTTACATAGTGTAAACGCTCATGTGGTCGAATGTGTTCGAACAGCCACAATAGACTCTCCACTTACCGACCTAATGTGTAAACACTATGGGAAGCACTCTAGCCAGACAAGATTTCAACTTTGGTAAATGAAAAGATGAAATGAAAAGCACAATGTTTTCTCTGCATTCCTGATTTCTAACACACACTCACTCTTGTGGCTGTCTGAGCAGAAATGAAAGCTGATGCTCTCCGTATGTTTTTCCGTCGCCTCCTTTGCGTGAGCTTATTTCGTCCTTTAGATCGGAAAAAGTCCCCACATTTACCCTCCCCTCGATGAAATCAGGACAAAAATGGTTGAAAATGGACAAAAGAGACACCAGGTGTGAACGGGAATGTCTTTCTCTTCTACACTTGTGATCCGATCGCCCAAAACTAATCTTAATACCAGATGAAAACAGGGCCTAAAAGACTGGCGCTGTGATAAACTGGCGTCCATGGCCCACCTGTCTTAAACTGTGACTTGCTTCCAGATGAATGTTCTCCAGACCCGAGTCAATGAACAACAGAAGTTGTAAGTAACTGGCCGTGAGGGCGGCCACCTCACTGTTGTGTAGCCTGCTGTCAGTAACTGTTGTGGGTCAGATTTGTGTCGGGTCTGGGCTCTCGGTCGGTCGGTCGGTGAAGGCAGGTGACGTGCTTGTGGCTGCGATCAGGCTGCGAATCCACAGGTTTTCCCCACATCAGCTGGTCCTGTTGATATTGTCTTTTGTGCTTAGCAAGGCTTCCGTATGTGTTCCTTACAGATCACTCAGCTACTGGCTAGAGTCAAAGATCACCAGAGGTAAGTACCCTGAGCCACACTGGTCACTTTCCCCCTGGTTTCAATGAGGTCTGGCTCAGAGGAAGGAAGCAGAGGAAGTGATGCTGTTAAAGGGATAGTTTACCCCAAAAATCACATAATTTACTCACTCTCACCCTCACGCCATGACTTCCTTTCTTCAGATAACAAAAACAAAACTCTTTAGGAAAATAAGCCACTTCTGTGAGTCCATAATGCCGTTGAATGGGTGCCGATTGTTTGATGTGTATAAAAACCACACTAGTCATGGTAATCCATACGACCACAGTGGATGAATCAATGTCTTCTGAAGCCAAACAATAGATGTGTGTAAGAAGATACTCATATATTTAACTTTTTTAACTATAAACCATTTCCCCTGATCTGCAGTCATACGAGAGTTCACAAGAGGGATGTTGTGACAGGCGACGTAAGTGCGTTGTGAAGAAGTGATGTTACGTCAGTGTTACTTTCTGCAAAAATTTGACAAGGCACTTATGTCCGTCTGAATGCGCTTTGGACAGTTGGCCGGACAGCAATGGTTTACAGTTAAAAGAGAGTATTTTCCTTATTTTTCAACGTTTAGCTTCAGAATACATTGATTCATTTCCCAAAAAATCTTTGTTTGTGTTCATCTGAAGAAAGAAAGTCATGAGTAAATGATGAGAGAACTTTAATTTTGGGGTAAACTATCTCTTTAAGCGGACCAAGACAAAGCAGTTTTGGGTTTGGTCTGCTCAACAGATCCCGCTCCTTTCAGATCCCAGACCCGATGAAACCGTACGATCTTGACAGGTGCGAGCTCGGAGCATGTGGTTCAGCTCAATCCCAGCGTCAAACGGGGAAATGTTTAGGATCTTTAAATAACTCAATCCTAATACGACCAGTTTAAGTGCCTCCTTCCGTTCGTACTTCACTGTTCACGCCAACACATACAATTTGTCCATAAATACACTCGTATATGCAGATAAATATGAATCATTGTAAATGTTGACCTTAGGGTAGACATTAAATATTGATTGGACATAAATGAGAGAGACTCCAATGAAACGGTAAGTTTAAAATGAATATTTTGCCTCTGGAGACGGAATCTGTAGGCTGAACGAGAGGGTAAGAAACACATTAGGATAAAACAAGATTGCAACATGGACTGCATGGCACTTTTTCCTTGCATGTGTATGAAATGCGTCTCTTCTAATTGTGCAAACTGCTATTCTCTTAACTGTCTTTTTATTTATTTTTTAACTATCACCTGTAAGGGGCCTTTCACACGATTGCTTTTTTCTGTTCCACTGTGCTACTTTTCATTGTAAACACGTGCTAGATGGACGTCTTTAACCGTTGTGCTCCAGTCTCGCGTCTTTTGCAGCGTCTCTTGTGCATTAAAACCAAGGGGGTAATCCATCAGCCGGAAACCGAAGCTTCCCCGGGCGCCGCCATTGATTAGCAGACCATCACCTGCTGTTAGCATTACATTGACTCCCATTCATTTTGGCGTCACTTTGACAGCGAATAACTTTACATCTGAGGCGTTTAAAGACTCAATATGTCCATTATTTATTTCTAAAGAAACACGACAATGTATAAAAGGCCCTGTATCTTACGTTATGGCCCCGTAGAGGCAGTTTTTGTAAAAGTAGGCTAACGATTGAGTCATAACCACTCGACTCTCTGTCGCACAGTCGAGAAATTACCGTATAGACAGGAGGAGAAGCTCGCAGGCAATCGGGGGACGTGGAGGCATGAAGTCAAGGGAGAAGCCCATAGAGAGTCATAAAATTGATCCTGCTGCTAGCTCATGGACAGCTAATACTCACGCTCTCCGTCTCTGCGAGATTCAGAAGGGATTTATTCAGATTTCTATCGGCACAGCGACTAGAAGGCTTACAACTGTCAGACAGGTTGCTCACGTCACATCTACACGTCAAGCTCAGTTTGAGCCTGCGTAAGTGAGTGCTTCTAATTGACTTCACTTTTCTCCGTTGAAACCTATGGGGTCGCTGTGTCCATTTTGTATACTGTCTATGATTAAAACACGCCTCCTTGCGCATTTAACAGCTAAAAGGCTTTCTGTGTGAACCGGTCCTGAAGCAGTCACATTTCCATTCAAAGTATCGTCTCAGTTTTCATCTTCTGTTTGTTGTCAAAATCAAGCTCAGTTTAGCCATTGCAATGTCACTGAACTACTGAATTTTCATCCCGAAGTGCTGAATTTTGGTTTAGCTAATGCATAAACTCTATTGGAAAGCATGAGGTTGTGGGGACAGAAATCATTTTTGGTTTGGGGTTGTAGTGTTGTCACAACACAATTAAAGTCACCATGAAATCAAAATTGAGTGCAACAGTCGGGTTCCTGAAGTAAAAACTTCTCCATTGAGGAAATTGATGTAAATGTTAACTCATAATCCTTTAAAGACAGACCTACTGTGAGCTACGAGATTGTTAATCGATGGTATTAGCTTCTGCTGAAGCTGCCAGACGCATTATATTAGCTTATTTTTAATAACCGTTTAACAGCGGAATTTCTGGTGAAAAACTACATTACCCATGATGCTTTACCAAAAATGACACCAATCAGAGTCGAAATAAGCAACACGTCCCAAAAGATCCCCCCCACGAAGCAGTCGAAATCTATACTCTCAAAATAATGAAATGTTTGAATATACATAAATTATATTGTTTTTATATATAATTAACATTTTTAAATTAGTAGTTTTATGTTTCTCCATCGTTTTTAATTCAATTATGCTGTTCCCAATGCTTCATGGGATTGTACTTCAGTTCCCTCACTAAAGACCAATGCAACTTCCTTTTCATGCCAACTTTAAGGTTTAGCTCATGAATATTAATTTTGCCCTGCCATATAGAAATAGCTTTTTACAATACAACAAATTCCTTACTTTTTTTTCTTGCTTAATATCTTTTTTCTTTTTTTTTATATCTGAAATATGTAATATATTCAATATTATGGACGTAAAGTAGTTTGTGAATATTCCATGTTGACTTTTTTGGACTGGGGTTGTTGTGTAGTCACAACACAGTTAAGCTTTAGCTCATGAATATTAATTGGGGTATGCTCAGATAAATAGTCTATGATCTGAGGTCAGGTCTGTGATAGAGAAATTTGCTCAGTTCCAGGTCAAAACTGAAATTATGATTAGAAATAAACTGCACAAAATCATTTAAATAATTTCCATAGCACACTGAGTAGCATAACGTTATGTTCTCATAGAGCAGTGATTTAGTAGATCAGTGGATTGATGAAAAGATCAGCAATTATCTCATATGCATATTGATATGCAGCCAAATGAAATGGTTTGATAATTATGTTTCTCTCTGCAGTGCCAAAGGTCGTGGCAAGGCCAAGGTTGGCGGCAGGCTGAGGTAAATGCGAAACACCCCCGAGATCCAGAAGACTTTGCCACCTTCTTCACATATGCAGTTGCAGTCATAATAAAGCCATTGTTTGACTGCACTTTTAGAGACCGTGAAGTGACATATTTTTCTGATGTCATGTTGTATTTCTGCTTGTTTTTGTTCTTTTTGTTTTTGTCTTGGACACACAAGTATTCTGCATTTATCACTAAATTTAATGTCACTTTATCCCTGCAACATTAAAAGAGTCAATTGTCTACTAAGCATCCTGGTGACTGTTCCTTAAGATATACATTAGCCATTTGTAAAGGAAATGTTTATTTGACATTAAGGAAACCCTGGAAAATTATTAAACCCCATAAAATAAATTGATGATCGCAAGCAGTCCAGAGAGAAAGGTTGCCGAGCCAATTATGTTCTTAGTAATAAACCAATTTAAACTAAATAGTGACCTTACTATTAAACCAATATAAGTAATAAGACTAGAATGAGGATTATTTTGTCAGGTGACCGTGACCTGATAATAGAAAACGCAATAAATTATAGAGGTATATATGTCAAAGGTCCAAGCTAGCATTGACCAAGCTAGCAGCTGTAGTGTGTCAGATGACATATTAGAATATATAATCAGGTTTTGAAGGTTCAAGATATGCTTGTCGATCGAGTTTTTTAGACAATTGTAAAAAAGTAAAATAAATGTAAAATGTAAAATTACAACATGTAAAAAAAGTTGCATGTGTTGTTCACGTGTCGTGCACCCAGAGGAGGGCGTTCAGAGAGCTTCAGGTGTTTTTAAATGAGGTTGGAGCTAAACTCAGGAAAATGTCTCACCAGGAGCAGGATTAGACACCCTTCTTTCCTCCAACTGCTGTTTTCATATATTAATGTTTTCACACACACTTATTGTCCACAAGGATGAGACACATATGATCTCGGATGAGATTCACATCCTCTTCCTCCGTGACAGTTTCTAAAAAATAAAATAAAAACTGAATATTTTGCATAGTCTAATGCCTATGTTGTTCTTTCAGTATCATAAATGTGATTTAATAAATACATACTATAGTTTTTTGTTAATGCTTTCATACTGCTGTGCTGTGGTTCATGCAGACACACTTATTGTCCACAAGGCGGCGCTGTAACACTGATCTGAAACTTTGAAATGCGTGCCTTGACAGTCGAAAAAACTGCCTACCTACACCATTAAATGTTTAGTCGTAGTATCATTTGTTTAAATGTGAACAACAGTGATACATATTCATGAAATCAAAACTATTGACTCAGGCAAACAAACAAAAAATCTGATATTTCGCCCCGTGTGGTTGTGTGTGTTTACGCTTGAGGCATGTGACTTTCAGCAGAACATTTGATCTGTCTTTCTTACCCCATCAGATGAGAGCTGATCTGACTAAATCATACATCAGTTTCCAAATATATGAAAATTACATTTCAGTCCTCTCACCCAGACCGAAAGTTCACTAAACCAGAACACCAGTTTGGCTCTACAGACAGTATATGGATGTGACAAATAAAACAATCTGCACGTGTTGTGGCGCCTCGTCATCATCAAGCGTCCGCAGGTGAAACTCGCGCGCGCCACCTAGTGGACCGCATGGGGAACTGCACTTTAGTTTCGCGAGACTGAAGATACTTCATACATGAGAGATGATGGTGATGGTGTGGATATACACGTACTTTTTCCTCACCTGAAAGGTAAAAAATAAAAACATCTTGTTCCGGGATTCGGGAAACGACGGTTTTTGACGGTAATTGACGGTTAGTGACGTTGACCACTGAACCACGGGACTCTACCCTTTGTTTTGGGATTTTGTCTTATTAATCCTTTTAAACCACTAAAACTAAACCAGGATTCTCCTGTTGAAGAACATACACTTGTTCAAACAAACAAAACAAAAAAAATATTATAATACAGCCACAGCATCAATATATTTTATTTAAATGTTTTATCCGTCGGCACTGCAGCAATATCTGGCAAACATGTAGGCTACATGATCCGAGGATAAAATATGACAAAAGTCCTTAAATTATTTAAAACATTTTTAAATATATATATATTTATCAGTCGTTCCTGGACAGGTAATGATTTCAACTTCATTTATTTATTTGACAAGTAATCTTGGGCAGCATTATGCAAATATTGCTAGGTAGTGACGTAGGTCGGCGAGGGAGCGTTCATTCAAATTCAAATTTTTCAAATTAAAATTAGCTTTATTGGCATGACTTGTACACTACAGTATTGCCAAAGCATTGGCCATTACATAGGCAATGAACAAATAATCAATAAAATGAATCAGTAAACAAATGCATGAATACATTTATACAAAAAAAAAATAATAATAATATATATATATATATATATATATATATATATATATATATATATATATATATATATATATATATAGGCTACAATTATTTATCCATCTGAGGTTCCACTGGTTGTCCTCATTTCATGGCATGAAAAGACATATTTTGCAGCAATTATCTCACATTTGGGCACATTCATTCCAGAGGCGTTTTTGATCTGCCTTTCTCTTCTAGATAAAATAACTCTGTATGGCAGACTGAGCTTTAATTTAGCAGATCTTAATAAGCGATCACTACTGGTATTTTCTCGTTGCGTTTACAGTTTTAACCAGCAGGTGGGAAGCTGTGGTTTATTATAATGTGTTTTTGGTTGAACATTGACAGAAACAGGTTAAAAAATAATGGCTAATATAAGTAAAAGTGTCAGAGGTGTGAGTGTCGCCCTCATGTGGAGAATCCAGGTTCAGTTCTCACTATTGTGGAATAATGTTTTAATTTTAAGGTTGAAAATGCTTTTGTTTCATTTAGTTTTAATAATCAACTCAACACAACACAAAGTTTAGCTGAGGAAGCTTCTGGCTCAGCGGTCACTTGGGAATCTCACTTCTGAGGTGAATGTTCTTTAGTTTTAGTTGATGAATGATAAATAGAGACAAATCTTGTCCCAAAAAGACATGCTGAAGAGTAATAGCTCTGGTGGCTCAGTGGTTAAATGCTTTAGTTTCACTGGTTGTGTCCACATAAACAAGACAAAAGTCCACAAAGAGAGATGTAACTGAAGCTCCAGTGTCTCAGTGGTTGAGCGATCTCTCCTGCTTTAAGCGTCGCTCTTTAACACGGAGAATTCAGGTTCAAATCTCACTTTCGTGGTGAAAAATGCTTTGGTTTGATTGACCAATTGAGACAAATCTCCCTCCAGACAGAGACACGTGCAAGAAGAAGCTCCAGTGGTCTGAGTTTTACTCTCTAACGGGGAGAATCCGGGTCGAATCTCACTTTTAAGGTGAAAAATATACTTTAATTTGACTGATCAATTGAGACAAAACTCCTCCTAAAAAGAAAAGCTTGAGGAGAATCTGGGTTCAAATCCCATTCTTTCTGGTAAAAGTAATTTAGGTTCACTGGTTTTGTCCAAATTAAAAAGAGGTTTAGTTTTCGAGTAAAAGAGTGTAATCTCCAGTGGCTCGTGGTTTGAGAGTTGCCGCTCTGTGTTGAGGATCTTGGTTCGAATCTTAGTTTTGAGGTGGAAAATGCTTTAGTTTTATTGGTTTGATTGATCAATTAAAACAAACAGAAAAGCTGAAGTGTTGGAGCTCCAGTGGCTCAGGGAATCGGAAATCCTCGCTTCGAATCCCTCCTGATTGTAAATAATAATAATAATAAACAATGGCAAATAATAAAGACATGTCCCCCAAAAAGCATTGCATGTATGGAAGCTCCTGTGGCTCAGTGGGCTGAGCGTGTTCTCCTCTGTTGGGAAGATCTGGGATCAAATCCCACTCTTTGTGTTAAAATGCTTTAGTTTCACTGATTTTGTCCAAATGATAAAGACATGCCCTCAAAAAAGCGCAATAAGAGTGTCGGCTCCAGTGGCTCAGTGGACTTTGTGTCGCTCCGTCATGTGGAGAGTCCAGGTTCGAATCCCACTCTTTGTGTTAAAATGCTTTAGTTTCACTGGTTTTGTTCACATAATAAAGACATGCCCCCCAAAAAAGCAGAGTTGGTGTGGAAGTGCCAGTGGCTCAGTGGGTTGAGCTTGTCCTCTCCTGTCGGAGGATCCCGGTTCGAGACCGGCCTGGACACTGAAGCATGGATGTGGTGAGGAACGGCAATCATGAGATCGGATCAGGGCGGACAAGCTCGGAAACGAAGGGGGGAGGGAATGACATGACTCCTCCCCCTGGGGATTTCTGGGACCATAACCAGCAGCGGTTATACACCAATGTTTACTTAACCATTTTTAATGGTAGCATGAAATGCATAAAACCCAGCAAAACAAAAAAATTACCCACCAGGCTCCATACCTCCACCATTCTATCCTCAATCCCTCATCCTATCCTCACTTCTCCACCAATCCCACATCCTATCCTCACTTCTCCACCAATCCCACATCCTATCCTCACTTCTCCACCAATCCCTCATCCTAACCTTACCTCACCTCACCACCAATCCCCCATCTGCTGATTTCTTGGAGATCTGACTGGGATTTGAACCAGCAACCTCTGAACCCATGAGGCAGCGCTCTTACCTGTGAGCCACAGATCTCTTGTCTCAACATGTGAAGGAACTTATATTTCACTATTATCTTGAGAGTTTCCAATAAAGCAGTTAAAGAGAGATTTGAACATGTGTCTTCATCACTGTCTCTTCCTCAGAGAGTGTGTGTTTATCCACTCGCCCATCATGGATTTCACAACAATAACTGGTTTTCGGGACTCCTCGTCTAATGAGAACAATTGAAAGTCAGCAATAGTGGGATTTGAACTCAGGACGCTGTGATTGAAACACAACACTTTCTCTCCTGAGCCACTGAGACTGCAGAGATGAGGAGTGTGTTCAACAGGTTTGATCCAGAGCTTTGTGTTAAATGATGAATAACTTCAGCAAATGTGGGGTTTGAACCAGGACTTTCCAGCTTGAAAGGGAGACAACTATCCACTGAGCCACAGAACACATGAGGCAAAGGTCATATTTTACATTTAAAGTTCATCTTAACGCATGTTTACGCTGGGTAAAATATGCTCATCATTGATTGATAACTCATTGACTACTCTGCAAGATTGTTTGTGTATTTATTTCTGGACAAAGTATTTCTTTAGATTTATTATTCAATTATGAGAAAACCAAAGCTACTCTTATGGAACTCTTTTTTTGTTCTGTTTGACATTGAAATAATGCAAACTGATATATATAAGATAAATATACGCTAATACATTTATTGTAATTTAAGTTATTCTTTGTATCAATCTTTGTGTGATTTTGTTGTCCTGTCTTCTTTTTAAATAAATAAATATATTGGCCCTCCTGTGGGGATTTTATGAATTACACCGTTGCAAACCGAGTCTAATAAAAGGGATTTGTTCCTTCTATCCTCTCTGTTAAAATACATTTTTAAACATGAAAGACCAGACTTTTTTCGTTTAAATGCAGACAATTGTATTGTTATCATTTAAGTTATTCTTTGTATCAACTGTATCACTATCTGTGTGTGAATTTTGTTGTGTCCTATCTATCGTATTTCTAAATAAATATATATGCAAAAAAGTCAGATCTAAAATTGTTTTCGCCCTCCTGTGGCGATTTATGTGAAGTACACCACTGCAAATCTTGTGTGGCACTCTACAGTCTATGGTAACACTGCTGCAAATCAAGTCTACTTCTTTTTTATTATTATTGTTTGGCCCTCCAGTGGTGATTTGTATAAAATACACCATCGTAAAGTGGGATCTCTCCACTATAATACGACAGTAAAGTGCAGTTGTTCCTCCGCTCCTCTAGGCGGCAGAAGCGGTTTCTCCTTCAGTCTGACACTTCTGCTGCTTGACAACATGACGCTTGATGACAATCACAACAACACGAGCAGATCCTGCAGATGAGAAGATGACAGCTCTTAATGTCACTTTAACAGCGCATATTACAGCTCAACTGCAAATTAAACCGACACACACACGGATAAAATGAAGGAACCGAGTGTCACGAGACTCACCTGTGAGTAACTCTCCGCATAAAGTCAATTTCTCTGATCAAATGACTCGCTCGCTCTATCAAATCAATCGCTAGTTGTAGCGTTACCTTTTTAGTCTCTGAATGAGTCGCCCTCTGATATTCACTCTATAAAGTGTAATAAGAAGGACTCATTTGATATTGCAGTGTTTTCTGGATTGGTGTGTGAGGGTCAGCAGGAGTTGTGTGTGTGTGTGTGTGTGTGTGTGTGTGTGAAGCTCTGATGTTCTCCTGTTGATTGATTTATGCTTTTCTACTTCCTGTTATGACTGGGATATGGGAGTAAAACACAGCCTTTAAAATGGTATTTTAATTCAAAATGTCATAATACTACAGGCATCATGAAACAATGAAGTAAAGAGAAGTGACTAGACACATTGCGTATCATTTCTGTAATCTTGTTCTGATGTTTGTTGGTCTGTAGATTCTTTAGTTTTTAGATCTATTCAGTGTTTTCTTCATTCTGTGGCCGTAAGACAGTAATTCAATTAAACGAGATGAACAGTAGATTTACTGATGTATAGCAGATTTCATTTTAGACTACTTATAAATTCTGATATTTTTTTTATTTTTAGATGTACAGTGTGTAATGATGTGTTTGTTTATGCCGTGACTCTACAGAATCAGAGATGTGTTGTGGAGTGTAAACCCGGCCATCAGAAGCAGAGATCAGAGTCGTGTGGACAGACATTCACTGTAATGATGGACTTCTGCTCATGACAGGTAATGTGTTAAGTGTGATTGTGTGTTTTACTGTGATAAACATGTGGGTTCCCATC
Organism: Phoxinus phoxinus; assembly: GCF_949152265.1. Lineage (NCBI taxonomy): Eukaryota > Metazoa > Chordata > Actinopteri > Cypriniformes > Leuciscidae > Phoxinus > Phoxinus phoxinus. The sequence continues at coordinate 4,657,035 of NC_136884.1, forward strand.
ACTTTCTTTTTTCCCCTTTGAAAAGCAAATGATGGGAACCTAAATAGTTGGGGAATAAACACTTCATTAAAAGAACAGTAGATTGAACCAAAAGATTATTATTGATTCCGCATTCATACTATGTATTAAATATATATTTTTTACAGCTTTAGGACTTTAATTTATGTAACCGATTACATGTAACTATCGTTTATACATACAATTCTGATGTTTTAGTTATTCAGTGTGTAATGTAAAGTAGTGTTTGTGTTTCCTCTCCAGAATACGGGATGTGTTTGGAGCGTCCGGTCATCAGAAGCAGAGATCTGAGTCGTGTGGACGGACGTTCCCTGTAATGATGGACTTCTGCTGATGGACGGGTAAGACTTCTCATGTGTGAATGTTGTTGTTTGGCTCTAAACATGTAGGTTCCCATCATTTTCTTTATGGAGAGTCACTCCTTTATAAAGCAAATGATGGGAACCTAAATAGGAGGGGAAGGGACGGCGGGCCAGAATTTTGTGTCTGCTAATTTTTTTTTTCTTCATTGTATAAAGAAGCATAACCCCTGCTGGACATTGTGACGGGGTTCGGGGGGGACCCGACTCGTCCCCATCCCTTCATACACACACCATTCACTCGTATCGCGGAGATCTGGCTGGGATTGAACCAGCAACCTCTGAACCCGTGAGGCAGCGCTCTTACCTGTGAGCCGCAGATCTCTTGCTGAGACATGTGCAGGAACTTATATTTGACTTTTCTCCTGGATGAGGCCTGTGATTTTACAATAAATCTTGCTGAGGTGGGGATTGAACCCAAGCCTCCAGTGCAACCTTATCAGCCGAGAACGTGTGTTTATCCACTTGCACCACTGTGTCTTACACACTCATTACTGGCGTCTGGGGCCTTTTCTTTTATACAACTATCGATAACAATTTAATTTAAATTAAACTACCCAACCCTTCACACACACACACACACACACCATTCACTCATATCGCAGAGATCTGGCTGGACTCAAACCAGCAACCTCTGACCCCGTGAGGCAGCGCTCTTACCTGTGAGCCACAGATCTCTTGTCTCAACATGTGAAGGAACTTATATGTCACTATTATCCTGAGAGTTTCCAATAAAGCAGTTAAAGAGAGATTTGAACACGTGTCTTCATCACTGTCTCTTCCTCAGAGAGTGTGTGTTTATCCACTCGCCCATCATGGATATTGCAACAATAACTGGTTTTCGGGACTCCTCGTCTAATGAGAACAATTGAAAGTCAGCAATAGTGGGATTTGAACTCAGGACGCTGTGATTGAAACACAACACTTTCTCTCCTGAGCCACTGAGACTGCAGAGATGAGGAGTGTGTTCAACAGGTTTGATCCAGAGCTTTGTGTTAAATGATGAATAACTTCAGCAAATGTGAGGTTTGAACCAGGACTTTCTGCCTTGAAAGGGAGACAACTATCCACTGAGCCACAGAACCTGTGATGCAATGATCATATTTTACATTTAAAGTTTATCTTAACGTATGTTTACGCTGGGTAAAATATGCTCATCATTTATTGATAACTCATTGACTACTCTGCAAGATTGTTTGTGTATTTATTTCTGGACAAAGTATTTCTTTAGATTTATTATTCAATTATGAGAAAACCAAAGCTACTCTTATGGAACTCTTTTTTTGTTCTGTTTGACATTGAAATATGCAAACTGATATATATAAGATAAATATACGCTATAATACATTTATTGTAATTTAAGTTATTCTTTGTATCAATCTTTGTGTGATTTTGTTGTCCTGTCTTCTTTTTAAATAAATAAATATATTGGCCCTCCTGTGGGGATTTTTATGAATTACACCGTTGGAAATCGAGTCTAATAAAAGGGATTTGTTCCTTCTATCCTCTCTGTTAAAATACATTTTTAAACATGAAAGACCAGACTTTTTTCGTTTAAATGCAGACAATTGTATTGTTATCATTTAAGTTATTCTTTGTATCAACTGTATCACTATCTGTGTGTGAATTTTGTTGTGTCCTATCGTATTTCTAAATAAATATATATGCAAAAAAGTCAGATCTAAAATTGTTTTCGCCCTCCTGTGGTGATTTATGTGAAGTACACCACTGCAAATCTTGTGTGGCACTCTACAGTCTATGGTAACACTGCTGCAAATCAAGTCTACTTCTTTTTTATTATTATTGTTTGGCCCTCCAGTGGTGATTTGTATAAAATACACCATCGTAAAGTGGGATCTCTCCACTATAATACGACAGTAAAGTGCAGTTGTTCCTCCACTCCTCTGGGCGGCAGAAGCGGTTTCTCCTTCAGTCTGACACTTCTGCTGCTTGACAACATGACGCTTGATGACAATCACAACAACACGAGCAGATCCTGCAGATGAGAAGATGACAGCTCTTAATGTCACTTTAACAGCGCATATTACAGCTCAACTGCAAATAAAACCGACACACACACGGATAAAATGAAGGAACCGAGTGTCACGAGACTCACCTGTGAGTAACTCTCCGTATAAAGTCAATTTCTCTGATCAAATGACTTGCCTGCTCTATAGCAAATCAATCGCTAGTTGTAGCGTTACCTTTTTAGTCTCTGAATGAATCGCCCTCTGATATTCACTCTATAAAGTGTAATAAGAAGGACTCAGAGTTGATATTGCAGTGTTTTCTGGATTGGTGTGTGAGGGTCAGCAGGAGTTGTGTGTGTGTGTGTGTGTGTGTGTGTGTGTGTGTGTGAAGCTCTGATGTTCTCCTGTTGATTGATTCATGCTTTTCTACTTCCTGTTATGACTGGGATATGGGAGTAAAACACAGCCTTTAAAATGGTATTTTAATTCAAAATGTCATAATACTACAGGCATGAATCAATGAAGTAAAGAGAAGTGACTAGACACATTGCGTATCATTTCTGTAATCTTGTTCTGATGTTTGTTGGTCTGCAGATTCTTTAGTTTTTAGATCTATTCAGTGTTTTCTTCATTCTGTGGCCGTAAGACAGTAATTCAATTAAACGAGATGAACAGTAGATTTACTGATGTATAGCAGATTTCATTTTAGACTACTTATAAATTCTGATATTTTTTTTATTTTTAGATGTACAGTGTGTAATGATGTGTTTGTTTATGCCGTGACTCTACAGAATCAGAGATGTGTTGTGGAGTGTAAACCCGGCCATCAGAAGCAGAGATCAGAGTCGTGTGGACAGACATTCACTGTAATGATGGACTTCTACTCATGACAGGTAATGTATAATGTGTGATTGTGTGTTTTACTGTGATAAACATGTGGGTTCCCATCACTTTCTTTTTTCCCCTTTGAAAAGCAAATGATGGGAACCTAAATAGTTGGGGAATAAACACTTCATTAAAAGAACAGTAGATTGAACCAAAAGATTATTATTGATTCCGCATTCATACTATGTATTAAATATATATTTTTTACAGCTTTAGGACTTTAATTTATGTAACCGATTACATGTAACTATCGTTTAGAAATACAATTCTGATGTTTTAGTTATTCAGTGTGTAATGTAAAGTAATGTTTGTTTCCTCTCCAGAATACGGGATGTGTTTGGAGCGTCCGGTCATCAGAAGCAGAGATCTGAGTCGTGTGGACGGACGTTCCCTGTAATGATGGACTTCTGCTGATGGACGGGTAAGACTTCTCATGTGTGAATGAATGTTTGGCTCTAAACATGTAGGTTCCCATCATTTTCTTTATGGAGGGTCACACCTTTATAAAGCAAATGATGGGAACCTAAATAGGTGGGGAAGGGACGGCGGGCCAGAATTTTGAGTCTGCTAAATTTTTGTTCTTCATTGTATCAAGAAGCATAACCCCTGCTGGACATCGTGACGGGGTTCGGGGGGGACCCGACACGTCCCCATCCCTTCATACACACACCATTCACTCGTATCGCGGAGATCTGGCTGGGATTGAACCAGCAACCTCTGAACCCGTGAGGCAGCGCTCTTACCTGTGAGCCACAGATCTCTTGCTGAGACATGTGCAGGAACTTATATTTGACTTTTCTCCTGGATGAGGCCTGTGATTTTACAATAAATCTTGCTGAGGTGAGGATTGAACCCAAGCCTCCAGTGCAACCTTATCAGCCGAGAACGTGTGTTTATCCACTTGCACCACTGTGGCTTACACACTCATTACTGGCGTCTGGGGCCTTTTCTTTGATACAACTATCGATAACAATTTAATTTAAATTAAACTACCCAACCCTTCACACACACACACACACACACACCATTCACTCATATCGCAGAGATCAGGCTGGACTCAAACCAGCAACCTCTGAACCCGTGAGGCAGCGCTCTTACCTGTGAGCCACAGATCTCTTGTCTCAACATGTGAAGGAACTTATATGTCACTATTATCCTGAGAGTTTCCAATAAAGCAGTTAAAGAGAGATTTGATCCCGTGTCTTCATCACTCTCTTCCTCAGAGAGTGTGTGTTTATCCACTCACCCATCATGGATTTCAAAACAATAACTGGTTTTCGGGACTCCTCGTCTAATGAGAACAATTGAAAGTCAGCAATAGTGGGATTTGAACTCAGGACGCTGTGATTGAAACACAACACTTTCTCTCCTGAGCCGCTGAGACTGCAGAGATGAGGAGTGTGTTCAACAGGTTTGATCCAGAGCTTTGTGTTAAATGATGAATAACTTCAGCAAATGTGGGGTTTGAACTAGGACTTTCTGCCTTGAAAGGGAGACAACTATCCACTGAGCCACAGAACCTGTGATGCAATGATCATATTTTACATTTAAAGTTTATCTTAACGCATGTTTACGCTGGGTAAAATATGCTCATCACTGATTGATGACTCATTGACTACTCTGCAAGATTGTTTGTGTATTTATTTCTGGACAAAGTATTTCTTTAGATTTATTATTCAATTATGAGAAAACCAAAGCTACTCTTATGGAAATCTTTTTTTGTTCTGTTTGACATTGAAATATGCTAACTGATATATATAAGATAAATATACGCTATAATACATTTATTGTAATTTAAGTTATTCTTTGTATCAATCTGTGTGTGATTTTGTTGTCCTGTCTTCTTTTTAAATAAATAAATATATTGGCCCTCCTGTGGTGATTTTTATGAATTACACTGTTGCAAATCGAGTCTAATAAAAGGGATTTGTTCCTTCTGTCCTCTCTGTTAAAATACATTTTTAAACATGAAAGACCAGACTTTTTTTGTTTAAATGCAGACAATTGTATTGTTATCATTTAAGTTATTCTTTGTATCAACTGTATCACTATCTGTGTGTGAATTTTGTTGTGTCCTATCGTCTTTCTAAATAAATATATATGCAAAAAAGTCAGATCTAAAATTGTTTTCGCCCTCCTGTGGTGATTTATGTGAAGTACACCACTGCAAATCTTGTGTGGCACTCTACAGTCTATCTATGGTAACACTGCTGCAAATCAAGTCTACTTCTTTTTTATTATTATTGTTTCGCCCTCCAGTGGTGATTTGTGTAAACTACACCACTGCAAATCTATTCTTATATAAAAAAAAATGGTTTCACCCTCCTGTGGTGATTTGTGTAAACTACACCGCTGGAAATCGAGTGGGATCTCTCCACTATAACCCGACGACAGTAAAGTGCAGTTGTTCCTCCGCTCCTCTGGGCGGCAGAAGCGGTTTCTCCTTCAGTCTGACACTTCTGCTGCTTGACAACATGACGCTTGATGACAATCACAACAACACGTGCAGATCCTGCAGATGAGAAGATGACAGCTCTTAATGTCACTTTAACAGCGCATATTACAGCTCAACTGCAAATTAAACCGACTCACACACGGATAAAATGAAGGAACCGAGTGTCACGAGACTCACCTGTGAGTAACTCTCCGTATAAAGTCAATTTCTCTTTAAATCACTTGCTCACTTTATCAAATCGGTCACTAGTTGTAGCGTTACCTTTTTAGTCTCTGAACGAATCGCCCTCTGATATTCACTCTATAAAGTGTAATAAGAAGGACTCAGTTGATATTGCAGTGTTTTCTGGATTGGTGTGAGAGTCAGCAGGAGTTGTGTGTGTGTGTGTGTGTGAAGCTCTGATGTTCTCTTGTTGATTCATGCTTTTCTACTTCCGGTTATGACTGGGATATTAGAGTACAACACATTTTTTATTAAAATAACACATTAAAGCCTGTCATAATATTACTACAAGCATGAAACAATCAAGTAAACCTCAGTGACTAGACACATTGCGTGTCATTTCTGTAATCTTGTTCTGATGTTTGTTGGTCTGTAGATTCTTTAGTTTTTAGTATTCAGTGTTTTCTTCAGTCTGTGTCTGGAAGACAGTAATTGAATTAAACGAGATGAACAGTAGATTTATTGATACAGCATTACTGATGTCTAGCAGATTTCATTTATTTATTTTTCCAGATTTTATTGTAGATATACAGTGTGTAATGATGTGTTTGTTTATGCCGTGACTCTACAGAATCAGAGATGTGTTGTGGAGCGTAAACCCGGCCATCAGAAGCAGAGATCTGGCACTTGTAGACGTTAATGATGGACTTCTGCTCATGACAGGTAATGTGTATAATGTGTGATTGTGTGTTTTACTGTGATAAACATGTACTGTAGGTTACCATCAATTTCTTTTTGAAGGACTTCCCCTTTGAAAAGCAAATGATGGAAACCTAAAGAGGTGGGGAATAAATATTGAACCAAAATATTATTATTGATTCAGCATTCATACTATGTGTGTATTATATTTTTGTTACACTGTACAGCTTTAGGACTTTAATTGATGTAACCGATTACATGTAACTATCGTTTAGACATACAATTCTGATGTTTTAGTTATTCAGTGTGTAATGTAAAGTAATGTTTGTTTCCTCTCCAGAATACGGGATGTGTTTGGAGCGTCCGGTCATCAGAAGCAGAGATCTGAGTCGTGTGGACAGACGTTCCCTGTAATGATGGACTTCTGCTGATGGACGGGTAAGACTTCTCATGTGTGAATGTTGTTGTTTGGCTCTAAACATGTAGGTTCCCATCATTTTCTTTTTGGAGGGTCACACCTTTATAAAGCAAATGATGGGAACCTAAATAGGTGGGGAAGGGACGGCAGGGCAAAATTTTGAGTCTGCTAATTTTTTTTCTTCATTGTATCAAGAAGCATAACCCCTGCTGGACATCGTGACGGGGTTCGGGGGGGACCCGACACGTCCCCATCCCTTCATACACACACCATTCACTCGTATCGCGGAGATCTGGCTGGGATTGAACCAGCAACCTCTGAACCCGTGAGGCAGCGCTCTTACCTGTGAGCCACAGATCTCTTGCTGAGACATGTGCAGGAACTTATATTTGACTTTTCTCCTGGATGAGGCCTGTGATTTTACAATAAATCTTGCTGAGGTGAGGATTGAACCCAAGCCTCCAGTGCAACCTTATCAGCCGAGAACGTGTGTTTATCCACTTGCACCACTGTGTCTTTCACACTCATTACTGGCGTCTGGGGCCTTTTCTTTGATACAACTATCCATAACAATTTGATTTAATTTAAACTCCTCATCCCTTCACACACAACATTCACTCGTATCGCAGAGATCTGGCTGGACTCAAACCAGCAACCTCTGACCCCGTGAGGCAGCGCTCTTACCTGTGAGCCGCAGATCTCTTGTCTCACAGTGAAAAAGAATGAAAATTAAAATGAAAAAATTACTAATTGAGTAGACTAAGTCACTAGTCTAGTCAGACTAGTTAAGCTCAAATTTGTTTATAAGCTATTCAATTTTAACATTTAAGTATACTAGTCAAGTTAAAATAGTCACTAGTCTAGTTAACTTAATAAACACTCACTGTTCAAACTGTTAAATAGAAGTTAGCTTATCAAAATTTAAAATGTATAATTCAAAATGTATTGTTTATAATTGAGTCTGTGCTTAAGGATCAACTGATGGAAAGAACCCAGATCTTTATGCAAGAAATACCACAGAGCTCTTTCTAGCCTCTCTTTAGGAAGTTCAGCTGGTAGTTAATATGATACAGTTTATATGATAATGTTGTGTTTTATACATCTGTATCTCTCGATGTTGAGTTGTGGGTTCCCATCATTTTCTTTTTGAAAAGCAAGTGATGGGAACCTAAATGGGTGGGGAAGGGACGAGGAGTGAATTTTTTGTATATACAATTAATTTTAGAGTCCCCTGAAGAACAGTCCAAAAAGGCCATTTTACGATTTGTTGCATTGTGCAACTTAAAGACTGTTTAAAAAAAAAAAACATACGCATGTTGAGCCGTGTAGTAGAAATGAAATACATCTTATTATGTGCCATGCACCTTATTCTCTATCAAGACCATTTTTATAGGACAATAAGAGTAGAAACTTCTTGTACAGAGGAGTTTATTACAGAACATTAGTTTGACAAATCATATAAAGGGATATAGCAAGATATGCATTTTTTTTTAACACCAAACTGCATGATGCTTAAACTCAAAAAAAATTGTTGTAAGCCCTGAGACTGAAACCTCCATCAAGACATTAAAAAGCCAAGCAGAAAAACGCTCTGCACATTAACCTGATATGCAGGTCTGCATCTGAGGACTAAGCTGGAGCACAGAGACACTGCCTGCACACAAGACGGCCAGAAAGCAGCATTTTAGCCATCGATTTTCAGATCCTTGGCCACGAGCATCGCTGTGACGGGGTGCATTTCTCCACGGTGCTCCTTAAACGTCTTCACTGCCTCGTCGCTGTACTTGGAGAAGCTGTAAACTTCCCTAAAAGGGAAAGAGAGAGAGAGAAAGGAGGTCAGCAAGTGCACTTTTGAAATGCTCTCGACAATTAAAAACAGAAGTTTAGTCAATGAAATGTTTGGTTGCTCATGTCAGCAAGGAAATTACAAAACTTTCTGTAACATCCTGTTCCTTTTTTTCTTTTGGTCCATTTTCAACAAGTGACCCCACTTATTGCTGTTGTTGTTTTTGGTCCAATCATGGACTTCTCAGAACAAATTAATGAATTTACTTATAGAGCGGGCGAGTGAATTTCATTCTGCCCTGTTCTGAAGCCATCTTCAGCGCCAGGGGAACAGCTTCCTCCCAATGTGCCCTCACACACACACGCAACCACCTGCAGAAACACAAACAATTGACATGACATACGTGATAATCAGATCATTTAAAGAAACAGGTCTGCTGCTTACCTGAAGCGAACCTCTGAGTTCTTAACACTGTTCAGCTGGTAGACCTCCTGCATCTTCTTCACATGGGACAGAGGAAGCGGCTCCTGGTACAGGCAATGCACGGAGGAAACACACAGACACATTACAAGACTACTTCTGCTTTCTGTTCCTCTCTGTCTTTTGATTATGAAATGCTAAAATGAGTTTGATATGGTACAGCATTACTTATTCTGCATCAACATAATGGGGCATTACAGACTAAATTAAAAAAAAAAGTTCATGTAATTAAATCCATAATATATATCATACCATGTTTACATAAAACATTATATATATAACAGGTTTACATTTAAAATTTAAGATTTTATGTGTGATTTTATAAATAGTAACTCGCGAAAGTGAGTATACCCCTCACATTTCAGCAAACATTTTAGCACCGGTAGATCTACTCAAGGGACAATACTATAGAAATGAAACTTGGATATATTTTAGAGTAGTCAATGTGCTGTTTGTAAAGCAGGATATATTTACTGTCCTCTGAAAATAACTCAACATACAGCAATTATTGTCAAAATAGCTGGCAAGAAAAGAGTACTTTTGTGAAGGGGGTACTCTCTTTTGTGGGATACTGTATTTATAGGTATGTGATTTTTATCTTGCAGATTCAAGACAAAACAGGATGCAAACAATATATTGTGGTTTCTAGATATGATCAGGTGCCAGTTTTAACTTATTTAGTACCTCTTGGAGTAACAGAGCCACAAACTCGATGAGTTGAGGAGAGTTTAATTGCTTCACATCTGCCTCAGTGAAACTCGTAAGGTCCCCTTCTTTTGCCTAAAACACACAGAGAAAGAGGAAGAGAGTTCACGTCTTAAACTCAATGTAATTTAGAGAAGCTTGAAAACTGAAAGGCTTCGGTGTAGTATAAAGGTGGGGTAGGAAATGTTTTTCATAAACAATTTTTGACTGAAAACACTGGTTGAACTCTTCACATCCTGATAGCAATCAATAATAGAAGTTGTCTAGATCTAAAAAATATATATATAAAAAACTACATATATCTTTTGTGGAAGTCTCAGGACCAAAAAATGCAATGATAGGACATCCTACCAGCCTGAAAACATATTTCCATACCTCAACACACCCTGCTCTCACAGACAGACCACGTCATCAGCACGTTAAATAAGGCTATGCTGAGTTGTAGACAGTTTACATGTCCGCGGACTCGGTCAACACTATCAATGCCAAATAGAATCTGCAGGAGTCAGGTGGTACAAGTCAGAGCTCTAAGTTGTTTATGTTCATTATTTTTGTAATGTTATGTGCTTTGAGACACTAGGTAATTTAACGCCGTCTCTTGTAACGCTTTGCAGACTCTGCTCTGGAAGGTGGTGTGGTTTTGGAGATGCTCTGAAGGGAGGGTGGGATCTAGCTTGCTATTATAGCCTCTTGGAAGTTGCTTACCCTACCTTTAACAGGAGAAAGACTCACCTTCACCCATCTCTGGCACAGAGCAGTGCAGGCATCGGCCATAGTGGTGTCATACCTGTGCACAAAGAGGCCACAAACACATTTTTTTTGTGGACTTACCAGAGACATAATAATTTTTATTCGGGGGGTCATTTTGAATTCCTGAACCACACACGCACACACACACATTTGTGCGCGCACACACACACACACACATCCCAAAATGTGCTCTGGTGCTCACTGTGGTTTGACGGGGGGCATTCCTGGTGTGTGCATCCATGCATTCCAGTCCACTTTATTCAAGATGTCCACCTGACAAAGAGACAGAGACATGGAGCACAAACAAATTATTGTATAAATGGAACATAAGAGATGGCATGAACTTTAATTCAAAGAACTAAAAAAAAAAAAAAAAAAGCTAATGGGATTTTAATCAATTTTATAATCCAAAAGGAAAAAATATAGATACTTTTTTTTTTAGGAAAATGAATAGAATCTTATTTGATTTTCACAGGATATTAGTTTGATCCCATCATGAAGGATTCTAAATGATGAGACGCATTCCATTAGCAGTTCTTTTTTTTACCAAAAACCTGGAACGAATATATGTATGTGTATTCCTACCTTACCGAGCTTTACTGGGAAACTTGCATAAAAAAGATGCATGTATATATTCAAGTACATAGTGTATTAGTTCTCACCTTGTCTTTGAAGTAAGTGAACAGATAGCTCTTCCATTCCTCTGTGGTTACACTGCCATAAGCAAACAGCTGAATGTAAGACTTTACGAATCCCATGAAGACCTCTAATTAAAGGCAGAGAAAGCTTGTTATCCCTTTAATTATATATATATACATATAGTGTGTATATATATACACACACACACACATACACAGTATATTACACACACTATTAACATAATCATTTAATAAATATAATGATAAGGATTTTAATTCTGCAGCAGAATTACGAAACAACAGTCTTGTTAAAACAGCAGTGTTATGTAAGCTGCAGTGTTAACTCTTGTCTTAAAGTAGTTTTGGCACATTAAACTGGAAGAGGAGAAAGTATTGTGTGTGTGTGTGTACCTGGACCTCCCATCAGTTCCTCCAGATGATAAAGCAGAGCGAATCCTTTCTCATAGGGCACAGAGGAGAAGGCTTCATCCGTGTTCACCTCGTGCAGGTTTGGGACCAGGTTTGTGAGGACATTATTCTCTCCAAACTGCTTCACCTACAAAATGATACAACAGTGAATTACTTTACCAGTAAATGGCAACAGGAATTTACCAATTAGACATGAATCTTATGTCTAAAAAAAAAATTTGCAAGGTTACAAATATAGTAGTCAAAGTCGACACAGCACATGCATGCAAAGATTTTTTTCAGAATCAGAATATCATGTGTGTGGGATATCTATCTGCATAAGCCAAGAACATGTTAATATTTGTCCATTTTTCTGTATGTGTGACTCACAGACTCTTGAAGCTCTTTCCATCCTCCGATGCCTTTAAACTGCCTGAGCTGTTCACTCTCCATACACCTGGCAATCATTCTCTCAATATACACCGTATGACCCTCGTTCAACCTGCAGAGAAAGTTCACTTGTTACAGATTAAAGGGGTCATATATTATAGAAAACAGGATCTAGCCCAGGGCGGGGCGATTAATCGAAAAGTAATCGAAACCTAAATTCAGAACCTCTAACTGACGTAAAAGTCATGTCTCTGACAACGCGCATGACAAAAAAAATGTCTCTGTATTTGTTTTATTTTATGTCATTAAAGTCTTTGAATGTTCGGTGGTTCCCGTCTCCTCCTTCCCATAACATCTAACCTTGTTACAAACTAATGCGCTGATATATTGTGGCACACGAAAACTTAAACTGACAGTAGCTCGCACAGAAAAACATTCAGGAGTGCAGAAACAAATTGTCAACGCTGTGGTGTAGACTTAGATTTACTCGACTTAGAAACAGTTTTACCAGAGATGTTTCTACTTTTGAAGTAACTACAACCCACAGCTCCACAATTAATAGAGAGATGGTATGACTTATTCACACACACAATCACTCTCTCATTAAAATAAAATGTACTGGTAATGTGCTTTATCTGTTAATAACTGGTACTAATTCAGTGTCTGTATCTGATTTACAACGAGCAGAAATCTGTTAGAAATGTTACGACCCATAGACACAATAACTGATGAAAGTTATCGGTGCAATAGCACTGTGGGCAGCACCGTGACACTTTTTTTTAAGCAAACATCAAAGTTTGTTTCCTTCGATTATTTTAAAATCACAAAGATAAGAAATGCACTTTCACTAGAAAAAAAGTAACCCACCTTTAACAGTTGAGCATATTTACAGCACAAACCTTGTTAGTGAACCATGAGGGCCCAAAACATTTTTTCGCTCATTAATCGGAATCGAGTTAAAATGTTAAATTGATTGAGATTTTGATTTTAGGTAATATCGTCCAGCCCTAGCCATTTTGAACTAAAATAGTTCAGTGTACTTTGTAACAATGTTCTATTACAACCAAAAGAACTTCATGGGAAGTGGAGAATGGGTGCATATTTTGCATATTCTGATCTGCATATGCAGGGAAAGTGCACGCAATGTGTCAGACTGACCAGAAATGCTCCCAGGTCTTATTGGTCACCAGGTTCCCAGTCCAGCTGTGGGAAATCTCATGAGCGATGACCTGCAGCAAAACCATAAAAACAAACCATATTGACATTAGCAGAAGATAAGCGGCTTGGAACAAAGGCTCATTAAACTAAAAATGGTTTTAATTTGAAAGAAAAATGCACACAGGTGACTTACACCAGCAAGGGACCTGTCACCAGCCTGAAAAAGAGCACAAGAATGATGTTACAAAACCCTGTACATTAATTGAATGTGTCCTTGCTGAATAATTTTTGTACAGATATTATTGGCCCCACACTTTTGAGCAAGTGTATGCAATATTTGAATACATTTCTCTCCGCTTTATAAACTTCTCGTGCAGCTGAAGCGGAAGTAAAGCACACGTTGGCTCTGGTTGATCTGTTACTTCTAGTCTTTAAATGTGGTTTTGCATGTCTGTGTGGATGCATCTACTAACTGCAGAAGTCTACAGAGGTACAAGAGCATGCATGAATGAAGAGGAATTATACAGACCAGTACAGTAGGGGTGACAAATGTGAGGCAAGGGTTCTCCATGCCCCCGTACGGAAAAGACGGAGGCAGCACCAGGACATCATACTGGCCCCACACATACGGCCCTGCCAGACTCTCCGCCGTCTTCAACATGGTCTCAGTCTAATGAAGCATGAGAGTAAAGAGTGTTATCTTCATCGGTTAACCACATCAGATAGCAAATACAAGTCATGTGTGCTTACTAAGGTAAGTCGATACTGAGCGCCTTTACATGCACGTTCTTAATCCAATTATGCTTAATATGCCAATAATGCATGTGGCTATGCAAACGCCTTAAAGTCCAGTAAGTGATTTCTGAGAAACATTGTTGATATTTGAAATCAACCCCAAACAATCAAAGCCTTCCCTTCAATGCTCCGCCCCTAAAATGCACGAAAATGTCTCTTCATCATAGCTTGAAGAGCTATGACTTTAGCTGACACTACAACAGCATATCTTGCATTAGGTATGGAGCAGAAAGGCATCAGGCCTTCCCGTTTCAGACTCTCTAGCGCTGGAAAGCTTTTCTAATATTATGATTTTCTAATACAAACGAAGATCATAAAGATCTTGCCTGATCATAACCCTTCTGAAATTCCTCTAACCTTTTCTCTTTTGTAATGTCTCTCAGCTATCCATTTTTTTCTATAGTCTTTCTTCAAATCACTCTCTTGATCCCCCTCTCTCCTAGCCTGGTCCTACCATACTCTCGTACATTTCATTTGTACAGAGAGTCTGGCCGCTCTCCATTGACAAGCGTTAACTTCTTTGAAGGCGGGTCCTCTGTTGAAGTTTAAAACTATTGGATCTGCCCAGAGCCAGTGCACGACCTCAACGTCATCGTTCTCAGCCACTCCCTCTGTTCGCTGGTTGGACCGGTAAAAAATTGACCGGAGAAAACCCAAGAATATACCACAATCGCAGACGTAGTACTGAAGGAAAATGAAAATTGAGCGGAAGTACGTAGGAGGGCGGAGCCAGGCTACCTCTCTCCTCCCCCATCATGAGTGTATACACCCCTACTGCTGATTGGCTACACTTTATAAACAACGTTTCTCAGAAATCTGCACATTTAACCTGCTTTCTTTGTCGGAGTAAAGTCATAAGCATTCCGCTGGCATGTAAACATGTAAACCTGCGTTCGGTCGGCTTATTAAAGTGCGTGATATGAAACAGGAAACTTTGAATTTAAGCGCACACAGACAAAGCGAGCATTTCACAGTAGGGAAGGAGGAAATATCTCAAACTCCGACTCCCAAGAAATTCTACAAATATTTTCTCATCTTGTGCAGCCGAAGTAAAAGTGGTTCAGTCAAAATACTGCTTATTTATTTAACGTCACATGATCTCACATATCAAATAGAATACCTGAGCTCAAATGCACAAATTATTAGATTTACCAGGGAATACCTTGATTTATGTGATTCTTGTGAATGCATTTTATTTGCGTTGCCAGGTTATTGGTTTGCATGCAGTTAATTCAATAAGCCGATTTTGCATTTGAGAGTTATCAGCATATTGGTGTGCATGTAAACGTGTTCAATGTATTTATCACAATCTCTTCATGTGCTGAAAACCCAGAATCCTAAAAACCGAATCCTCATCTCACCTCTGTAAACTCAAACGCTGCCTCATCCACATACTCCTTCTCAGACCAAACTCTGGACCGGGGACCGATTTCCCTGAAAACCGCAAGCAATGATTATTTACACCTGATATGGAAGCTGTGCACAGAAATCTTAAATGTAAAAACCGAGAAGTTCAGAGAATGAAAGAATAATGGGCTTTTGAGAAGTGGATGCTTTCTTCATGCCACAGGCTGGTGTGATGTTCTTGGTGTGAAGTAAAATAAATGAGAAACATTTGTGTGCCCACATTGCAAATGCTTAAGTGGCCATATTCAAGTCAATTTACAATGTAGGTCTTTACTACACCAAATTACACCCTTTTAAGGCCTTTAAAATTGTGCCTTACTGTTCTTTTAAGACATCTAAATGGCCTCTTATGATTAGCTAACGTCTTTGGAAGTGAAATAAGTAACAATAGCCACAACTAAATGCTGAACACTGAATATATGTAAACCTGGAGGTCATATGCAAATATAAGCATGGTTGTGAGATCAAAACCATGACAAAAAAAAAGAAATGATATGAGGGGAAGAACAACAGGAAAAGGATCACCTGCTTTCCAAAGCGCCAACTACAATGGCAATGAGGTAAGATGGCATGGGGACCTGCAAGAAAGAAATAGGCATTTTTCATTTTTGATATATATTTTTAGATTTAGAAAGCAACTCTCTATTGAAGAAAAGGAAGAGACACCGACCGGCTGTCTGAAGCGATAGATGACCCGGCTGCTGTCGCTCGGATCTGGTTCCTGACCATCACGCAACGCACTCATCAAAGCCACCAGCTCTTTGGGGACAGACACCTGAGAAACAGTCAAATGTACCCAGTGTTACCAGCAGAGCAACTGTGGATTTTAATTCGTATGATTTAACTTTCAGTTTAGATTTTTTTTTAGATTGTGGCAAGCATTTGATTGCTGCGTCATTGAGTGTATGATTCATACTTTGAGCTTTTCATGCATGTTACCTGGGCATAATATGTGTGCTTCACTGATGGAGTGTCCTGACAAGGCACCATGGTCCTGCAGTGAGTGGCCTGTTGTGAATAGACAGAGTAAATGGAAAACAATCATACAATGGTTTAAAACTGAACATTTGAGATGTGAATTTATATATAACAGAACCCAAAAAAGGGAAAATCTCACGTAGTTTGCTTATAAACTGACAACCACAACTCTAAAATATCATACAAAAATATTGGAAAGTTTTAGGACTAAAAATATTATTATAAAACAGTGGTATTTTAGTATTATTGACCCTGTTTACACCTGGTATTAAGATGCGTTTTGGTCGATCGGCGGGCGGGTAAATGTATGGGCTATTTCAGATCTTTCAATCTAATGAACGAAAAAGCTCACGGAATTTACATATGAACGCAGAAAGAGACGACGGAAAACAAACGGAGATCAACAGCTTTTATTTCTGTTCTGAAAGCGGCAAGAACTACACCGAACGCTGAGTGTGTGCTAGAAATCAGGAATGGGGAGAGAACATTGTGTTTGGTACGTTTTCATCTTCAATCCAAACTTGGGTCTTTAGCCGATAAAGTTAAAATCCTGTCTAGCTAGTGTGCATCCCATAATCTTTACACATTAGAGTGTAGGCGGCCAAGAGTAGACAGTCTTTTGTGGCTGTTTGAACACATTCGACCACATGAGCGTTTACTACAAAGCAAACCGGTCTAATGTGTTTTCCACTACCTCTGGAAGTGGTCAAAAGTAGACACGCTCAAAACAGTTTAGAGCCCTTTTTTTTTAGTAGATCAACTGAAACTGAATGAAAATGAGAAATGTTGAAATAAGTTTAAATAAAATAGTTTTACTTTTTTATAGGTAATACTTTACAATAAGGTTCATTAGTTAATATTAGTTAACTTCCTTAGTTAACATGAACGAAGAATGAACAATACTTCTACAGCATTTATTAAATCTTAGTTAATATTTTTAATTAACATTAACTAATACATTATTAGTTAACATTAGTCAATGCACTGTGAACTAAGATTAATAAACAATGAACAGCTGTATTTTTTATTAACTAACATCAACAAAGATTAATAAATACTGTAAAACTGTTTTGCTCATTGTTAGTTCATGTTACTTAATGCATTAAGTAATGTTAACTAATAAACCTTATTGTAAAGTGTTACCATTTTATTTTATTTCAGTTCATGTTTATTTTATTTTTTATAGTTTTAGTTTTAGCACTGTACTTTAATTAAACGCACACTTCTAATCAAACAAACACTTGGTAGAGATAGTTTTAAAAAGGTTATATAACAAATGATAATGTCAGATGGGTTGTGGAATGAAGTAGCTCTTGATAGACTTGTGAAGCAAAAGAACAATGTAACACTTTGGGTTGTATTGCAAGATTGCACAAATGATATATTTTTCAAGGAAATTGCACCCATCTTCTCACGCACACACAGGGTGTTTGTGGACAGATGAGAGATGGCGAGGAGATACCTGGCACTGGCTGAAAAGGTATGGCTGTTTCTTCCCAGCAGTCTGTTTGGGGGACAGCCACTGCAGTGCTACGGCACTAGGAGACGTCTCATATTCAATCTCCACAATCACGTGCTGCCCACTGAAACACACACACACACACACACACACAGATAATTGCAATACAACTTAAAACGAAGAGGAAAAACTTTGTGCGGAATTGAATAGGGCTGTCAAAGTTAATATGATAACATTTAAGATTGATTATATACATTTTAAGTCTAAAAAAACAGTCATTAACTGCAGGAAGTTGCAAATTACGTATACATTTGATACATTAAATTAATTCCTTGCATTTTTTGTATTACTATAACATAGTTTACTTAAATATTAATCACATAATAATTCAATATATTTTTCTTTCAGGAATTTTTTTTGTCAGATTTAGCTCACAACTTTGCTAATTAAGTATTGCTTGCATTTGCATGCGCGTTTAAAGCCGCATTTATGTTGGCAGTGAAAATCATATCCGAAATAACTTTACAGAACAAGTTTGTGGCTTTACCGGGACAGTTCAAAAGGCAGGGTGATCTCTAAAGGGGATCCTTTAAATTTATGCTGGGCCCCCAATGCAAACTGTGCAGCCTGGCCATTTGCAGAAACCTTAAAGATCTTCAGGTCCTTTGAGTCCAGAGTCTAGAAAGATAGCAAGAGAGAGAGAACAGAATATATGCCTTTATCTGTTAAAAAATATATATGACATTTAATGATATAATAACACAAACTGTCTATTTACTTTCTGCTTACAGAACACCTGAATAGTATACCTGCATACAGATCCTTATACAGGCTGAAAGGATATAGTTTACAGAATATTTCAGCAAATGTGCATGCCTTTTGGCATTTGATAGAAGATATTATACTCAGCATGTCACATCTTGTTAAAACAAGCCATGGAAAAACATTTCTCATATTTGGTTGCATTGCACAACCCTGAAATGCATGAACATTCAATTTCAAGCAGTTTATACAAGTTCATATTTATATCAAAGCTTCTGACAAGTCGCACCTGTCTGTCACGCTCAGATAAAAAGTCCATCAAAGTGATCTGACAGCTCCTGAAATCAAAGTTCAGCCTGGTGCAGTAAACCAGGTACACAGTCCGTGACTTAATACACCTGATTAATGAACAGATATATTTGACATAATTGCTGCTAATATGACCATCAAAGCATATGCGCATGCATTTACAGAACATGATGGCTGAACAAATGTATCAAATTCATAAACAACAAACTTTGAATGCAAGTCATCAAGTTACGTGACGGATATCATCATTACTGTATCAAGTTCAGGTAAATATGTAACCTAGTCCTGATCTACAGTTACTGTATGACAGACAGTTTGGACATGTATCGCTAAATAACTAGTATCTATTTTAATTACTAGTATTACTAATTCAATAGCGACTAGCACCTTTTTAGGTTTGACTAGTAAAAAATATATTAGATGTTCCACTTAATCAGAATGAATCAAAGCAACAAATATATAATAAAATCGCACAGCACACTGACGTTTACTCATGCAGATGTGTGTATGTGAATTGCAGTGATTAAGTCAAGCAAACAGAATCAAATGAAAAACTGTACCAGAGAAGAGAATTTATCCTCCAGAACTTCCACAGTCAGGGCGACTTTCCCTTTGAGCACACGCCTGTCAAAGTCAACATGGTAAATGAGATTTAAGTGCTTGGTAGAGCACTTGGAGATGGAGGAGAACGAGCTGGGGTCTGACACAGGAGTCATGGTTGAAACAGAGAACAGTCAGCTCGCGCTGCCACTAGAGTTTTAACCATAGAGCGTCACGTGACACCGGCCGGTTAAACTGCATTGTTGGAGTTGTAGTTTTATATCCTGCTCTGCAAGAACGATTAACTACTGTCCTCTAGCGGCTGAGGGTGTTTGTACAACTTAAAAAAATAATAATTAAAAAGAAACAACATTGATGTCTGTCGTAAGCAGGGTCGTTGTATTATATGTATACGTATGGTGGATAATTTAAGTTTAATTTAAGTTTTTTAAAGAATGAGGTATCTGGGGGGAAAAACGTAGGTAACACTTTATTTTATAGTGACCTTGTTACACGTTTCATGTAGTTACAGCAGTGATAACTACAAATTACGCATAATTACATACAACTAATCCCAAACCAAACTCCAATCGTAACCCTAACCCTACATGTAGGCTACTTAAGTACATGTAGTTAATTATCATTACACAGTAGGCCTACTTTAATGCATAATTACACTGCAAGAGGCACACCTTAAAATAAAGTGTAATGCAATCTTACAACTGGTTACTTTTTTAAGGAAAATTATATTTTCTAGATCATAATGCTTTTATAGATATAGATGCTCTAGATACCATGAGATTTACTATTATATTAGTAAATATTACTAATATTATATTACTATTATAATTATTATTAATATCTTAACATGAATTTTAACTGTTAAATATAAATATATATATATATATTATATTATTGCTAAAAAAAATACATTAACTGTTAAAGATTGACGGCCGTCGTCCTTTGTAGTGACGTGTACATGCGTGTGTTGTAATGTCTTCATCCTCCACTAGATGGCAGATTATGAACAGACATTTTAAAAACAGGGTACTTGCTAAGATCATAATTGTTTTCATATGCCCCTTAAAATCTCATGTTTTTTTTTTGTTTTTTTTAAATCTCATGTTTGAACATGTTTGAAGTGGACAGATTCAGGCCTATTGATTAATATCAGCACTCAGCTAAATTAAAGCATCAGTTAAAAAAACCAGATTTGTACTAAATAATTTAAAGAAGAGGTTGTGTGTGTGTGTGTGTGTGTGTGTGTGTGTGTGTGTGTGTGTGTGTGTGTGTGTGTGTGTGTGTGTGTGTGTGTGTGTGTGTGTGTGTGTGTGTGTGTGTGTGTGTGTGTGTGTGTGTGTGTGTGTGTGTGTGTGTGTGTGTGTGTGTTTTAAGGATCCGGCTTCCTGTCAGTGGATATCCCTCCAGGAAATCGAAAGATGGGTCCACCCCCTGGAGCCCCATGCCACTCATTTACAGAGAGAGAGAAACATTTATTTGTTGTACTGTTTACTTTTATAGGCTTATGCATTTGATACATTTTGTATGCTACTATTCCTTATTTGCACAGTTGTAACTTGTATTAAACATCATGCTGCATTGCATGTCTTTTGTTATGCCAATAAAGCATACTTGGCAACTGATATTTATTTATTATTTTTTATTATTTATTATTATTTTGTTTGTTTGTTTGTTTGTTTGTTTAGCGGTCTGTCCATGTTTGATTCTAACGTCTCCATGCTGTAAGCAAATATGCTCATTGCAAACTAAAATATATATACAAAAAAGGTGGATATTTGTGGGGAAATAACATTTGTTTTTTGAAAGTGGGCTGACAGTACAACTTGTAACCCATTTACTGTTCTGTAGACATAATCATATCCCCAGGCCAGTGTATTAAATATATTAATTTAGCCTGAGATGCTACGATGTGAAAACTGATGTAAAAATAAAAAGATGTAAAACTTTAACACGTTTTTGTCTGACGGTATGTTGAAAATAACAAAAAATTGGAAATCACTATTTGGAGAGGATAAAGCCCCCCCGTTTCATAAAATGACATATAGGCTATATAGGCTATTCTATACAGATGTATTATTTTTTTCTCCCAGATTTAGTTGAGCACATTTTCTATGCTCTTCATACAAATAATTACAATAGGCTATTTCAAAATAAATTGAATTTGATCCCCAAACGTCACACACACACACACACACACACACACACACACACACACACACACACACACTGTGTGTGGGGACTGAAAACGTTCTGCTTTTTTACATTTTCAAAAAAAAAAATTACTGAGCATGATTTATAAGCTGTTTTTCCACAAATGTTTTTCAATAAAATGTCTCCACAAGGACAAGGATTTCGGATATTGCCATCTTTGTGGGGACATTTTGTCCCCATAATGTAGGGTCTACCAGGCCCCACACACACATACACACACAAAATGTGTGTGGAGGAAGGAACACGGGCTCCTCCCGGCGGGTCCCGGGCAGGAAGAGAATGACGTCAGTGTGCTCAGCTCTCTGCAGATTCAGGTTACAGTATTTTTTTGCGTGTGCGCGCATCCGCGTCCGCGCGTGTGTGCTCGTGTTCTTGAATGTCGGATAGTGGCTGGAGGAGGAAAAGCGTGTTTACACAGACGGGCCGAGCGCCTGGGGAATAGCGCACGGCGAGAGGAAGTGAGCCGGCTCGCTGTCTGCCTGCACCAACTTCCTGCTCAGAGAGAGAGAGAGAGAGAGAGAGAGAGAGAGAGAGAGCGAGAGAGAGAGAGAAAGAGAGAGAGAAAACAGTCGGGATCCCATTACAGTCCGACTGAGAGCTGCCGAGACGGCCGACAGCATGGAAAAACAGCGCATTATACGGAATTCTTTTTAATAAAGTGAAAAAGGACCACAAAAAGCCCGACCATTACGCACAGGTATGTGGATTATCCATCCAAACTATCTGAATGTTTTATAAATGTATAATTACTTCACAATAACAATAAAAGGAAGAAACCTTCCAAAGTACAGGACTGAAACTTGATATCCTCAAAAAAGAATGAACCCATCCAAATTAAGGAGCTGTTTGAAATGTTCAGAAGTGATGTTTAAGACTTAAATGTATACAAGTAAAAGAAATGTGTGTGAAAAAAAAAACAACGCGATCTCTTCTATCAATAATAGACACACAAGACACTTCAAGTGTCCACCGTTCCCGTTACTTACGCGCAGTTTACGCACGGCTGACGAAAGTTTGAATACCTGTTGAGCTCACGAGTTCATGGGGTATATTTCTAACATTTTGTTGGTTGTACATTTGAAAGTAGGGCTGTTAGAAAGGGCTGAATTTTGGCTCCTGGCGCTTTGAACGCACTAGTAGAGTTTCTGGTTTGTCTGGAAACAGCAGCAGACTAATTGCCATGCGCTTCCGGATTGAAACTGGCAGCAGACAGCATCTTGAAAATGAGTCATTGGGGCAAACAAAGAAACTTCAGTTCAGCCCTATAGAGCTGATGTTACCCCTGCATCTGGATGTGTTGAGGGTGATCGATGTTTGTGATCGCAAAAAAAGTCTTTGGACACGTACTGTAAGTCACTCGTACATGAATAGACTTCATTGCATTAGATAGCAGATGATGCTACAGCTTTCCTCAGAACTAACACACGATGTCATCAAGTTCACCGCAGGTTATTAACTCATGAACATGTTCAACTATGACAACCAGAAAGTGTCCAAATACTGATACCATTTAAAATTAGATATTTTGCTTTAATAGTGTGTGTGTGTCATCTTTCTTTAAAACTAATGTCACTTTCGAGGCCATTTCCTTCTGTTTTGGACACAGTCACTGTCACACTGTGTGTAAAGTTCCTCCTATCTACTTCCTGTATGGTTAGATTGGTAGATGTGCAGTTATGCAGGTATTGGTTGGCTATATCGAGCATACATTTAAAAACGAGTTATGTGATAAAACAATCTATGGTAATTAGGACTATATCAGTGAGTATAATTAGACTTAGCCTATTTCTGTACTTTCCCTGAAATGGTTTAAAAGAGGAACCATCGTTTCCATCAAACTGCAGTGCCAATTAGATGCTAGAAGTAAAATGCAATTTAGGAATGTTTTCCGAACCCTTTCTGATACTTTGCTATTAAATACACTGCCATTTTAGGTGTCCACACTCTTTCTGGAGCCACTATCTGGACACACAGACACACACGGCCAGACATTCTCAGATCTGTCTGCGTAATTTCAAGAGCTGCAGTTCTCTCTGGAGAAATGTGGTCGTGGAGAGAAGTCCTTCACGGCTCTCTTTTCTCCCTCTCTTCAGCAAAAGCTCCCTGAATTTTCCACTGCAGTCTGTGTGTGCAGGAAGAGCGCACATTTAGTCATGGCGAAGTAATGTCTGCGCACACCAACTAATCTCATTACGAGTTTCCGCTGGCGCTACAGTGGAGGGGTTTGTGAGCGCGACGGCAAGTTTGGTGTTTAAAAGCTGTCTAGGGGCCATTCAAAACACTGTGCTTGCAAACGAGTCTTGAAAGCTGTGAGCGTGTCACTTTGTGCTGGAGAGAGTCCAACTTCTCATCGTCTTCTCACCTCCTCTTTCTCCTCCCATACACACACACACACTCACCGGCAATGTGTGAAAGTTTAAAAAACAGCTTTACCAAGCAGTAAATGCTGCCTGATAAGCCACTGATTGACTAGGCTTTACACACTGTGTGTAATGTCTAGTCTTCCTACTTCCTGTATGGTTAGATGGGTTGGTTAGATTTAAAGGTGTTTTTACCTGATGTTTTCCATTGACTCTTCGAGCTTCAGTGCTGTAAAAAGTAAATTATCTGTTGTGTTGAGAAAAAAACATAGCTTGATGCTCGATCTGAAAAAAAAGAAGTCCTGCTGTAGGCTACACTGAAAATATGACTTGTTTTGCACACAATTTATTAGAAGTACATTTTGAAAAAATTACTTTGCAACATAATATTGAATAAGGCGAGTGTGCAAATCTAACGTTAGCAGGAGTTGCGAGTCTTTTCTTCCTTATAGAATGTATATTCTAGTGAAACAGCTTCTCAAACAAGAAAAAATGTAGACTGTCCATTGGGAATTGATTAGATTATTGTGGTTTGCAATTGGTCGATCTCATGTGAGTGACAGGTTGTCCCGCCCTCGTCATAAAAGAAGAGAAGAGATATGGAAGGGATTGTAATTAAAGATTACGTGGGCACGTGATTTTTTAGAAAATAATTATTTGCACTGATAAATCATTTATAAATGCTACAATATTCCATAAAAAATAGCAATTGTCGATTTTGATTTCATGGTGACTTTAAAATATTTAATCAACTTGCAATTCTGATGTAGTTGCATTAAAAATAAGTAACAATTAAATTAACAATGAATATAACACTGAAGAGGATCCGGAAACGAACATACCTTGAATTTTTTGGTACAGAAAACACAATTTTGCATTAGCATAATGGATCATCTTTGAGCAGTAGAAAATGAGCTTGAGTTGCCGGCTGCATAAACTGCTTAGATTAGTCTTAAAATAATACAATAATTTATATAAGATTGGTGTCATTTGAATCCGAAAAGTGAGACAGATTACATTAACTCTTCTCTAACTGCTAGTTCTAATTCGTTTTTAAGACAGTCTTAACATAGAGTTTATACATTTATGCAAATTAGGTGTAGCAAAACAAGTTACTAAACTTTACTACAGTGAAACTGTCAAAGAGTGAATAAATATGATTTCATAATTCCCCAGTGCATTATGGGAATTCTGAATTGTAAAGTTAAATAGATTATACCTTATTGCAAAATTGTTCTACTTGAGAGATTATAAATAAATCAAACAAGTGAATATTTGAGTTGAATCGAGTACAAATTACTATAGTTCAGATTATTAATTGGAGATAATACAAAATATTTTCTACTAATTACAAATATTTATTCCAGTGTATTTCCTGAGGTCCAATGGCATGAACTCAAAATGCGAGAGCTTGTCCGTGGTATCTGAGCATTTAATGTAGTAAAGCGGTGTGTTTTCTGACTGATGTGTGTAGGCCCAGATGGTATCTGTGGACTTTTTCACATTTTCTGCAATCTGCACCATTTGATGCGGGGGGGAAATGGTCAAACAGAACTAAGGCCACATTTGGTCTTGATGCCTGATTCCAATTTGTTGACTATATGCAATATAAAAGTGACCCATATCTGATATCTGCATTTACACTATACACTATACAACCCAACTATACGTTACAGAAAGGCATTGGTCATAAAGGAAGTAAAAACAATGCGATCACCAATTTACATTTCCACGTAAAACCACCACGTAAACCACTAAAAACGCTGTATTATTCATACCAGGCCAGAAACACAATGCTCCTATTAAGTGTACACTGAACACTTAATATGTATGTGCATGACGTCACCATTTTCACAAATTCAAGTTTTTGTTACATGAAGACTATAACAGTATCGCTCTCAAAAACTTGACCTTTGAAACGCGTTTTCAAAAGTTTGCATTTTCAGGCCCTCAAAACGGCATTGTCGCGAAAATGAACAGAATTGTCAAAATGTTTCATAGACAAACATGATTTGCATGGGGATGTGTAGAAGTTTGTGAAAGAATCCAATATATATAATTCATTTATTTCATGAAATGTGTAACAGCCTTAAACCTAATGACCATGAAGCTGATGCATGCCAGACAGTGGCATAACAACAGAGCAAGGCAGTGCAGACACACTACTTTTGAGTGTGTGTTTTTTTGTTTAGCGCACACTGTCTTTTATTTATTTGTGTGTCATGAGGTCTCGCACTCTTTCTATGCGCCTAAATGCATTTTTTCATCTAACTGTCTTTAAAAATTCCTGGCTAAGGATTCAAACGTTGCTTCTGCATGGTTTATTTCATTGAAAGACATTAAAGAGACAAAAACTCCACATGCAAATCACATTTGTACACAGCAACTGAGCTTAAAAGGGAGACATTTTTTCCCCTCTTGCAATAATCTAACAATGACTTTTACAGCCACGTTCCATGCAGGCACTTCTCCAAACGGCCTAGAGCTTTTGAAATCAGCTTCTTGTGTTTATTCCCTTTGATTAGGGCAGTAAATCTGGGAATCCATGAGTCCGTTCTTCAGGGTCTCACATGCAATATGTCAGTCTATAGACGTTCATATGGACGAGTGCTTTGTGCCAGCACGAAAAGAGAAGAGGAAACCTCCCATTTGTGCCTTGTGTCCGTGTGGTCCCCGCGTTCCTGTGTTTGCTCCCCGCAGCAGGAATTCCTACCTTTCAGCTCGGGATCGGCATTCCCAGGAAGACGCCCTTCAAAGGAGAATTGGAGGAAGTCCTGATATAGACAGTTTTACGGTCGCTTAACGCAGATGCTCCGCTCAGAGGATGCTGGAGCAGGAAATGGTTTCATTTCGCTTCTTTGGGAGTTTGGAAAAAAAATAATGGGCGACAGTATGTGGCGTACGACGAGCTTTTATGTTGTTCCCAAGTGTGGAGAACGAGATCGAACTGTAAATTGATGCATGAGCATTTATAATGAGATCTGTGTCGCATATGTAGAGGAGTTTGTAGAGCGTGTGTGTGTGTGTGTACAAGTGCACAGTACTTCCTGATTCATATCTGTACTGAATTGGCAGCGTCTTTCGAGCACTTCCTCCTTTGTCACCACAGGTTTGGCCAAATCATGCTGTTTGTGTCTTTACACTCACTCTAGCTGATATTCCCATCAAAAGCATCTGAAAAGTCTATGAAAGTCTTGTAAAGCAAACATGAAATCAAAATGGAATTTACTTTCTTAGGTTCAGTGTTAAAAATGACAGTGTAAACGCTAAGCAAACCAGGACTAAATGTATCATTTTCTTTTTTTGGTCCAGACAAACTAAGAGTAAGTGTTTTTAGCCTCTCCTGTTTGCTCCTTAAGGCTCATTATTTGATCAATCCCTTGATGACTTCCAGAGCCGTCAGTTTGATGAGCGAAAACCAGGGTGAAAGTTTATGCTTGTTCGTCTTTGTCAAAATTATGACAAAGACTTTCCCAAAATAAGGCAGTCTGCAACCAGGGAGTTCCTCTTGGCCAATAAAACATTCTCCGTGTCAGAGCTTTCCACACTAGTGAGTCAGCCAGCCAGCATCATTTCTCAATCTAGCGCTCCGTCTCGTCCGTTCCCTCCATCCATCGCTCCGTCTCGGGAGAGCGCTGGCTCAGACAGCAGAAAGGCCGCAGTAAACGCCAACCCGCCCTGTTTGACTGACTTACAGTTACCAAAGGGTATGATGTAACGCTAGTTAAAACCGAGAAGTGTGTATAAGCGTGTACACTCACACACACACATTTGACTGCTTTGAATGCTAGTCAAACTGGTTTCCGGCGGCTGTCAGACCTCAACCTGAGGTCCTGTCTGTCCTCCACCCAGCTCTTCCTGATCTCTGGCCCTCTCCTGCACTGGAAATAAGAAGAACAAATAGGCAGAAACTATAATCTACAATACAATTGTGTCTTAAATGGATAGGTCACCTAAAAATGAAAAGTCTGTGGTCATTTACTCACCCTCATGTTATTATAAAGACATTCTTTCCTCTATGAAACACATATGATTAAAAAGAAGGCAAGCATAATTTAACACAGCAATGTTCATGTCTATTGAAACTAGTTAACTCTAATTGTAATTATATATAAATCTTTTGATGGAAATAAATGTTGTGATGTTATTTCCATCAAGAGGTGGTGGATAAATTTTTGGTCAAGAAAAATCTTGTATTGACAATGCAAGAGTTCAGCACTCAGTAAAGTCTCTTCCACCACATCCCAAAGACTCACAATGAATTCCCAACAATTCTTTCACAATTTGAGCTGGATGAATCTTGACATTGTCATCCTGGAATATGGCCACAGTGTGTCTTCCTACATGTTTGTTGAAGAAATGAAAAGCTACAAACTGCATCAATTAGGGTTTGAAGAACTGGTGCCGAAAACATAAAACATGATAATAATCACTGCAATAATGATCCAATCATAGTCTCTTTAGCATGTTTCTATTTAAATCCAAACAGTTACTTTTTTTGAAAAAACAAAAAAATTATATATATATTTTTTTTTTTTTAAATTTCAAAAAAAATATGTTTCAGCCCCTGGTCAAAGTGTACAGGTTTCTTAATGGATTGGAAATATTTCCCAAAATGTAACCAGGGACAAAGAGCAAAAGGTTATGAGTAAACTAAGTTTAAGTGTGTGGCTTGAGAGCATGACGACAGCAGTCACAGGAAGCGGCCCAAACAAGATTTAAACTTCCTGTACTGTTGGGCTTCTAACATTGAACCACTTCCTGTTGGAGTCAATCCCAGACCACATGCATGAAGCAACTCACTCCTGTTTACTAGAAAATCATTATCTTACACCCAATGGATCCACTTCCATATTTACTGCAACTTTGTCTAAATCAGAGTGTGCTGAGAAAAATAAAATAAAATAATAATTTAGAAATATCAATGATCCAAGAAGTGAGGTGGAGTAAAAAATAAATGTAACCTCACTCAAATCATGTTGAGTGTCATAACTCTGCATATGTCTAAGGTTTCTTGAAGGATATCTTAATGCACATCCTGTTTTGTGAAATCGCAGCTTCCTGTCTGTCCAACTACAGCGCCACAGTATGAAGAGCACGTTTAGCCATTTTTCTGCTCTGAAATCCATTCACAAAAACTGGATGATCCAACCATCCTTATCTGCAACATGGGCGGACATCCAATGTGTAAAGATTGAGCATGTGCGTCTTTGCATGTTGCACTACTTTTGTCAGTATGACGGTCTGATAATGACGGTTTGGGTGATTGTTCAAGGATTAGCAGCGGATAATATAAAGGGAAGTGTTTTACTTCACGTTTTTTCCCCCTATGTTATTCTGGATCAGACGTATTTTGATAAAACATAACTCGTACACTACCATTCAAAAGTTTACTTTTTTATTTAAATGTTTAAAAAAAGTCTCTTATGCTCACCACGGTTGCATTTATTTAATAATAATAATAAACAGTTATAACTGTAATATTATGAAATATTATTACAATTTAAGCTGTTTTCTATTGTAATATATTTTCAAATGTAATTTATTCCTGTAATGGTAAAGCTGATTTTTCAGCATCCAGTCTTCAGTGTCACATGATCCTTCAGAAATCATTCTAACATGTTGATTGGCTGCTCAAGAAACATTTATTTTGTGTAAACTGTGATGCTTTTTGCAGCTTTTGACATTTGTTCAGTCTTTACTGTAACGTTTAATAATTGAATGCATTCTTGCTGAATAAAAGTATGAATTACTTTTTTTTTTTTTTTTTATCACTGACTGAACCCAAACTTTTAAGCGGTAGTGAAGATGATAGATCTGAATTTTCATTTTTGGGTATACGTTTAAAAAATTCCCTTAAAGCTTGTAGGTTTTTTAACTACGTTGTGCCCCCTTAACCCCCTTATCTCTATCTGGTCCCTTTAATCAATGTTCATAAACAGGGTCTTGTGGACAAACTCCATGTTTGCCTTGTTAGTAATCTCTGTTCACAAGTGGGTGTATTTGCCTGCCTTTGAACGGACACCTCCATCCCAAAGGGGGACGGTCGATGCTGGAACATGTTGCTTGTTTGCGAGCCGTTCCTGTGTTAGTCTTTCTGTCTGATAGCCCTTTGTTGTTTATGAGCCTGTGCGTTAATGTATACCAGAACAGGAAATGCTTGCTGAGTTTGTGGGAGGGCACCCAGGAATGACGTTTTTTTTTGTTCATGCGAGAGATGAAGAGTGCAGAGGGAAAAGGGGAAATTAAAGGGAGAGGATGGATTCAGGAGCACGGACGCGCGTTCTTTAATGTGGCTGTATTTATACGACTGATGCCCCGGCCTCTCCCATTTCACCACTTCCTGTGAGAAACCTGCATGGGGACGGTTAAAGGAAAGTTTTTACAAAGCAAACGCAATCACTCCTGGATGGAAAGATGTCTGATTATCAGATCAAGGCGCCGGTCCGTACACATCCAGACACGAGCTAAATTTGGCTTTGCGGTACCACAAGATCTTCCTTCAGAAACTCAAACCTTGTTAGGGTCATTAAGAAAACGTCCTCATGCCACCTTTTCTTGACCAATAAACAAGCAATGCAAGAGTGTAACCTTAGCTAATTTAAATTAGATAGACACGTAATGAAATTACACCACACCATCACCCCGTTCACATTGCCGTACCGGAAAAAAAACAGCATTGTTACAAAATCTAGCAAGCAGTATTTTAAGGTGCAATAGCAACAGCTGCTCCAAAACGTTGAATGCCTAATTTTAGCCAAAAATCGAAGGTAGCAAGACCTCAAACTAGGTTGTGTATTATTAAAATGTAAATATACTGTTGATATTAATAATGTGACTTGTCTCGTCCAACAGACATGGAGAGTGCCATCACGCTGTGGCAGTTTCTGCTGCAGCTACTGCTGGACCAGAGCCATAAGCACCTGATTTGCTGGACGTCCAATGACGGCGAGTTCAAGCTGCTCAAATCGGAAGAAGTCGCCAAACTTTGGGGCCTACGCAAAAACAAGACCAACATGAACTACGACAAACTTAGCCGAGCACTACGCTACTACTATGACAAGGTTACACAAGCTCACATTTCACAAATGACAGCGTCTTCTCTCAGACGTCTGACCAATGATAATCGTCAATCCGATCTCATGAGAAAACGTAACTATTTAAGTGATTTTGTGGAATTTATACAATGTAATTCGTACCATTTTTAGAAGAAACTTACGCATTAAGGTCCACCCCTTAACCTAACGGTTAGTGGGGCAGAACGGACTAAAACGTTTGACTGAGATCGTACGAATTGGCCACCAAATGTAAAATAGTTACACACTGCGATGGGAGTTTGTTGTAATCATCCTCTTTCTCTTGCAGAATATCATAAAGAAGGTGATTGGTCAGAAGTTTGTGTATAAGTTCGTCTCATTCCCTGATATTCTGAAGATGGATCCCCAAGCGGTGGAGCTCGGTCGGGACGGGGGTCACGTCGCAGGGGGCGTCATCTTACAGGAGGTGGAGTCTGACGGCGAGGGGGAGGAGTCTCCGAAGCTGTCGCTGTCATCGTTGAGAAGTCCCATCTGTAGGAACGAGTATCTTCACTCTGGTCTGTACTCGTCCTTCACAGTCAGTTCCCTCCAAAGCCCGCCTCCGCTACTGCGTCCAATCAAAATCGAGAAGCAGCGAGGTGGCGAACGAGAGGAGGAGGGACAAACAGTGATTCGGTTTGTCACTAATCGATCAGAGAAGGTCGTTCCCCTCGCTTCCTCACCGCCACCTGCGTCCGCGGATGTTTTCTTCACTTCGAAATCCTCCCCCTGCTCATCCCGCAGCCCCTCCCCCACTCACAGCCCTGTCTATATGCTACGGCAGGGGCGGAGCCCGGAGGCTCGTATAGACGAATCAGAGCAGATCGCTCAGCCTCTAAATTTATCATCCGGCCACAGGGAGCGAGCCCAGAATCAGGCCACGCCTCCCGAGAGGAGGACCGGTCACAACGGACTGCCTCCCAAAGCTCGGAAACCCAAAGGGCTGGAAATCTCCGCCCCTTCCATATTGCTTTCAGGAAGTGACTTGGGCTCCATCGCCCTCAACAGCCCAGCACTGCCCTCAGGGTCCCTTACGCCAGCCTTTTTCACTGCACAGGTATCAAACTACGTCACATGTTCTTGTATTTGTATGTTCACACAGCCTAACACTCATGATACACACATCTGTTCCAAAACCCAGTGAGCTGCCTCAAAAGCCAGCATTTTAAGGCATAAAAGCTAAAGATGTTTCCAAAACATGGGCAGAATACACAGTGACTTATTTAGGCTAATGGTGCGTTCAAGTCCTCCTGGGAAGTTCGTACGCACGATGTGGGAAGTCGTGTTTACGACGGCTGGTGCGTTCAAGTCACTTTGGTCGGAGTAAGATGGCGGAGTACTTTCTCTTAATTAATTACACAAAAATACAGTGAGGTTCTTAAACTCTTGTTCTAAAAAATGAATAACAAATATTTGCATAAGGTGTGCTTTGATTTTTTTATGTTTTTAGTTAATTTATGAAGCCACTGCAAACTTTATCGTTGTATATTACATTGTTATTTTATCATGCTATCATATTCTGTGCAGGCAATTAGCTTACTGCACTGTAAATAAAAAAGCCTGACAAGTTAAATACCTTGTATTGTGGTATTCCGCCATGTTTCTCAGTGACACGCCCACAACTCGTAAAAATCTGGGCTTAGAGAAAATCCCGAGCTTCCCACTGGTATTTACGACATTGTGGTAGCGTTCAAGTGCGTTCAAATCGTAAATACGATCTATACGAGATGACTTGAACGCACCATAATAGCTGATAAGACCAGAATGCATTGCAACAAATGTACATAAAAACTGACACAACTATGTATTATTATAATATTATTATGTATTTAGCTTAGCAACATGCAAATGTAAAGCTCTATCGGATTCATTTGTTAAAAGGCAAGGTAAGCATTGTGACGATTGCTTAAAACTAAAAGATAAAATGTATTTAATTTTGGTATTTAATTTAATACCAAACATTATTGATAAAGATTGTACAAATTTAAATGAAAAGTCGATATTTTTGTGCTCGATAGAATATAGTGTTGTTAGCCTAGCAACATGCTAATGTAAAACTGTGAAAAGGCCAGCTAAGCAGTAGATAGCAAGGTGTTTGGAAAACAGTTCATATCGGCCTGGTTATGAAAATAGAGTCTGTGACTCCCTCTAGTACATTTACTTATATTTACCAAAAGTATTAATAAAAGTACCGGTAGTCTAAGTAAAGATGGACTATGTAAGTGCAAACTAGTTTTATGCTTGGTTAAATCATGTTGTTAGCTTAGCAATATGCTAATTTTGCGTGGGAGTGTTGCTGCCTATGTAGAGCTTTCGAATCAGGTTTCATTTAGTTGTTGGCAGCTTTTTAGGTTTTGGAACAGAGCTACAAATGTACTCAAAAACATTCTCTCCGGCACTTTTTATAGGCCTTCAACAGGTAACAAATAGACAGCTATTCTGTGAGATGTTTTGGTCTTTACTGGGTGTGTAGGGAGAATTGTGTGGCAGGTGGATGGGTTTATTAAAAAGAGGTAGAGTGAGACAGGACGAGGGAAAAGACAGACAGAAGGGCACAAGAGAGAAGAGAAGAGAAACCTGTAAGTAAAGCCATATGTCCGTAATCTCGCACACTACAGCATAGTGACACAGGACAGAGAAAAACAGCGAGAACGAGAAATTGATTTCACATGCTGCCCTATAGCCACAACCTGGTGATCCAAAGTCCATGACCCATGGGAAGCTACATGCTCATGTTGAATTCTCTCTCACTTTCTCTCTTAAAGGGACAGTTCACCTTAAAATGTATTTTCCGTCATCATTTTCTCACCCTCATGACTTTCCAAACCCATACAACTTCAATGCTGACGTGAACAACACTATCTAATAGCATACAGCCGAACGCATAATCTTTCAAAGTTTGCACCATTTAATAGCGTGCGCTATTTCGCTCTAGAAGTTTTGACCCAAAAAATGTATTTGTACTCTTATAAACTAGAGCGGGTATCCCTCAACCCCCGGCTCACACAAGCATTCATCAATGTGGGCGTCTATTGTTGTTGTTGTTGGCGTCTCTAGTACTTTGTTGTTCTGTCGCATTCGTTTTTTTACGACTGTGAGCAGGTCGGGCAATGTTGCCACCTTGTGGACCAACTAATTAGTGCAAGAAAATTCAAGGCGCATGTGCAACTGAGTATGTGCAGTTAGAAAAATGCTTGCTGTGCACAAGGCTAAAGATAAAATGTACGCCACACGCATTACTCATAGCCTAGCATGCGCATAAAAAGTATACTTAAGGCTTTATTCAGTGAAACACCAAAGGAGAAGTTAAGCCGCTCTTTTCCTTACAAGTGAAAATTCATCCAAAGGATTTTTTCTTTTCTTAAATCTTTTAGTTCCTATTGTAGGACTTCAGTCAACTTGTACTATGGTGCCTTTTTGCTGTCTGACATTCCCTAGGCCCTGTTTACACCTGGTATTAAGATGTGTTTTGGTCGATTGGATCACAAGTGGGCGACGCTAAATACAGGTGTAAACGGGGTTTAAAACGTTTTGAGCTTGTCCACTTTTGACCACTTCCAGAGGTAGACGAAAGCGCATTTGACCGGATTGCTTTCGTAGTGTAAACGCTCATGTGGTCGAATGTGTTCAAACAGCCACAAAAGACTCTCGGCATACTAACCTAATGTGTAAAGATTATGGGAAACGCTCTAGCCAGACGGGATTGAAACTTTATCGGCTAAAGACCCAAGTTTGGCTTGAAGATGAAAAACGCAATGTTCTCTCGCCATTCCTGATTTCTAACACACACTCACAGTGTTCAGCATGGTCTTGTGGCCATTTTTTTCTGTCATCTCCGGTCTCGTTCATATTGCGCAATCTTATTTCGTCCATTAGATCGAAGATCTAGATCTGAGAAAGCCCATTCATAGAGCCTCCCCTTGAAGAAATCAGGACAGAAGTGGTTGAAAGTTGACAAAAGAGAACGGGAATGTCTACTTGTGGTCTGATCGACCAAAACGCATTTTAATATCAGGTGTAAACAGGGCCCTAGAGACCATCGGCTTTGTTGTATAGAAAAGAGCACTTGGGACACATGTCCACAGAAGACAAAAGTTAAACAGGTTTTGAATGACATGAGGTTGAGCACATGACAGAAGTTTAATTGGGGGTGAACTGTTGCTTTAAACATCCTGAAACATCTACAACAGCCAGTTATTTCATAACCCCAGCTTGAGCAAAGACTGCTCCGACATATCATCTATGTCCAGGACAGTTGACTTTAAAGAAACTGCATTTGTGCTGCAAACGCTCCAAATTTGTCCCGTTCTCGAAAAAAAGGGGTGCTCAGACTTCTTCCGCATGACAGGCTCCACATGCTACAGCCTTGCCTGCTAAACGAAACACAGACGAGCCTGGACATGCAGGGACTCACATTCGTCTCTCCAAAGTTTCGGGATTTCACGATCCATGACTTCAGTGACTAATACAAATACCATCTCATGTTCCCGTTCCCCCCTTTCACAAAACCTCCTTTACTCCTCTTTCTTCAGACTCCCTCTGGTTTGCTGTTGACGCCCAGTCCTCTCCTGTCCTCCATTCATTTCTGGAGCAGCCTGAGTCCCGTCGCCCCTCTCAGCCCCGCCAGGCTACAAGGCCACAGTTCACTCTTTCAGGTACGCACAAAACATTCCCCAAAACCTTCCCCTATAAAAAGAGGAATCCGAATGTGAGAATGTGGTTGTTCGTTTATTTGTGTTTGGCAATGACATGCGAGCGTGTTTTAGAAAGGGATTTGCTTGTGTTTTGCTAGCGTGCGCTTGTGTTTGGTGTCGTGTTTCAGTTTTCATGTGAGCGAGAGGGGAAATCCTGTGGATACTTCCTGTTCTGACCCGAGGGAGAGTGTGTAGGGAGGTGTGTGTGAGCGAGCGAAAAAGACAAAGCAAACTGTATATTTATGCTCATCTTGCTTTTTGAGGGGAGCGTTCCAGTCTTTACTGTAAACATCGCTAGGCAGCAGGAAACCATTATGGTAATCACGGCGACTGCTTGACTCTGCCTTGAATAGTGACAGTTCTTGATGTGCACTTTTACTACCACACACACACACACACACACGTACAGACAGACGCGTACACACTCACTCCCCCACTCTCACTTCCTCCCTGGGCGGCTG
The DNA here is from genome assembly GCF_949152265.1 of Phoxinus phoxinus. NCBI lineage: Eukaryota > Metazoa > Chordata > Actinopteri > Cypriniformes > Leuciscidae > Phoxinus > Phoxinus phoxinus. Next base: position 4,693,389 of record NC_136884.1, read on the forward strand.
TAGAGGGAGTTTTCTGGTTGGTCACATGACTGTCGTTCCTGACGTTATTGGCTGCGGTGGAAAACTCTTGCTCTTCGTTGGTTTTGTTTTTTTCTTTTAAAATGCCGTTCTTCTTCTTTTTTATTATTTTCTATAGCTGTAAAATAAAGAACTGAAAAAAGATGCTTTTAAGATGTTTTCAAGTCACTCCGGGAAATGGATTTACTGGTGTATGAGTGTGTGTGTGTGTATTAGGGTTTGGAAATAAGCTACAGATGTTTCCGCTCTGCATTGGATATGGGGGAAAAACAGCTTCCTGTTAAAAAAGGGAGGGGGTGATAACTGAAAAAGACTCTGTCTGTGTGTATAGTCAGCTCTCACATAACAGGAAGTTCCTCTCCTAGCGCTACCATGATGCCTTATGACTATGGCATGTTTGTTATGTGAACCACAAAGACAAGCTTTTTTTTTTTTGTGGGGAGAAAAATGTATTGGGAAGATATTTAGAAACTTATAAATCCTAAAAATCAAAAGATGTAATAAATAAAATGCTTTTTTTGTTTTGTTGCATTTTGACTTTTTTGGTAAATTTATGAAGTCCAATTGTATTTAATTTATGGTTTTAAAAATAATAATAAAAGTAAACAATTTATCATCACAATGCTAAAATTGGTCCCACAGGCATACAAACACTACTTACTTGTCAGGTAGTATTTAACCTCAAAATAAAACAAAAAATTATAGTAATAATGATAATAATAATATATTGCTTATTAAAATCTACATGGACATTTCTTAACAAGATTTGCCCATTAAGATGTGAACTTATTTGGCCCGGTCAAGTTACTCTTCACCATTAGACGACACTTCCTGATACAATTATTTGCATGTGTTTTTTAAACCCTAAAAAGCATTTGCTTCGCAGTTACTAAACAGTGTATGAACACATTGTGATGCAGTACGTGTAGCATGACCTCAATGTTTTGTTTGCTTTCTGACTCTCTCACAGTTCCCCACCCTGTTGAACGGGCCGCTCCCGGTACCCCTCCCCAACCTGGACTCATCCTCCCTCCTCCTGTCCTCCAGCGCTCAGAAATCCTGATTTCTGGACAGTTCATATATCCACCACCCCAGACCTATACCTTTACTCTTACACTAAGGAGGAATTATGGACCTTCATATCATTTTTTTGAGCCAGACTGCACTTCACCCTCTTGTGGCCACCTTCACCTATAGCACCCTTCAGTTCTGTTGAGCTTTGGACCAGCAAACTTTGTGTTTTCTTTTTCAACTCAGGCTGCAATCCAGAAAAAGCTCACCAAATTCCTCCGCAAGCTCTTAAAATAGGGAATTATTATGAGGTAATGCCAAAGAACATGAAGTGTCCTTTTGAGAAGATGGTGAGTCATTGGAAATGGAGCCTTAGAGAATCTGTAGTCTCATTTTATTGGAGAACAAGGTTATTTTTCAGTTTCAAATCGAGACAAACGATGCTGGACGACGTGAAGCGCGTTCAAACCAGCGTAGACTTTCTGTACGTCCTCAAAACGTGATGCTTTCCATCAGTTCTCCATTCCCAAGGTGCTTCAACTGGAAAGATCTCCCCGTTTTGTCGACCAGTTCAGACTCCAAAGAAACATTTAAACCATATTAAAGGAATCTCGTTAGCATTTAAGTCTCTTTTTTTATTTTTCTGAGGCTGTGAACCGGGTTTCTGTGTGTCTGATATTGTATAATATTGCGTTATATGCACTGTGCTTTAAATGTACTACCGGCTGTGCCTTTTGTGTAAGAATTGTGTATTTGTATTATTTTCCTGCTTAAATACATTTTGTAATAGACGAAATTCCATTTCAATATTGGAAAGAAAAGCTTTGTAATAGCTTCCGGTTATTTTTTTTCATTAATGAATTGATTAAAAAGTGTATTCTCGTATTGATTTGCTATTTTTCTTTTTCAAGAGTCAAGAAAATGTGCCTTGTGTTTTATAAATAAAATCAAGCATTGAATGCGACTCGACATCCTCACGTCTGATCAAACACCTTTCAGGATGAAATGCACACAAACACAAATATAATAATCAGACGAGAGAGAGTTCGCTGTAAGAAACAGACCATGTTTACTTCACTGATTAAGAGAAATAAATATCTGCAGTACAAAGAGTTAAACGGTCAATTCAGCCGACAGCAGGTGTTCTGAGAGCGTCGGAGGCGGAGCTTACAGGACAACACACACTCCATGCGTCACGCAATCACGCACACACTCGCGCACGCATTCTCCAGAAACAATCGACTCCGGTTTTACAATATTAATTAACATCTGTCAGTTCAGAAAAAATTCAAACAGTCATTTAAAATCTGATATCTTCTGGGTTCTTCATGTTTATAAATGCTGGGAAAAGAAACATTGGTCCAACGCTGCTGTCAAAAAGTTGTTTTTGAGTTGTCGTTACTTTTTCTTTTTATACACACAATATCTTTTTTTCTCTTCGGAATAAAATCAAGCACACATGTGGGACAGTCGGACTCCAACATGCCACTTTAAGATACCATAATTCACAGAAGAGTCAATATGTAACATTTAAAAAAATCTCTTAATACTGTTAATGAAACTAGCTCATCTTCATAGCCATCACTTGCATGGAGCAATGGGCTCTGTACAGTTACTGATCTCCATATTCACACATACACTCGCACTTTCTCGCTCGTTCACAAGCGTTGCACACACTCGGAAGCTACAGAGGAGCTCTATTGATAGGAGAAAGTCATTTGCAACTGGTTTTGATGATGCATCAGGAGCTCCGACTGTAAAAGAAAGAAATTAAAAATCTGACGAACAAGCACTTCAGTTCCGACTGGAAGTTTTCACTGTGAATGAACGAATGAATGCAAAAGAGGGGAAAGTTGGTTCTCAGTTCAAAATGGTGAGGTCACAACGTTCCTGCTGGTCCAGTGTTTGCTTTCTCCCCGTCGTTTTGCAGCTTTCTGAAGCCCACCTGGTTGAGATGGTCCCTGATTGATCAGGCCGTTCACGAGACGTGCCTTTGAGGAACATATCCACGCTTTTTTATCTTGAAATGATGCTTTTAAACTTGAGGAATGAATATTTGGGAAGGAAAGGTTTTTTTCAGGACGCTCGGTTTGTCTTGAAGTGAAATCGGCATGCTAGGAAAATCAAAAGTAAATTCAAAGCACGCATTCCACCTCTGTAAAACCAACAAACGGACAGCTGCGATATCAGCATTCAAACAAAATTTGAATCGTTCTTAAAAAAAAAGAAGAAAAAAACGTATTGACGTGGGACTGATGTGTCCGAGACAACCAGGAGGGTCGCACGAGAGTGAGGAAGTTACGAAGAGACAGTAGTCAATTAGCAGCAAAACAACTCCTCCGTCAATAAATATATACATGTTCACACACCCTAAGCGTCACACGGGGGAAGGCGTCCAGACGAGGGGCCGATGGGCGTTCTGGCTCAAGGCTGCATGCTGGAGGCGGGACACTGGGGGGGGGGGGAGATTAGCGGGTTCAACCCTTTCCCCTTCACCACGCATGCACACGCAACAAACACCCTCTCTCTGGGAGCGAGGGGGACTAGTCAGTTAGTCTATACAACACAGTCAAGGAATAAGAGCCATCGACCTGATCCGTCCTGTGTGTTTGTGTGTGTGTGTGTGTGTGCTTGTGTGAGAGTGTGTGTTTGTGATGGGCAAGAGTGTAAGGGAACGCAGCTTAAAACAGCATGCTCTGCCGTCTGTTCTTGCTGTTTCCTGTGAGGGGAGAGACAGAAAGAAGAGAATGAAGAGGAGGAGAGAACAAAGTGTACAAACAAATTAAAAAAAATACTAGTAATTAAAAAATTTATATAGTTACACCCACAACATTGTATAAAATGTATATATATATTTTTAGATTACGTCAGATTAATCATTTTCTAAAATATTTTTCATATGTAATTAATGTAAAATTTATGCAGTTATATTAGTTCTATTATCAGGAGAGAACAGGGCGTACAAGGTTACAAAATAATTCTAAAATAACAAATCCATAAATAAATAGTTATACAATTATTTATAAAAATATTATTTAAAATGTGACTTAAATTCTGCATTACACATTATACACGCACATACCGGCACATGTGCATAAATGTAAATATATATATATATATATATATATAATTTTTTTAAATATATATTTAATTATTACATGTATTAGTTATATTATTAGATGAGAGAACAGTGCACAAAGGTACAGAATGATACAAAAAATAAATTAAATATTTTAAAATGTTATAATATATTTTAGGATATTTATTCATTATATATTTAAATAATTAATGTAAAAAAAAATATTTTATATATATATAAAAATGTGCAGAATTAATTTTGAGATTTTTTTTGGTAAAAAATAAATAATTTAATATTTTATACAATAGTTATAGCTTAACTGCAAGAGGCACAGGTATCAGTTAATCACAAATTTTTAAAATAAATCGCCAAAAATCATCCCCTATAATTGACCTGGTCAACATCTATTGGTCTATTACGAACAGTGCCCCCTAGTGTCAGTTCCAGAAACTACTTACACAATGTCTGAGTATTACCCATACTGGTTGACCACTATAACAGAACAGAGGGTTTCTGAATATGTGTGCAGAGCACGGATCAAAGCAAACATGTCTTTGACATACCTGTCTCTGGGTACGAGGAGTTCCGGTAGCCGGGGTCCCTCTGAAGCTGCACTTCCTTCAGTGTAAATATAGATATGTCTGCAGAACCACAGCACATCATGAGAATGAGGATATCTGAGTGAGCAGTGTGTGTGTGTGTGTGTGTGTGTAAGGGCACTCACTCTCTTGCAGTGTTTGCACACGCATGCCCAGACTCTTGAAGTAGGGTTGTTTCATCGATTCATCAGCAGAGATCCTCTTCTTGGACTCATACTATGGAGAAAACATAAAAATAAATGAGGATGGCTCTGTCAGACTGATAAAGGGTTGTTTATTTTATTAACAGCATCCAAGATAAAGGAAAAAACTTTTTAAAAAGTAGTTACATTTGTGTGCAAAATAAATAAATCTAAATTATTATAATTGTTACTATAACTACTGAGAGTACACATCTTAAACAATTAATAGCTCTGAATTATTATTATTTTGAAAGTCTCTGAGCCTTATAATTGTTTGATATAAATGTAGGCCTAAATTCGATGCAATCCATAGTTCTGGCACATTCTTACCCTTAGAAAGGACAATAACAACTCTATTCCTTCAGTATCCAACCTGTAGATGGGAAGGGAGAGAGAGAGAGAGAGATGTGACCATTGCCAGGTTGACAAATCAGACTGGCAAACGAAAGGAAGGAAGCAAAAGGCCTCAGAAATTCCAGAGGAAATCCTGCTTTACTGGCACGCACACGGATTTCTAACATACACCAGAACATACACAAACTTTCCCACAGTAGCATCGGCACACTCACACACAGGCTGTGAGGTCATGGTCATTTGCTCTGTGTGGCAAGACAAACACACCGAAGCCACTGAGTACACAAACTCATAACAAACACACTGTATGAAACGGCAATGCAGCACCTGTATCACACACACACACACACACACACACACACACACGGTACCTGGGTGCATGATTGATGAAGGGCTGAGGCTTGTATTTGGGGAAGTTGTAGGATTTGAACTCTTCGATGGATGAGATGCCGGGCCAGCTGTCCTCTGTAGGTGTACCTGATCACACAAAGCCAAAACTTTTCACTTTAGACCTTGCCTGCATTTTAGCACTACTTGAAAAACATAGTTAACACTTTATAAACAGAACTGATATTTATGTTGCTATGGCCAATAATTGATATGATGGCCAAAAAAGTTAGTGTGCGTGTCTGAGTAAGTGAATGCATGCCGTGCGTGTGTCCATATGTGTGTGTGTGTGTGTGTGTGTGTGTGTGTGTGAGAGCAAGTGGGTGTGTGAATTTCTTATATAAATTATATATATATATATTTATTGGACAAGAATATGATCACTGATATTGTGCATCAGTAGCAATGCATTGTTGCTGAAGATACATTTTGGATTTTACATTCCTTAAATTCAGAGATCGCACACCTTTTGACTATGATCTTTCCAGTCATTTGTATACACTTTTACATGAAGGATTTATATGAAAAATATCATTTTATAGATATTGCAAAGAGCTCATCTCTAGCAAAAGAGATCTGGGATAATGGGGAAAATGTGATATTCACTATAGGAATATCCAGAATGTTCAAGATTTTAATAATTATAACTTTTCCAGGAGGACTGAAAACTAGGGTTATTATCATTGTAACTATTAAAACTATTAAAAACATTTATTTTAATTGAAAAAATAAAATAAATTTAAATAAAATATTAATATTAGTTGAAAAAATTTAAATGTTGCATTGGCAATAAACTGAAATAAGTTTAGGCTGAAGCACTAAAATGATCAACTGAAAAAACCCTAAAAAAACTAAACCTAAATAGAAATAAATTAAAGATTTAAAGAATTAAAGAAAAACAAATAAAATGACAAAAGCACATAACAACATTACTAAAAATGTAACTACAATTAACATGAAAACTAAAAATATAAAAATACAAGCTAATTCAAAACATTAATAAAACTATTTAAAAAAAACACTGCTGAAAACCACTATTTTATAAATTCACTGATATTTCTAGACAGTGGGAAGCCTGTAAAAAAATAAAAATAAAAGATATTATGGCTGTTAGAAACTTCTATTTCCACACCAAGATGAGCAGTGGAACGCATCAGGTGAGTCAGCCGGACAGCATTTCAGCCGAACTGAGGTAACCTACCATGTGATCTCACAGTTTCCATGCAATAGTGTGTGTGAATGTGAGAGTGTGTGTGTGGATAAGAAGCATGGCAGCTCAGATGGTTGCAGTTTGTTTTTAAAGCAGGTGAGAAGCACTTCTGAGTCTCAGCACTATGACACGTCTGGTGAGTGAGTGTGTGTGTGTGTGTGTGTGTTTAGTGGCGTAATGTCTGGAGTTGAAGTGTGCGTTTCATCACACAGGCACTGAATTGAATCATTTAGTTGGAGAGCTGGACGCGAGCATGAGTGTGTGTGTTTCTGCTTACCCAGTAATCTGAAGATTAGATGCAGCTCATCTTCAACGGTGGATCCTGGGAACAGCGGCCGACCTGCAGCCATTTCATAAAATATACATCCAACACCCCTGAGACAGAGATCAAGAGAGAGGATAAGACAGAGCAACCGTCTGCAGGAGAAGACTGAATGTAAATGAATGCTGAATGTAAATGAGCCCTGTAACACACACACACACACACAACCCACCACATATCGATCTGTGTGGAATACTCCGAGGATCCCAGCAGAACATCAGGAGGTCTGTACCATAAGGTCACCACCTCATTAGAGTATGTCTTTGTGGGAACAGACTTGGCTCGTGCTAGACCTACAAATACACACAAGTAAAGAGCAATAAATATTATTTTACTTAAATATAAATGTTGTATAATATATATATATACATATATATATATAATATACAAGTATATAAACTTTACCAATAAATATATCTTAAATAATTGCACAAGTTAAAAAAATTATATTACACTTAGTTTATATTTAGTTAAAATAAATGATATTACACTTAGTGTATATATATATATATATATATATATATATATATATATATATATATATATACACATTATATTAATTAATATATATTAAATAAAAATGTATGCATGTATATTATTTTGTATTACACACACATATGTATACATACATATGCATAAATATATATATATGAGTGTGTATATACACTAACATCATGCAAATGTATTTAATTGTAATGTATATAATATACATGTAATATACATTTGAAAAAAATACGTGTAATAATAATATATTAAATAAAAATGTATGCATGTATATTATTTTGTATAACACACACATGTATACATAAATATATATATATATATTATTGTGTGTATATACACTAACACCATGCAAAAAAATTATATACGTGTAATAATTTAAAATGTATAAGAATTGTGTGTGTACATATTCAACTGAATATTTTAGCGCAGTCATTGAAAATCCTGAGGCACACAGGAGGGGACAAGAGACATTTATTGAATTTATTTGATAGCACTGTGCTACACATACCAAAGTCAGCCAGTTTGAGTTCCCCCCTCTCGTTGATGAGCAGGTTCTGTGGTTTCAGGTCCCGGTGCAGAACCTTGCGTTTGTGGCAGTACGCCAGCCCTCGCAAGATCTGGAACAGGAAGATCTAGAACCGCACGTGGACTACAGGTTAGCAGACCACAAACAGAAACTTTCACATTGCACTAAAACACAACAGTTTGTTTTGTTAAATCCATTTGGTGCTAAATAAATTGCTTGATGACAGCAAACAGACACAGGACGGACCTTAACGTTATGCATACTCATGATGTTTCCACAATCGTCCATGTACTGCTTCAGATCTTTATCCTACAGGAAAGCCATTGGAAAACAAATGAATAAACAGAACGGCACACAGCAACAAAAAGGAGCAGCATGGGACATTCGCTCACCAGATACTCAAAAACAAGAGTGAGGGATTTATCCGTGTGGACAATATCATGAAGCGTGACGATATTGGCGTGCTTTAAATCCTTCAATAATGACACTGAAAGAGAAAATTGCAGGATAGATCAGAGTAATATCAACATTAGTATCTGAGTGAGAGAGAGAGAGAGAGAGAGAGAGAGAGAGAGAGAGAGAGAGAGAGAGAGAGAGAGAGACACCTCACCCTCTCTAATAGCTGTGCATGGAGCGCCCTCCTCATGCTCCAACCGGATCTCCTTCAAAGCTACCAGGTTGTCCGTTAATTTGCTTCGCCCCTTGAAAACGGTGGCATACGTCCCCTATAATACAATTACAGCAATGATTAGATTTCAGTGTACGTTCAGAGTTTTGGTTTTACACTAGGGATGTAGAAATTTAGAAAGTAGCAACCAATAATTATGTCCCTACTGTACAACTAACAAAAGAAACTAATAGTACCTTTAGATCGCACCTTGTTACAGTGTAATTATACATTTAAGTACTGCGTAATATTCATTAATAACTTGTAGTTACTATAGAGTTAGGTTTTGGTTTAGGGCCAGTTGCATGTAATTATGAATCATTTACTGCTATTACTGTAGTATAAGTATGTAATGTGGAACAAGGACACTGTAAAATAAAGTGTACCGAACTTTGATGATATGAAGACTGTCATCTCAAAAACCCACTTATTATGAACACGTTCAGTTATATGATTATCAATTATAGCACTTTTAAATTACCGTTTCTGACAGCTGATGAGGGTGAAATAATGAAACCGTACCTCTCCCAACTTGTCCAGTTTGATGTAAGTCTCCAGTTTCCCAAAGCCGATTTCTGACTATAAAAAAAAGAGAAAGAGAGAGATTGCTTCATTAATGAGATCTGGTTAATGCTGAACAGCCTGCATGTGTTCAACGGACCTTATCAGTGAGAAACACGTGTCTGGAGTGTTGCTCGCCATCTCTGATATCTGCAGCCAAAATCATTTCCCAGACAAAGCCATTAATCACACACACAGTATTCAGACTCCCACGGGCACCAGGGGGCACCAGAACAACAACATAAACCCCCTCTGCTTTACACACATGGAGAGTTGGAGGTGAGGAAGACATAGACGGATGACAGCTAAGAACAATGGATGCCAAGTAAACCCAGACGCAAAAGCAGGGGGCTTTTCACATGCAAAACCCCCAATGTATGCAGCCTACAAACAAAGAACATGGTATGTGTCTTTGTGCTCAACTGAGAGTACGACACAATGTTCGTAGCGACACACTGGGTTTCTCGTCAACGGGCCGGGTTTATCTGCAGCAGTCCATGTTGTTTTCTAACGCTTGCTGTGGACTGTGTACTTATTAACTTCAGATGTAATCTTTTACTCTTAAAAGAGCAGCTCAACCAAACATTTATTTTACTTACCCTCATGTCATTTCAAAATCATTTGACTTTTTCCATCTATGGAATATTAAAGTTCTTCAAAATTGTATGTTGCATACAATAAAGTATGTACAATGAGATTGTTCTTTAAAAAAAATCACTTTAAAGGTAGCCCGTATGGTTTGTGCAATATATTTCAATAAGTTTTATAAAGCATGTATATGATAGTTTTGTGCACTGTAAAAAATTACATGATCAATAAATTGACAACATATGGTTTTAAATTGCTTTAATGAAAAAAGAAGCGTTAAGTCCGCACACTGAAAATAGCTGATCCAAATGAATGTATTAATAGCACAACGTGCCGACCCTCAGGTCTTCATCAGGCATTGTGCCAATAAGGGAGGTTTTTGACATTACGCAAACTTACCAGCGAGGCTCTACGTGATCGTCGGCTGAGGGGTTGGTCAAACGGCGGACTGCTCAACTGTAGCTTTTCCAGGTAACCGTCAGGAATCCGGATATCAGCAGGCAAAGACAAGCGTTTATTCAGGTCCTGAAAAAAATCACACACACACGTCAGTCGCAAGGGACAAAATTAGCTGGGTTCATATCAAAGTAGAAATCAGATTAAAAATTGATGCTTGGTGACTAATTTTAATTTGGTATGTGCATCTCGTCTGAAAGCATTGTGTGTGTGTGTGTGTGTGTGTGTGTGTGTGTGTGTGTGTGTGTGTGTGTGTGTGTGTGTGTGTGTTAAATAAGATAGCGTGACTTCCTACAGCCGCTCTCAAACCAAAGCATTAGCATCTTCCATAAATAACCCTCCATCATGCTTTGAATCTGCTCCATTTACATCTCTCACGTGTCTTTTTTCTCCACCCACAGGCTACTTATAAAGACGCGTGCAGCATGAAAAACTTATTGGGCAGCACATCAGTCCAATACTTGTGTACTACAGGTTTAATAAGGGGTGATTTCACCCCAAAAATCAAAAGAAACACATCATATTCTATTATTTTTAATAACATTAATCTTAAATAATGAATATTTCCCCCTCAATTCATATTACTGCAATGCAAAATAAAACAATTATAATATTATAGGATTATAATTGTTATAAAACAGCTATTATTTATAGTCTTTAGACAGGATGATTTTCATAACTGTCATCATAATGAGAATTTAATTAGAATCAATGATTTTGAGAATAATGAAAATCACAAACAAACAAAAAAAACATCCAGATGCATGATTAAGGGGAAATGACAAAAATTTTACAAACTTGTATGCATAAGTCTTTGCAACACTATATGTTGCATGCATTTACTATAGTAATAACAGTAAATTCTGTGTAACTAATTAAATAAATACTAGTTATGTAATACCGGCATTTTAATCAAAGGCAGTATAACAAATGCTATCACGACATTATATACTTAAAAATTATTTTAATTACTTATTGATGTTTATTATCATTTTTATATATGTATATTATATTTTTCCCATGTTACAGTAATGAGTTTTTGGGAATAAAAGAAGCTCAAATGCGTGAAAATCCTATAAGCCATAGTAGTAGACTATATTCTTTATGCAATTTATTTTATTTATGTACCTGTAAAATATGTACCCTTCATGAGATTCACCAGTATACACACAACATTGTTAAAAAATATCTACATATTTATTGACATTTGCCTAATAATGTGCATTTAGTCGCAGTAACCCAGTTCATACAGCAGGGGGAAACATAACCCCGGAGACCGAGAGAGCGAGGAACACATGGTCAAATAACTAGTTCAGACTGAGGTTTGCAATTAAAACCCCAGAATAAGAAGCTTTAAATGCTGTATATGTAGCAAGAGTGTGACGTGAATGTCTTGATGTATTCAGGTTCATTATGATAGAAAAGAGCCGTTTTTCTATTTCAAAATCCTCTAACACTGGTTTTCTTTTTAACATTTTACTGCAGAGAAGAGAACAGAGACTGGAAATAATAAAGAAAGGAAAGAGGGATTGATAAAAAAAGAGGCAGAATCCATTCCTTTCAGATCCATGTGTGCGGATACAGAGGAAGCCAGAATTTAATATCAAACAGCGGCTCGAACATCACCAGACAGACACAGATGTATATGATTTGAAATTCAGTCTGTCACCGTCCTAAGCAAATGCGACGCCGGTTTCAGGTGATTTTCTTCTATCCTCACAAAGTGAAAATGCCACACACATCAATCACAGCCAGCATAGAAATGGGGAGATTTTGGACCAATGAAATTTTACAGGGGGCGTGTCTACGTAGTGCTTTAGCCTAGAAAATGAAACCAAACCATTCTAACCAAAAGAACAAAGTATCCTGTTACTTGTGGCTGGTTAAGACACCAACTTGTTTAACCATGTCATGCCTGGGCTAAGATCTTAGATCTTCAAAACTGAGAGCTTTCAAACTGCAGAAGTTCCTCTTATGCCATCTGCAACTGCCCACAAATTTGCAACTGCCTCCAGATTTCTTTAGATCATCTCATTAAAGAATCATTGCGGAGGAAGAGGAGCAGAGAAGCCGACTACTAACAGGGTGTGGGAGAAAATAGAAAGGGATGAGAGAGAACGAAAAAAAAAAAAAAAAGAAGTACAACAGAGGAATCCCTCCACCTACCCAAGGCCAAATATAAAGCTCTTAGTAGTGACACATCACCCAGTCTAAAGCTTTCAGGGTAACGCACGCAGAGTCCTGTGAATAACTGAGCGTGAGGCAGGTTTGTGCTGCTGATTCATTTATGTTCTGTCGTACCTCCATGGATATGCGCCGATGATTTCTGTTGCGGAGACACACGCCGGTGGGCGACTGCACTTCGTCTGAGGACGTCCCTGAGGCCTGATCGCTCTCTCCATCCGAACCCATCTTCAGATTCTCATGAACAATGTCTGGGAGAGAGGAAGAGGAGGTTAGAAAATAAATGAAAACGTGTGATATATCTGTGCGAGATCTGCTGCTGCTCTAACGGAGTTATGGGGAAGTTATAGAGTTATGGTTTATGGGAGGTTTTATTAGCATATACATGTATGGCTGAATCCCAATAGTTACAATAGTTCCTATAGTACTAACAGTACTATGCAAGAAGAGAATATGTTTGATTATGCTGTAACAGGGTGTATACAGTAATAAACAAGTTAAATTTAAGACTTTTTAAGACTTTTTAATACCACATCTAAATAAAATTTAAGACCAAACTTATGATGGAAATACAAATCAAAAGTGTAAATATACAGTAATCTTTCCAAGTAAACACACTGATGTTTGTTCAAAATGAACAGTATGGTAACATGACAATCAGTTGAGTTTAAGAACATTTAGAAATGTGTGTAATGCAAAAAGATAACACAAAAATGTCATTGCGGTCCAAAATTATATTTATTATTACAATATTTTCAGAACATTTAGGTCCCATGAACAAATGCTACAATCAAGTAAATGTGAATAAATGTGTGTGTGCGTGTATCAGGGTGTATACAGTAATAAACAAGTTAAATTTAAGACTTTTTTTGCCTTAACGTGAGTTTGGTGTTTTTTGCTTTGCACATGCGATTCCACCGCTCTGATCCCCATTTTCCCAAGTTGAAAATTCTTCCGAGTCTGACACACAACGCAGTATGCTTCGTAAGCATTTCCAGGTACTGACCTTAACCAAGAATACTCGTTCTTTTCAAGCCAATTTTATATTGAACTTGCATTTCCCCATGTTGCTAGCAATATTAGCTAACGTTACCTACTGTATCAACCGTTGCTGTAGAGGCTACACTCGCTAACGGAATCAAAAGCTGAGCAGTACGCTCTGTTACTATGGTTACGTTCTGAACTAACCATAAACAATGCAGCGCATAGACTACCGGGAAGAAATATATTTGATTGAATAACAGATTGACTGCATTTTCGCGGTGACATGAGAAAAAATATTTAAGACCCATCAAATCTGAAAATAAGACAAAATAATACTTTTTAAGGCCTTATTTTCAGGAAATGTAATATAAGACTTTTTAAGACTTTTTAAGGACCCGCGGCCACCCTGTGTAATACCACAGACCACTAAGTGTGTGGAGTGTCATTTAAAATTATTTTTTTATAAAAATCAGACAACAATAACAATTCCTGACGCTGAAGCTGGTGGCCCGCCGGCCCAAAGTTGCAAGGGTGTTTTTTCCGCTCACAGGCGATAGGGGGAAGCAAGACGGCCACCATTCAACCCGAAAAAATCATAACCATTCCAATGACTCCGAAGCTGTTCAGTTAAGGTAAATTAAGCTAAAAAAACCTGCATAGTTCACCTTTAACTAACATTAACAGATGAATAAGTGTTGTTAGCTCATAAATTAGCTAATGTAAAAAAATAGGAAGTTATTAAAAGAGCATTTACCAACTGGTTTCTTAATCCAAATGTGTCACAAAAAGTAATTGAAACAATTACACTGAAACTTTTGAATTATTTTTATTAATTTTTAGAGGCAAATGTTGCTGATGACTGATTTTAGGCCCCAGACACACTTTACAGGCATTACGATGCCGAATCTTATGGTTAATAATCAGCTCAAAAAAATACATTTGGCATACTATTTTTAGCATAATATGATTTGGGACACACTAATCTTGCATACTACGTAGATTATTATTTAGTGATTCGGGAATCAACCTAATGTGTGTGTGTGGGTTGGAAAAGCAACATGTGATTCCTCTATTTCAGTGAAAGGCCTTATTCATCCTCTTTCCCTTTAAACACACACACACACCTGTATAAAGTGGTGCACACACACACAGTCACACACACACGGTTGCACGTCTGTCAATAACTCTCCTGCAGTTCTTTATTCATGAAAACGAGTCAGACATGACATGCACACACATGCTCTATTCACATTTACCTATGGCCTGATTCCAGAGAAAGATGTGATTATACAGAAAACAAGGAAACTGTGAAGAGATGTGCGGTTCCATGTGCTTTTTGTTTATACAGTGAGTGAGTATGCACTATGCCCTCCACTCTTCTCGATTACATAAAAGTATGATCCAGCTTATCTGAGCTGGCCTATGGGCCAAATCATGATGTAATCGGGGTTTTAAAAAAAAAGAAAAAAAAGAATAATCACACACAAATTGAAAACAAGCAGCCAGGAATTAAGGATCCCATCCAGTCAACATGTACAACATGTACATGCAGTCTTCTAGTACTTGGAAAAGGGGCGGACTAAAAGCAATGGAAAATAAAAGCTGTTCCGGAAGAAAAGAGATTATATTCCCGCATAAAAGAGAGCTGGGAACTAGAAAAATAGTGTAAAGGTGCGGTAGTGGCTCTGTAGTTTTATGGCAGGCCGTTCGCCCTCACCTCATAAGAAGGCGTCCCCCAAGGGTGACATATCGGCCCGCTCTTTTATCTGGCCGAGGCAGTAAAAAGTACCTAACCTGAGGGCCATTCATTATGGCACACAGCTGTCTGCTGTCTCTCTGCTCTGATGTCTTCAGACGAGAGGCGAATCTTGTGGAAAAATGTCTGGAATATTTATATTGCACTACAAAAGTAAGATAATAAAAATGACAATTGATCACATTATCCCCATTAATTCTCATTATTGCAGTCTGATCAAAAGTGATAAATTAAGAACAAATGTCAAAGTAATATTTACTATGCTCAATTTAATTTATTCAGAAAATAATATGAAACAATCAAATAAATAAATAAATATTGGGGGAATTATCTTAATTAAAATAAGATAAACAAAAAAAAATGTGTTAACACTTTACACAACAAAGTCTCATTTGTTAACATTATCCATTAGTTAATGTATTCAGTAACTAACCATGAGCAATATATTTGTTACAGTATTTATTTATCTTTGTTAATGTTAGTTAATAGAAATCCAGCTGTTCATTGTTAGTTCACAGTACATTACCTAATGTTAAAAGATAAAACCTTTGATTTTAATGTATTAGTAAATGTTGAAATGAACACTAAGATTAATAAATGCTGTAGAAGTATTGTTCATTCTTATAGTCCTAGTTAACTAATGTTAATAAATTAAACCTTATTTTGTAGAGTTACCAAAAATAAATAAATTTGGGGAACATTCTTAATTATCTCAATTGAAATAGTCAATGCAAAAAATCGTAATGCCCCTAAAAATAGTCTTTGTGGTTTATGCCAAATATAATTAGCTTTTCATCCTTTGTCTTTGGGGTGAAATATGACCAGGACATTTCTTAGAGCGAGATGAGGAGAGATCCAGCTTCATGAAATGGCAATTTGACTGTTAACCTGCGGCGACATTTCTGCATCCCGTCACACAGATGAAGTCTTTGAAACGGCGAGACAGAGTCTGTGTGTGTGTACTTGTACAACTATCTTTGTGAGGACCAGTTTGAGTTTTAGACCATTGGAGTGAGGACAAAGAGAGTAAAGTGAGGACTTTTTGGCTGGTCCTCATTTTCTGAGACGCCTTTAAAGGCCTGTTTGAGCGTCAAGACTTGGTTTTAGGGATAAGGTTATAATTAGGTTAAGGGTAGGTTTAGGGTAAGGGTTAGGTACTTAGTTGTGATGGGTAAGGTTAGGGTAAACTGCTAGAGATTGCATTGTGTCAATGAATGTCCTCATAAAGATAGATGTACAAGAGTGTGTGTGTGTGTGTGTGTGTGTGTGTGTGTGTGTGTGTGTGTGTGTGTGTAGTTGCAGGTTTGAGTGTGTGCAGTTGCAGGTAATGTGTCCTATTTTTTTTTCTGACACACCGCAAGGTAACGAGTTGCTCTGGCAGATCACCCCATTTCCCTCCGTTCACTCTCCCTTTCCCGTCTTTCATCTCTCTCTACCTCCTCCTCTCAACATCACAAGCGCTGTGTGCTCTTTCATTCCGTCAAGCCCGAGACAACCTCACTAGTAATTTTTAGGCATATCATCATCAGTCTGCGGCACGCACCCTATCGCTCCGGCTTCCGCTTTCCTCCCGCCGTCTTTTAACGGATGCCGTGAAAGTCTAGAAAGAGCAGTGTTCTGCTTTTCCACAAAAAAAAGTGTGGCACGGAAAAATCTTGCAAGAACGAAAGTGGGTCAAACTCTTATAAACTCCAGACTGTCTTGGGCTGCCTGACATCACTCCAGCCTGGAATGCATCCCATTCAAGGGAATGCAAGCTGATCATTTATCAAACACATTTACATGACAGCTTACAAATTCCTCAATCTGTGCCAAATAAACAAGCGATTGCTCTCTGACGTCGCTGTTGGTGGATGAGAATCCGGGAACGGACACGTCTGGACTTGTGTCTGAGATGCTGGCAAATTATAACCTCACGCATGGGAAGCACCATGCATGAACACACACTCACTCCGAGAGCAGCCCGGACGGAACTGTTCAACTGTGACACACACTTCTTGCACGGTCGCCTCCCACTAACCTTCCTCTGACTCACTTCCTGCCAGTGTGAGCGTGTTCGGTGTGTGTGTGAACACCCACTCGCGCAGTTGCACACATGCACACTGGGGTCAGACGTGACTGCTCCCATGACAACAGGGAGAAAAGGTTGATCGACCCATATTCATCACACCAAAATTCGGCAGACCTGCATTTTTTTACATGGCAGATCATTAATATAATGTGTGTTGTCTAATACACACTTTCAGAGAGAAGACATGCTTGCTGGCAGTCAACCAGAAGTAACCAATGAACTGAAAGTGGGTGGCATATTTGGGATTGGTTGAAGGTGAGTACGACCTGAGTCACGAATGCTTCACACACACCATGATTCACATACACACCATCATTAACAAACGTAAAGGTTTGAGGCAAATATGTGAATCATTAGTACTTGTAGTTGTTGCTATACAGCACTTCATCAGGCCGGCAATTATATTAAAAAGTATGTTTAATATACTTTTTTTTTTTTTGCCATGAATTGTAAATGAATAAAAACTCTCAAATGAATTATGAAAAAGTGAAACATTAAAATGTTTAAATGATAATTGAACAATTAAACTCTAACTAAGGAAATACAAATAAAATTAAATTATTAACATTTTGTTAAAAGTAACTGTTATATTAAAATATAAAATAAAGTAATAAATTATAATAATTATTATTAAATAGTTGAAGTAATAATAATAATCATTTTAATAATGAATAGAGAAATAAAAAAAAGTTTAGATTAAAATTATAACTAAATAATATAATAAATATAATACAAAGATAACATTTTATTAAAAAAATTGTAAAAAAAAAATAAAAATAAAAGTTAACAAAAACATATAGGCTATACTGTATAATTTATAATATATACATACTTTATAGTGTATGTGTGTGTGTGTGTAAATACTATATATCTTTAAACGGCGACTCTTCCAATCAGCCTGTACGTGTGTGCGCGCGTGTGTGTGTGGTCACTCACCGAGGCGGCTGCCGTTTCGAGGCATGGCCATGAAGGACCCCAGACTGCCCCCGATGACACTGTGCGGTCGGCGCAGAGGAGGCTTCTTAAAGGAGCCCGTGTACTGGTGCAAGAACGAGTGCATGCTGTGGGAGGAGGGCGGCCGGCCATTCCTCACGATGGGCTCTGAAATAACAACAAGACACACACAGCATCAGTATAATTGCATGAATAGATTTATATAGTGTGAGGCGGTGCATACTGCATTAAAATTAATTCTTTACTACCTGAGGTCACACTGAGGTCAAAGGGAAGCTTCAGCAATAAAGGGAAACCGGCAACTATCTAGAAACTGGTGATGTCTTGACATTCACCCATACCTTTCACTTCCCATCAAGCTGAGTGATGCTGGGAAGACAACACCTGCTGTGCTTTTCACTTTTAATCGAAAGGCAAGCCAATCATTGCAAAGGTGTTGCTATGGCAATGTATAAACCAACAGGAAAGCAGCTGGAGTCATTTGAGCCAATCAACACAGGGCATGAAAAAGCATCAATCAAACAAATTCTGACAATCGACACTCAAGTATAAAAGTTAATCAAAATTGCAACATATCAACCAATAGAAGCATAGCTGCCATTATAAACCAACTATTTGACACCCATGTGAATTTTAGATTTAAAAAAATGCACTGCATATATTAATATTTAATCAAGGTCTGTAGAGGTTATATGACCATCACACTGTGTGTGTGTGTGTGTGTGTGTGTGTGTGTGTGTACTCCGACCCCACCTGTCCCCCTCCCACCTGTCTCTGCTCACACCACCTGTCCAGTCAACCAACCCCTCCTTGAGCGCACGCGCACACACACACACACGCATTGGTATTGCATTACATAAGGAGATAAAGTGCTGCTCTCTGGGACGTCGTAATCTAAAAGTCATTCTTCCCCAGCATGTTCAGACATTCAAACACACAAATAGCGAGGCTCTGTGTCTTCAAACAACCCAAGCTAATGCATCTTATATTTAACCCGCCCAACGTCCTCTGAAACTGCATCCGCCTAGTTCACATTTGACCCCTGGATCATATTAAGCATTAAGATCCTGAATTCTGGATTAGGGTACTAATGGATTCCCTAAAATACATTCATTTTTTGTTGTGTTCCAAAGTTAGCTTATTATGAAAAAAATTGAATATTGATTAAATTGATTAGTTAAAAACATTCACAACTTAACAAAAAAAAATATTTTAGTAACTTTTTTATAAAGCCGTACAGTATAATATAGAGAAAAGTATATGTGAAGTAAAGGGACCTATTAAATTGTATAACAATTCTAGATCCAATTTGATTAATATATGAACATTATGAATTTTAAGAAATTCTGAAATTCTTTAGGATTTATGAAATAAAGACCTGGTATAAAACATGTTTTTTTTATATAAAAACTTTATGAATTAAAAATTAATATTTGAATTTATTAGACGTTTTAAAATTTGTTCAGTGTAGTATAGTGTATTAAAACAAATATATATATATTCAAATTAAGACTAAATAAACCCATTTTACTTCTAACATGATTGAAGTGAAGTGTGAAGTGACTAGTAAAGTGAAAATGGAAGTGTGAAGTGAAAAGTGGAGTGAAAAGTGAAGTGTGTGAAGTGAAATGTGAAGAGAAGAGAAGTAAAGTAAAGTGAAAGACTTAAAAAAAAATAGGCTAGATGTTATCCTCTGTGATCTGACTGAATTGTGAAAACTGGTCTCTTTATAAAGTTTGGAGGGGGATTGGAGGGTTTGATGATGTCAGCATAAATGAAAATACATTTTTTATAGGCAGAGCAAGTAATTACATTGTGATGAAAGATAACGAAGGCAATCTTTTTTTTCTTTGCAATAACATGTAATGATAAATAGTTCCCCAGCAGATCAATAGGATCAATTATGATTTCATGTCGACTTTAAACAGTGTTGTTCTCAGACTGTGTGTTTGGATGCCTGCACATGAAATGCTGATGGTGTGTATCCTCATTTATTCAGAGAGCGTTCTCTATTTCGCTGTGGTCGCCCTCCTCTCTCTCATATCTTCCCACACCACAGCTGTGTCTCTCATTACAACAGGCCTTTCAACCTGCTTACTAAGGGGAATCCAACAAAACACCAGGCTCACACACACACCTCACAACACGGCCCAGCTCAGTGTGGCGCAGGTCTGAACCATCCGACCCCATGTGTGTAAAGTTCCACTCACAGACCAGCTGCACACCGGGACCGTATTTCCATACAAGCATCATGGAAACTCCGGAATGTTCCACGGCCAACGCCATGGTAACGCTCCACAGGTCGGGCCGTGACGATATGTCATGCTGTCAGATGCAGGAGCGTCCCACCAACAGCATCAGTGGGTGTGGAGTTAAGACAAAATAGTGGAATTTGGACATGCGTGAACACCACAAACACAGCTATTTTTCCCAATACTGAGAAAATATGATAATTTTTTCACATGCATGGCACAAGTACATTAAATGTAAACGTCTATCCTGTCTTGTTGCTAAGCAACAGCACTCCTGGGGAGAATACTTCATGTCAGCAGACGCTCTTGGGCCCAAAGCAAGGTTGGGTCTACGGTTGCTGTGCCGACAGTCTCCGGTGACGGGCTCTTTGTGCAGCACCCTAACATCCATTCCTGGTGCCAAAACAAATCACAGGCACACATAAATCCACTCGATTTCTTCATTATTGAGACAAAGGATATCTTCAGAGAGAGAGAGAGAGAGTTCGAAATTTTTCGAGGAACTATAGAGCCCAAATAAACAAAACCACACGCATGACTAAAGCACAAGTTTAGCCCGGCAGATGACTGTCCTGTTCTGGACCAGACCACAAACAGACAAAAAACAAAGACTGTCTGAAAAATTTGAGGAAGCATTACAAAACAAAAAACAAAAACATCTATCCCTTTTTTCATGTAGTATTCATGTCTCTCCTTTGGGCAAAATACTAATACTATAATATTGATCATTATTAATAATACCAAACAATACAATCAATGTATAAGGATTAACAGACCAGTAGCTGATAATTAAAGTTAGTCATGTTAATTTGACATAAATTTAGTATAATTAATAAAATAAATATGCATGTATACACACACACACACACACACACACACACACATATATATATATATAAATTATGTTGCTGACTGCATCTATGATTCCATATTAAAAAGTTTGATCTGAAATCTAAAAGCATTGTACTTGTTTTCCGAACAGTCTTCAACGTTAATGAGACAAAAATCTCCATTCGTCTACTCTCATTTCCAGATTGCATGCATATCTTTCCTGAGGCTAAAGTGAGACTATAAATCAAATGGCTCATTTAATGTAGAATTAACCCAGAACTTTTACATTTTTCAATTAAATGATTATTTCAGGTGTCCTAACAAAACAAAACAAAATATATATATAACAGGAGTTATTTTTAATTAAAGGTTGTTATTCACTTAAAATACTGATAATTAAATAAAACGGACATGAGCTGACATCTAACACCCATCACGGTGCATAATATTCCTCCAGATGGCCTGCAGGGAATGAGGATTTAGCTAGAAGTTAGATACCCTATCTAATGTGCGGATTAAAGGAAAGAGAAGAGAGTGGCATAAGATCCTTACGTAACGGGTCTTCATAAAACATTCATCAGTCTGACTAAAAAAAAAAAAACGGCTGGGTCAACAACACTGCCATTCCCCACATTCAACACACAGACCTAAAAACAGCCACACTGTGAAAGCGTGTATGCATAGCTGAGTGGGCATATCTAGACCGTAGTGCACATATCAGTGCAAGTGTACTGGTGAACGAGTGCAACATTCATGGGAAGAAAAGAAACAAAGCATTCCCTGAATGTTAGTGTTAACCTGAGGATTGTGTTGTGATGGTTTAAGGGCACGATTGAGCGAGGATGTTGTTACTGCCGTCAGGCCACTGCGGACACCATAAATGTTACTGTTAATTCAAAGATTTACACACAGGCTCAGTGCCAATCCTATTAAGTTGTCTGGATGACTACACAGCTAGCTTCTGACGCAGCAAAAAAAAAAATGTTTATAAGTGACTAAATAGAAATGTGCACGCTAGCATATACAAATAGTTTTCTCAGATGAAGCTAATGCTCACGGTTGATTTTGATTTAATTTATGGTAAAATATAAGTAGAAGCAATAAGTAGCATATTATTTTTATAAAAATAATATGTAGCAATGCAAATATTCTCATGAACAAAAAAACAGCACTCACTTGAGGTTGAGTTTAACCTCAAAGCATTCAGGGACTGCCTATACTTGAGAAGAGCGTGCAATGCTACTTTATATTTTGGTTAAAATGAGACATGCGATAACGCAGCATGTCCTTAGTTGTGAATTAATGCACCTAATGCCTACAAATGCAGTCTAGGAAGGGTTTTGACAACACATTCTCATGGCACTTCGTAACTTATGTTTTGGAGAATTGGTGGCTAACCTTGGACGCGAGTAAACCTGTGGAGACCTCCGAAAACAAAATTAGGAGCCTTTAAAACAGCATAATAGGGGCACTTTAAAACCCAAATCTGATAAGGATGTGGAACGTCCATCCGGTCTTGAAATTTGTGCTTTTAATGCGTGTGGTTACGGTTTTCATGCATGCATCACGGGCGCTCTGGGGACAGAAGGTAAGCAGGAACGCACACCACACTGACTTCCAGTTTACAGAGTCTCACTGTACAGTCTGTGTGATTCTAGTCCATCCTTCAGATTTGCCTAAACAAGGCAACAGAGCTAATTTAGCCCATCTCTCACAAGCTGTCACATGCTCCCTTCCTCTCATTCTCCTCACAGGGGTGTCATTGCTGTTACGTAATTACTAGCTAGCTGACATACAAGAGAGAGGAGAAGAAAGAACACTTTAAGGAAGAGGACAGTGAGTGTTTTGCTTGGTTCTTTACCATTCAACTGAAATTGCATTGCTTTAGGCATTCAGGCTGACTGGAAGAATGACAGCAGAGCTTTCTCATATCAGTCCTGGCTCGCTCAGCACTGATTATGGTCACAAAAATGGCACAGACTTCAGTTATGACAGATCAGGGTGACAGAATGACAGCTTTCAAGTCAGCTTGAAACGGCTGTGTCAGGGTAACTAACCCGCGCTAACGTGGTCAATACAGGTGACCCAGAGAAAATAAAATACTCTGGGTGTAAATACTGTGAACAAAAGAGAAACTACTCATTTGAAATAAAATTCAACAAGTATTGCTCAGCATCAGCATTTGTGGCATAATGTTACATCTGTCATTTCTCTCAAGACACTTACAGTGGAAGTAAACGGGACAATCCAATCCGCAAACAATAAAATACTCAGACAAACAATGTGTGTGCTAAAGGCGAATTTAAAGGGTAAATAAAATCATTTTCTGTGTAAAGTTCAAATTTTACAACTTTGTTTGACAATGTAAAGCCTAAAGCCCTAAAACGACTGTAAAAAAATAATCACTGTAAAAATAGACACGATAAAACAAAACAGAAAATAAATAGTTTTATCCTCCAAAGATTTTCCCTGTTTACTTCCATTGTAAGTACCAATGTTGGCCTTTTTTAAAATAAAACTAGGACATTTTTGTGTTAATAATCATTAAGCAAAAAATGCTGTTGATTGAGTTTAACTTGACTTCCCCTAACATACTTTTTTTTTTTTTAAAGGGAGAATACAGTATCCAAAGGGAATAGAGAAGTAATATAAGAGTTCACAAAAACAAAAGCATGACAGTTTGTGTTTTACACTCCAGCATGACTTGGCTTATATTGAACCAGGAGTAGTCATGAAACAACTAAGTACACACATCAAGTTATTTTAAGAGATTCAATTAAATGCCCCAGATTTATTCCTATACATTTTAGAAAGAAATACAGGGGACCAGTCACTACCCAAGTGAAAATATCAGGGGTCAGGCCAAAGTAAACATGCAGCCGTCTTTACATTGCTACAAAAATGCAGAATATTTGTGGTCTTCAAATATTAGTGTAGCGATATATGTGTTGACAAAGCAATAAATAAGGGAAGCAATTCTGAAAGATGATAATGTGGATTTTTAAAAAAAAATGAAAGCAAAATGAGCGCAACAAAGTTTTTCTACATTGCAGTATCTGACAAAAGGGTACGTTACCTCAGAAAATGAACTTTACTAAAATAGTTTAGCTACAAAATCTGATAATCAGTTTATAGAGCCCCTGCGTCCTGATTCTTAACACAGGAGGCCCTTTTTTCCGCTCCCGTGGACCTTTTCCAGGTTTCCAGAGCTCTTATTCCACAAGCTAATCAAAATACTAATAAATCAGTCTCTAATCTGGACTACTAACAGTGACCCTGCACATATACTATACCGTAGACACAGCAAGCGATATGAAAGGCGCAGCGCACACACTCACCGCTGTCCTTGCTGCTGTTCTCCTCGATGGTCATCTGTTCCGCCAGCTCCGAGAGAGACTCATCGATCGTCTGGCTTCCACGCAGGGTGAGTGACAAACGTCTCTTAAACCTCTTCATCCTCTCCATGGGCCACTGTGGCAGGGGGGGCCTGTGAGAACACACACACACACACAGTGTTAATCATCATCGGCCTGCGAATATCTGCAGGTTATGCGGCATGCAGACTTTACTATATAATAAATAAAAAAAGAATACAAATGTATTATTAAGTTCAGTGGCATTGTGGGTTAAGCACAGACTAAAAAGAAGAATATGCGTTACATAGAGGGAGTAAATCATGCTTTTCACTTCGACAAAGTTTTTGAGTACTTTGCATTTGTTTTGTTGGTTTAGGCTAGTTCATGGAAATGACCATTTAAGTCAAAATTGGAGTTGTGCAGCTTTAAGTGCATGACAATTAAAATTTACTGTACTTCTCTTCCAGGAAAACAGACCAAAATAGTGATGACTCGTCTAGTACGCACAAGTGTACTCCAATAAAATGTTCACTAAAAAGAGAACACCCCTAATGCTGGTTTCTGGCTAGTAGCAAAAGAAAATAACAGCTTGCCAGTGCATCTTCGGCAGGAATACTTATACTTTACCTATTTACATACGATTTGTGGAATTAAAGTCTTTATTGCATTTTTACCAAGCTTTGACATACTGGCTATTTTTCAGAGCCCTTCAATACTTCCCACCTCAACTTACTGTTGGGGAAAAAATGCTTGTCAAACGATTGCACGGAGTCTTAAGAATAAAGATCAATGTGGAGGCCTCGTTCTGCAGTGCATATTTGTAAGTTCCAGTGGGATAGTTCGTTTTTGATGTACACAGCAGGACATTAAGACGTAAGTATAAATGAAAAAAAAAAGCCTCATTAATAATAAAAAGCCTTTTAATCAAATATTCATGAGACTGTATTTTGTTTTTATAGGCACTTCAACACACGGTTGTGCATTATTAAAACACACACTCCCACATGCGCCATAATTCCCTTTATACCAATGCATTTTCTTAAAATAAATGACAGCAATGAGACATGCAATAAATAAATAAAAAGATACAGTTCTGATTAAATGAGAGTTTGAAGGCAAAGGTAGTCTGAATGTAAACATTTCAGAAATTATGCAAAAATAAATATTATCCAATATTACATTTATTTAAAAATAAATTGAAATAAACATGTATAAATAATAAATAAATAGAAATGCATTTAGAATATATCTTAAATTAATAAATGCATTTAAAAATACATTTTGTTATCATCTTAGTCTAATATTGGTGTTGCCATTTTATAAAAGCAATAAACTACTAGAGGGCATGCATAATGGTGATTTTAACAAGATTAAATGTGCAAAATAACACCCCTTAAACATACAATCACTCATGCATGGATTCTCTAAAGACTTTTTAAAACACCTTTAATGTGTGTGTGTGGTGTGCTAGTGTATTTCTCTCAATACATGCTGACTTTGCACCGTTTTAGGCAGGAAACACCTTGCTATGGGAGGCAGCGGGACTCTTTCTGTCTATTGTATTGCCAACGTCAGACTACACACACACAAATTCACAAAGCGAGGAACAAATGAAACCTCCAAGGTTCTTCTAGTCTACCAAAAGCACAGCACATACTGATAACATTCGGCCCCTATGAAGAGCCGGGTCACTGTAATCATAAACAGAGACGCAAAAAAGACTATCAGGTTATAGTGCGATGGCTTTTCTCATGTGGTGTCTGATTTCAGGACGCTGCAAAGTGGGAAATGTGCATGCAAAGATCACACTACAGGAAACGGCCGGTCAGAGCATCTGTGATTGGTCCCTCTCGAATACAATCACGCATACACGCCATCTGTCCATCTGACACAGACTAAAGGAAGGAGGGGTAACCGAGCCCCCATATGAGGGATTAGACGACTGGTACTGGCCGATATAGACCCGACAGACAGTATAATGTGCACGCTGACAGAGCACATCTTCTCAAACAGCTGGTATCTCATTCTGCTACGTAGGGCAGCAGGGTCCAGACACACCCAGAGGCCACAAGCGTGTGTTTTCATGGGCTTGTGTTTGAACAGTTGGCATTCCTGTGTCAGACCTGCTAGGACAGGGCACAACCAGCCTGAACACACACACACACAGACACACACTTTAACACTCTGCAAAATCACCATCCTGTTCACATGCAAAAGTGATGCATGCAATGTCAGGCTTTGGCTGAGTCTACATTCATCTGGACAGTGGATACATCTGAAAACTGCATTTTCATTTCAAAACACTTAGTCCAAACTAGCATTTTCCAAAAGTTTCTCATCCAGACTGAAAAAGCTTACCGTAAATCATCTTACTGCATATGCGTAAAACCAAATAAAAGCTCATTGCAATGATACCGAGAGTTCAGACAAAGTTCTCCCTGTATTCTTCAGCCTTGATCATTTTATCATCAAAATATTTTGCACTCAAAATTATTCCATGCATGTTCTAAAACGCAATTGCTCTCATGCTTTTACGCAGAAAGGCAATGATCGGTCATCTTTTAAGGGATGTAATTCAAGTGAACAGCACATAGCTGGCACATGTTGGTATAACAAAAGATATCTACAGATACAATACATGACTAAAAGTGTCATATTTTTCAAATAAATCCGGTTTCATAGTCCGCACTACAATTCGAAAACGCCATTTTCAAATTTATTCACTTTGGACAGTGTCTTCAAATAGCTATGGACAAAACAGTGTTTCAGTGTGAACAGAAGGCCAAAACAAGTTTATGAATACATTTATTCAGATTAATGTAGACGTAGCCTTTAATGTTGGCCTACAGGGACTTTACGGCGAGCCTTTACTACTCGTTTTCAGTCTAGCTCATAAAAAAAAAAAAAACTACAAACGCATCGCTAAGTGGGCATACAGGCCTTTTTCTTGTTTTTTTCTCTTGGTTTGCACACGTCCTTTTTCAGTGGAGGACACAGACACTGTTGTTTCAGTGACACACTGCATTCTTGGCCAATGAGCGAAGAGCATTGAGGACAGTGTTGTCTATTGTCACCCCGCCCCCTCCCGTCATTAACCCCTCGGTCTGGAGCAACATCCGTCTCCAGACAGCAGCTCTCCGGGATCACGCTGATAGGAAAGTGGGCTGCTGGAGGGGGGAAGAGTAGGCCTCAAAAATATGCAAATATGGCTAGAGCTCGTTTAATATGCATGTTGTGGGTGGGGCATGTGGTCTATGGTGATTTAATAAAGTGTAATCATATTTTTGTTGAAAATGAGGCTGTAAGGCCCTAAGTCACAAGTCAGTTTTTTATCCGCATGACATCGATGTTCAAAAGGTGGAGGTCGGTAAGATTTTTAAATGTTATTTTAAATGTTCTTTTAAATGTAATTTTAAATGTTAAATTATTTGGTCAAAAACACAGTAAACTGAAAAAATGTGAGATACTATTACAAATGAAATAAACGGTTTACTATTTAAATATATTTTAAAATGTAATTTATTCCTGTGATGGAACATCATAACTCAAAGTGTCACATGATCCTTCAGAGAACCATTTCTTATTATCAATTTTGAAAACAGTTGTGCTGCTTAATATTTGGAGGAAACAGTGATAAATCTTTACGGTCATTGATCAATTTAATGTGTCAATGCTAAATGAAAGTATTAATATTTTTTCAGATCTCAAACTTTTGAATGGTAGCATATTAAAACTAAAAATCTGGTTTTCTATATTGACGTATAAACCTGAGTCAAAGCAACGCTCACAGTCACAATGCTGTACAGTGTTTTGGTTACTTACTGACCAAAGTCAAAAGAACCAAACTCCCAAGTCTCCATAAATGTTTACATGAACTTTAAAAGTTAGACTAAACCAATAATTGGTCTAATCTAAGTCAATTATTTAGTCCAAATGAAATAATGAGCAATAATAGTACTGATTGACTTAGCAAATATTAATAACAGCAAGTTCAAGATCTACATATAGACAAAATAATCCATTAGAAAAGCACAGCTTGTCAGAAACGGGTGAATGTACAGAGACAATTGCATAAACTTGTTAAAAACTATGTTAAGAACGACGTCTTAAAAAAGGTAGATCGGTATAATATGAATTGGAAAAGTTAGACTGGTTGCACCTTTGTTAACTTCTAGTTTGTCAAGTTATGGAACTGACTTAGTTATGACCGAAGAAAATATTTAGACGACTAACTTTAGTCTAAGCAGTTTATGCAACTGGCCACTGCTGTTCTGCTATTGTCTCTTTTGCTCTTTTCATCTTTCTGTGTTGCCGTAGTTTTACAGTCGTCCAATCATAAACGAGTATGTGAATCAAACGCCGGGAGAGAATCTGTTTACATCCCCCGGGCCAGGATTAGCCCACCTCTTCTGTACATGCTCCTCTTGAGAGATAAGGGGTCTTTGTGTGGCAATGAGAGGGCGCATTACCCACACCATAACAAAACCCTCATGTGCCTCGTGCGGGCTAGGGGAGGCACGGCCCGGGAGAAGAGAATACATCACAAACTCACAGTGGCACAAACACAAGCACTCACACAAACCAGCAGAGCTTGCAAACAAACACTTTTCACCCAATAACACAGACACAAAACACATGCAGCACCGAGGACTGCTGCTGAATTCTGGGACGACCCTGCAGCCGGGTGGCACCACAAACCGAGGGTAATTACACCAGGGGTCCGTTCTTCGTACGTCGCTAACTCTCTTAGCTGGATTTGATTGTTGGCGATTTGGCATGATCTTGGATTGTTTGGTTCTTCGACGCTCATCCTGGACTTGCTGTCATAGCAACAGGTGCGCAATCTTAAACCTGCTCGCGAGCAGGCTTATTTCATGTTAACAGGATTAGATCCCGGCTTTATAAGCGGAGGTGATCCGGGAAGTCCTTTAGCGCAGCGCGATAGCGTACTTTTAGAGAGATATAGTTTTTCTCATGACTCGTGAGTGTCATTTGTATCATTAATTTGTTGGAACAACACATTTAATGTCGGAGTCGGCTTTAACAACAGCACAAACTGTGTGCATTTCCCTGAGATTCTTTGCGAGTGATACGGTGAACTTGGTGAAAAGTGCTGCCTGTCGTGCCATTCACAAAGTTTACCTCGCGCTCAAGCTTTTTTTTAGGGGTTTTTATGGTTTTTCCAGACCCAATTAAGGTTGTAAAGCAGATTTTTTTTTTTTTTTTTTTTTGCCAATGCAGGTACATTATATTTTTTTAATGAAGATCATGCAATCATGACTTAGCCAATAAGTATGATTTACAGTAGCCTTTGTGTCAGGCTTCACTAACGTGATTGATGCCACAGACTGTAGCTACACACGTTCCCATCAAGGCCTCAATGAAGAGGATTTTGTGAACAGTGTAAATGTGCAGGTAAGTTACTATTACAATTCTAAATATATCATATTAGTAATATTATAAAAATAAAAAAAATAAAAAAAGGAATGGAATCAAAAAGTATGCAGTTGACTGACTAAAATGTCTTGGCAGTGTGTGACACTATATATCAGTCACATAGTCACATGTAGCACATTATTTGAACATGGAAACGGAAAATATAAATATCAAGCACACTGTATTACATAGGCTACACGTATTCTGAGCCTAACATAACTATTTTTTTTTTTCATTATGTAGGTGATTACAACATGCTTGGAGACACAGGGGCTATACCTGCACTTCTGCAGGCAGTATTTTATGACCCCATTCCCTGACCCACAACCCGGACAATGGAGCTCTAGCCAGGACAAGGGCACAGTTTTGAGAGTAAAAGTATGAGGGTTGCACCTGACAGGGACTGTGACATTATTACATGTGCCGTATTACACATCAGAAAGGAGAGGATCCCTGTGGTGGAGGTGCAGCCTGATGATGACCTCCAGCCTGATGATCTCCAGCCTGATGATGACCTCCACCAGTGCACTTGGACGGACCTAGTAGCAGAGCGGCACGGGATATAATTGTGGGACACCATTTTTAAAATTCACTAAATGTTTAATAAAAGACAAGACAAATATGCTTAGTTCCTTTTTTATTTCAATTATGCTTTGTAAAGAAAAGCCAATGATCAAGCCATCTTTTGCCTGCAATAAGAGATATTATGCAAGGTCAGCAATAGTACTCTGTGTTCTTTTAGAGAGATATTTTTACATTAGCCTACATGCAGTGTTCACTTTCATAAAGTAAAGCAATTCAGGCTTTAGACCAGCCATTTGGATAATAGGCCTACTTAATTTAATGCAGCAACAAATTATTTTACAGTGTACTAAGATAATTAAAAGCTCATTTACCAGTAATGAAGCTGTTGCTGCTACTGGTCCCTGCTGTGGGTCTAAGGAAGAGCTGCCCCAGAGATGCCCACCACAATAGGGTCAATTCACATTCAACCCAAGGGCCAGCCCTTCTGTCGGGGAGTAAGTGACCACCACCTGTTTTTTATTAAACTTTTTATAGCCTTTTTCTTGGTTGCTG
Source organism: Phoxinus phoxinus (assembly GCF_949152265.1). NCBI lineage: Eukaryota > Metazoa > Chordata > Actinopteri > Cypriniformes > Leuciscidae > Phoxinus > Phoxinus phoxinus. The sequence goes on from NC_136884.1 coordinate 4,724,754, forward strand.
CACATGAACAACACATGCACATCATTTAACGGTGTATTTTTAAAAGAGACCAAGAACAGTATAAGTAGCTTAGTAAAGATTACCATTTTCACTTTTACTTGTTCCAATGTTCTAGTGGGTGGTGGCTCTGACATTACAATGAACAAAGTAATTATGAAATTAAATTAAAATACAAAAATGTATATACTGTAACAAGTGATAGAAACATTTAACATGGTCCCCACTATTGAATTTAATTTGTTTGCTACTATTTGCCAGCCCCATCTCCTGGCTTTTACAGACTTTGATGTGTTCCCTGGCGTTTTCATTAAACATTAAAATTTCGCATAAACTTCGACTACTAGCTTTTGCTCTGCTGCGGAGAAAAACTGTGCGTGCTCTTTGGCCACGGTGAGCAGCCAATAGCAGCGTTGCTGATCAATGTTTCTACTATCGATACATATCCCCTTTTAAACCAGCGCATGCACGCGCAATTATCTCAGATAACTCAATCCAGCTATACTAATCATAACCGGCTGGTGTGTTCGAAGAACCCAATTAGCCAGATCATGATTAGGCCGATTATATCATCTTGGATGTCTCATTTGATCTCGGATGTTTTAAGCAACGTACGAAGAACGGACCCCAGGAAGGCCAGACATCAAACATCACACCAGCCAAGAGGCATCAAACAGCAAGCTAATTAACCACAGCCTGGAGAGACAGAAACTGGGTTAGCCAGCTAAACAGACGCACTAAGATACACAAAAACATTAAACCGCACTGTGTGTGTTGCAGAAACCTCCAATTAGGGGTGTCGCAATATAATGGTATTGCTGTGATATTTCAATATAATTATTGTGTTAATTAAAGGTAGGGTAGGCAATTTCTGAGTGGCTAGCAATAGCAACCTAGCTCTGAAAGCATACGCTCCCACCCTCCCTTCAGAGCGTTTCCAAAGCCACGGCGCCTCCAAATCATTCGGATAAAAACTTATGGATTATTGTGTTTACTTTAAATATATTAAGACAGCAGTATTCTTTTATATTTTTATCCAAAATAGGGTGATGTGAACATTATAGAGCACAAAACTCTCAGATGTAATTGATGTTTCATTCATACTCGACACTGGAGGGCGACTCTCCCGCAGTAAGTCCATATGCGAGACTCATGATGAGTAATAAGTTCGAGGAAATCCCTAATATGGACAAAGACATCCAGCGATCGCTGTAGCTGAATAAAACGCAAAGAGACATTTCGACTGATTTAGAGAATTAACACACCATTATGACAGTATTATTATTATCGGTGTTCAAGCAATCTCGGGTATGTTCATAAGGATAATGTAAGTTTGACATATTACTTTATACTATAGAATTCAATACAGAGATAAAGGCTATAATTTCTGTTTAACTGATTGTTTTCTATGATTTTTTAAATTTTTTATTCTATAGATATCACAATATATTGTTATCGTGAATTCTTTTGGCCACAATAACAATAACAGTGAAAAATCTGATATCATGACAGCCCTACCTCAAATCAAACAGAGATTTGATTCAAATCTTAATAAAAAAAAATCTATTTTACTTTTCTAAGCAATTGGACTCGACTCAAATCCACTCGGAATAATAGCGACTGCACAGCATTGTAAATCGAGATAGATAATTTTGTCAGTTTTTAATTTTGAGCTACTTTCAATGTCATGTGTAGATTTTTATTCGCTATTCTTAAAAAAAGAAAAGAAATCAATGCTTAAGCAAGGATTCATTCAATTGATCAAAAAAGTAAACAGTAAAAGACATTTATAATGTTATAAAATATTTCTTTTTTTAATGAATACTTCTCTTTTGAACTTAATATTTATTAAAGAATCCTGGAAAATGGTACAAAAAAAAGTCAATATCATTTGGATGTTTTTTCTGTGGGTCGTTTTCAAAATGTAAATTGTTTTTATTTATTTAATTATGCGTTTGTGGTATTATACAAACTCTATGAAAATAGCCTTAGAAAGAAAAAGAAGTCTGTAATTTTCTTTTCCATAAAGCCTGAAAAAATAAGCCCTGATATTATTTGCATCCAATATCAGACTGATAATAATTAAAAAAATAAATATCAATATTTGTTCATACTGATATGGTCATGCATCCTAAAGTAAAAATCCCCCAAATTCAACATAAATTGTCTTTATTTACGTAGAACCCCCTTCAAAATCTACCGAAAATTTGAACCTTATATCACTAATATATCAAAAGTGAAGTCTGGAAAGCACAGCTCAAATCTTCAAATGAACATCGGAGGAATCTCGGGTGAGATTGGCATTTTTGATTCTCTTTCTATCTCTTCCCACATAGACACAAACAAAAAGTCCATTCCCATTGCCATAGCAACAGTCTTTCCTGGGACTTCTCAGCATCTTCTTTCTCACAGATCAGAATCTGTAATTTACCCCTTCGCACGCCCAAAGACAGAGTGAGAGAAAGATGGAGCTGGTGACGGAGTGGGTGAGCAAGTACAAAACAGAAGAGAGCGAATGAGAGAGAGAGGGAGACATAGAAGAAGCAGAATGATGTCTTTGTGTTTGACTACAAAGCATGAGATCTCCACGGCAACTCTGCTCGTCTGCGCCAAACTGCAGGCAAGTGAGACTAAAATGACAAAAAAAGGGCAAACGAGAGAGAGAGGAAGATAAAGAGAGACAGCTAGCAAGCTTAACAGCGAGTGAAATTAGGCATATTACACGCATGACTGTACAAGCGGCTTCATAACCATCCGTTTGAATCAAGCAGGACTTTAATACCAGGAGAAAGCCATCTGTTAACAACTAAAATAAACGTGAACTTCACCTCTGAAAGCACGGCTCTAGTTCAGATACTGACATCAGTTTGTATCAAGGCCTGTTGACGTGTTTGCTTTGAGCTGTGGCGTGTTAGCATGCATTAGCACATCTGCCCTCTGTCCAACACAGGACATCAAAGATGCATCATCACCGCCATTTACCTAGCGTTACGTAATTAGAGAAAGGACAGATCTGGCAGTCCTGAGGTTCTTTCATCTGCACGTCCACTCGACGATGCTTAAAGCACTTCAGGGTGTCATTAGCACGCTCTTCAAAATCACTCTCGCCCCCCTCCAGCAGCAAAGATGAAGCATGTAAAGCCCAATGTTCATGTGATGATGGCTGATGGGAAGATGGACGGAATAAATGCATTTATACAGAGGACTGCCAGCAGGGCACAATGACAAAGGCTAAAGACGCATGTTTTTGTGCGTGAGAGAAGAAGAAGTGCTGGTGAACATAAATTAACCATTTAATATGGAAGAAAATCTCCAGTAGTTTCGATCAGGTGTGGTTTGTTTTCACGTAGTCAGACTTTATGGACTTAAGATTATTAAGGTGGAAGTGTTTTAACATAAAACTACAAGTTTGGGATCAATAAGGCCCTGTTTACACCTGGTATTAGGATGCATTTTGGTCGATCGGATCACAAGATGTTTTTCCGTCATCTCCTTCCATGTTCACATGTAAATTGCGTGAGCTTATTTCGTCCATTAGATCGAAAGATCTAAAAAAGCCCATACATTTACCCACCCATAGACCCTCCCCTCAAAGAAATCAGGACAGAAATGTTTGAAAGTAGTAAACGGGTATGCGTCTCCCTTGTTGTTGTGATCTGATAGGCTAAAATGCATCTTAATACTATAAACAGGGCCTAAGATTTTAACTTTTATTCAGAAAGGATGCATTCAATTGATCAAGAATGACAGTAAAGACATTTAAAATATTACAAGAGATTTTTAGTTAAAATATTCAATTCCCTTGAACGGTCTACTCAAAGAATTCTGCAAAATGTGTATCATGGTTTACACAAAAATATTAAGCAACTGTTTAACATTGATAATAAATGTTTCTTGAGCAGAAAATCAGCATATTAGAATGATTTCTGAAGGATCATGTGACACTGAAGACTGGAGTAATGATGCTGAAAATTCAGCTTTGCCATCACAGGAATAAATTACATTTCATAATATATTAAAATAGAAAACAGGTATTTTAAATTGTAATAATATTTCACAATATTACTATTTTTACTGTATTTTTGATCAAATAAATGCAACCTGGGTGAGCATGAGGCTTTTTTTTTTAAACATCTTAACGACCCCAAAGTTTTGAACAGTGTAATTTTACAGCCATAAATTTTGCCAAATAAATGTTTGTTACTTCAAAAAGTGCTAATATGCAGAGTCGCAGTTAATTAAATGAAACACTCACGCGCATTAATCAGCTTACAGCATCAACCACAACGGATTATGTGTATCTTAAATAAACTCACATCAACACAAGCTCTGAAATATTCAGCAGGAAAATCTGAAAGTAAGCCATCCATCAGCTCAGACCCCAAATCAAGATTAAATTGTCATGAGACGGTGACGCAGACGTCTTCTCAAATTCTGTGCATCCCTGGCCTAAGCTCAAACACCTTCCTGAATTTAAATGTCATCAGAAGATCTTCAGCATGCAAACTTACTTACTCTCAAAAAGAGAAAAACAAACACAACCATTAAGAGTCCCAAGAGCATCTCAGTGTGAAGTACCATCCTCCATTCCGGCCGCTTCTTTTCTCACACAAACACAAACAAAAATCCTTGAGACAGGAATGTGGCGATACACAGATAAAGCTGTCTGTCAGCCTAAAGCAAACACAAACATATACGATCTGTAAAATCAAAACATCTCGGCTGCAGGACCGAACGAGAACAGACTGAGGTCAGAGCAAGTGATAAAGCTTCATGACAACAGACGATCTTTCTACGTTTTTCAGTAAATACAACCACACAGAATAAAAAGAAAGAAATTAGAATGATTTCCAACTAACACTAACTTATGACTACCGGGCAAATATAGGAGATGGTGTACATAAACATGAATGAAAATACACACAGGCTTCCCACAACACCCACTCACAGCAGTCTAGAAAGTATTGCCATGTTCTTATTATGCTCATCATAAGTGTGTGTCTGCATGTGTTCGTGTCTGCAAGAGATAAGAGGATGATCACACACACAATCCCCCATGACGAATGAAGCACCGAGCAGCGCTGACTCCAGAAGGGAACTGCCTGTTCTCTGATACATACACACACACACACACACACACACACACACACACACACACACACACACACACACACGCGTGTCAATGGAAGGTCAGACTGATATTACAGTCTGTGCCCACATTACCAACAGGGATGAAAGTTTGAAAGGAGCATGTACAGGTGGAATACCATGTTGTCGATTATATATTCATAGTTATTTGCACAATACTCCAAGTTACTACATGAATACTACACTATTCCATGCAATTTCTATGGTCTGCATGCATAAAAAAAATTAATCATGGCACATTTCCCCCCCCCAAAAAAATGCAGGGACTGAATTTAGGTGCAGGATTGCATTTTTGGCGCATAATTGTACTCATTTCCACAGGTTGCACGCTCACACCCAAAGCACACAGACATAAAGCCGCCTCTCAAACAACTCGCCAGCCATGAGCACCAAATATAGAGTTATTTTCTGTCAAATACACATAAAATTGTGTCAAAATGCCCATCTTGGCAAGTATTCACGTAAACACAGTCAGTTATGTCGTAAACAGATGGGAAAGAAAACGCATGTGTAACAGTATATTGGATGCATTCACTCTTAAAGTGACAGTAGCCTGATAAACCAGCTGATGTCTCTGTCATTAAGCAAAGAACAAAAAGAGAAATCACTCACTGCTCTTGACTAACTAACTTCTGTAATTGTAAGGATTATTCCTCATGATATTGCATGGCTATTGATCCTTGTATAAATATTTTTAAATGTATCTATGTGTGAATAATCCAGAAGCAGGTCATCCAAATAAGCAGAAACTCTTACATGAATCAGGACGGTCAAAACCATTTTTATGAGGCACTTTACTGGACAAATGAAGTGAATCATCATATTTAAATGTAATGTGTATCATATTGCGCTGTAATAGTACTAGCATGGTCCTTTTGGTTATTAAACTGGTGAGCGAGGAGGGTTTAAGGAGGGCGAGTACTAACAGGTCAATGAACAAGAACACCCGTCCCTCCGTGTCCCAGAATCATCTGCAATGTCCCACATTTAGTCTCTCTCTCTCTCTCTCTCTCTGCACGAGAGATGCTCCATTACTTCACTCAGCCTTATATTTTTAGCCCGTAGCACAGGCCAGCTTCCCTTTATCACCCAGATGTGTCACTTCACCACTCCATCAGGCCAGCTTCTGCCACAGCAAACACGCTGAAAGACGCAGAGGTCAAAATCGACATCACTGCAGCAGGAAGGGCACATTTGGCACCGCGATGCGCTCGCAGCTGATATTGAGCGACTCCAGATATAGGGCAGCAGTTTATCTGTGGCTGATCGTCCTGACACCTGACTGGCAGGAGGCTGCTAATCCCACGATCCTCTTTAACGGTGTGTAGCCATGATGACCGCAAACTTCCTGTCATTGTCCCCACAGCAGGTGAGTGGCATTCCCGAGCAGGACCACAAACAAACACCACAATAGGGGCAACAAAAGCATGTGGTGAGACCTCTGGGTATTGCTAAAAATGATTTAGCTACATCTTCAGACCTTATGTTCTGGAGAATAGAAATAATATGCAACAATAAATATAAAGCTGGAAAAAAAAAAAAAAAAAAAAACTACAAATATATAAATTAGGAACTGGGAAAAATCGGTGCATGCGGGAATAAAAAGTAGGTCAGTTTATGTAGAATAGAGTACCGCAATGCGCTAGCTGGTTTCAGCATGTGATGTAACCCAACCAAACTTTGGACAGGGAGTTTAACGCCCATCTGACTCAAAGTTAATCATTCCCTACTTTCTCCTGCTCAGATAATAACCAGATTAGTGAGCACTGCCAATAACAAACAGGTTTAGTTGGCAAAGATCTGAAATTTCAACTCAAATAACACATTTTATCAAATAGCTTCTGCATAATTATTCATAATGAATTAGTCATTTAATTAACCTGACCTTACATTTTAGTTCAGTATTAGTCATTTTAGTACTAGAACTTAAACATTATTAATTTATTTTATTTCAATTACCAAAAACTATTTAGCCTATAATAGTTTACCAATAAAAGCACTGTACATACATTATGAATTAAGATTGTAGAGAAATTATTTGCATTGCTTAATAAAAACTGATATTCACCACTGTCCTCTAGATAGTGGCCATTATATATTTCAAGTGCTTATCTTTTAGCCCATACAGCTATGTCTAATGTACACCAAGAAAGTTTAAAGGCCCCCTAAGGTGAAAATCAAGTTTTTAATGTTGTTTATATGTCTATGTGGTGTTTTTAATATGCTTTTAAAGGGGTCATGACATGAGAAACCAAATTTGCCTTGATCTTTTAGTATATAAGAGGTCTTCGTACCATTAAAACGTCCTGCAAGTTTCATAGCTTAAGACTTCCTCCCCATTATAAACGAATCATTTATTTAATCAAGCTCTAAATACAGCTCGTTCTGGATTCATGGTAAGAAGTGACGTCACGGTACGAAGTGACGTACCAGCGTTTGCATATAGACCGCCTCCAGCACAAGACAACTACGCTTAAAGCGCAAGGCAACTACGCTCATTTCGTATCATTGTCGCGCCCGCGCGCTGCGCGCCTCACAAGTGTTCAGTCGACGGACAGCGAGTGGGTCTGTGTACAGGGAAATTACGATGCCGCAGATGTGCTGTTCCTGGCTGTGGACAAACAACATCTTTGAATACGCTGCGAAAGATCCATTTTTTGCGGACGTCTCAGTCACGGCAGTGTTAGTTTAAGCGTTTGTTCTATACATTTGAAGGATGACTGTTTTGAGAACGAATCCCAAAATGATGCTGGCTTGGCCAGAAAACTGTTGCTCAAAGATAAGTCCTTGCCGACTATTCTGGGCTCAACAACGACGACGCAAACTGTAAGTAATGTGTTTAAAACTTTAAACTACTTTTTAAATACGCTGAATCCGCACAGGTTCTGGCTGGGGGCGTTAATAATTGATGCATAGGCACTGACGTTAGCCAATCATAACAGTGGGCGTTAACACTGAACTCTTAAAGGGGAAACACCCCCAAAACAGACTGTTTGAATCAGAGGATGAGAAACAGGGTGGGAAAAGGTCATAAATCACTACATTTTAAAAGTTTTTTGTAAAAAAAACTATAGTAATACTATATTTGCACCTAAGGGAACATAATAATAAAAAAAAACATGTCATGACCCCTTTAAGACAAACAAAATGTATCAGTCAACCACATTGCGAGTATTTCCTCTTTAAAACAGCAGTGAACCAAACACGGTCTCAAAAGCGTGGTCTGAAACCGCCCCTGTTTCCTACTGTCACACTCATGTAGCCAATCTCGTCGACATGTGGGCAGGGCTTTTCTCCACTGACTTCACTGACAGCAATCGGGAACATGGTTTGTGTAACATTAACATTATAATGTAGTCAAGCGAGCCTAAGGCCGTGTGTCCACCAAAGCAGAGCGCCTAGCTGAAAACACTAGGCGCTCTGCTGAAAACGGCGAGCTATGTGCACTTGAGAGCGTTTTGGCAGCGCAGTTTTTTTTTTCAGTTGAGACGCATCATTGCTATGACACAGTATGTGGTGTGGTATTAGTCCCGCCCCTCCTCCACTATGATTGGATGGTTGGGTAAAAGTGACAGTGAAAAAGACGCTCAGCGCCTCGTTACGCTCATGGCGTTTTAAAAACGCGCCGCTCCCATTGAAAACAATTGAAAAAACATGCCAGCCACGTGAAAAAACGCTTCGGTGGACACACGGCCTAAGGCTAATCATTTCAATTAACATTGTGTGTCCGACGTTATAGAGTGTGATACAAAAAACTGTATAATTCACTTCTTCTGAATCAGTTTCTGGTTTAAATATGGTTAAATTAAACCAATATTTACACTTGGCATTGAGTGGAGGTGGGGTTAATTTGCAAATTCATGGATTCACCTAAATGAAGCAAGGAAAACACATTGAAATAAGCCATTTTGATTATCCAAGATGAGTTTTAAGGAGGAAAAAAATCATTGACTGCAGGAGGACTTTGTTTAACTTTTAGATTATACACATTTAAATTGCACAGTCTTCCTCTTTTTGGAAATATTGATAACTAATCTTGTAGGCCTACAGTTTTTGTCCAATCAAATTCTCTCTGACAAACAAAGTACCAAATGCACAACAAATAATGGTTTTGACAAGCTGCGCTATAAAAAATAAAAAAACGTTGATGTGTCACACCTCAACTTCCAGTTTCAATACGAAATGCATTTGCCCCCATTTTCAAAAGTGACCCACTAATGGTGTATCCACTGACCTACTATTTACCAGTACAACAGCCTACTTTACAAACCACCACACTGCCAACTAATCAATTATAGCTTTGGACTCGATGCGAACTGGTATTAACATGACGCCTCAAAGCCATCTCTGCAAAGCACAAGGCCGTCCACCGCATGTCACACACTAAGGGTCCTGATACGAGCTGTTCATGTTTGACTCATTACAACACGAAAAGCCCCCACAGCCCTGCCTGTTCCCATGACAGATCATGCGCACAGATATTTCCAGACATCAGCTAAATCACTCAAGACCTGGGGAATAAAACAAAAATGAACTACTGTGATCGATCACAGCTGAAGGAAACTGAGAGGACAGCCCAGAAACGGAATATGCTTTAAAAGCAGACCTTGCACATAAAGGGAAATATGGGATTGAGATATTAAAAATGGGAGGGGGGAATTAATTTTTTTTTTTTACAAAAATCAGGTTTACCACAAATTGAGCATGCATGTTTTTTTTTTTTTTTCAATTAATTTTTTTTTTAATAAAAAAATATACATCTAAACAGTTGATTATTCAACAGAACTCAAATAGCAACTTTTCTAATAAATGGAGCAAATCTGAAATCTGAAAGTAAAACCATAAAAAAATTAAATCCTCACTTAAAATGAAATAAACTGATATAAAATATTTAAGTAATTTGAAATTATTTTAGCTAGTTCCCAAGGCATTTAACTAGATGTACTAAAATTACTAAAACTGAAATATATATGTATATATAGACATTAAAAAAACTACATTTAAAATAATCAAAATAAACTTAACCAAATTACAAATTAAAATCAAAACAGAAACATTCAAAATATTAATAAAAATGACAATAGTAGTACCTCAATGATACTAAACTAACACTGAATAGAATTATCTACCTATTCAAATCACTTGTCCTCTGTAGCGTTGTGGACAAATAGAATCAATATAAAATAAAATAATAATCAATAAGCACTTCCAAGCCTCACACTATTTCTTCTCTGTGACAGCACGTCAGAAAACCAGAACATTCATTCAACACAGATTTAAACTAATATATTTTCTATATTCAAACATGAGACGTTGGAGATCACAGATGGCGCACAATCATTCATCATAACAGTGCAATATGAACTCTGACTCACAGATGACAAACTCCAGGTAACTTTATCAACCTCCAGTTCATCCACAAGTACACAGTGTACTTCACTGCAGAAAAATGAGGAAAAAAGACGGGTGCAGAGATCTGTGACGCTCAGCTGTCGCTTAGAGACGCTGGAATGTAAACACCATGTGAGAGGCAATGAGATCACTGTGGGCAACACACACACACACACACACACGCACACACACGCACCCTCAGACGAATGTGAGTGACACCAAAGTGTCTGTTCCCTATCGATGTGCTCCCCCATAAATATTTCAATAGGTAGAAGGATGAAAGACGTCTCAAAAGACAAACTTTCACTCAGTCCGAGTCGAACAGAGTTTTTGGAAGCGTGTCCTTAGGGAGCCGTTCACACAGGGAACTAGAACATGAAACCGAGCACAGGGGTCTCAAAACACATTTTTCAAAGTACAACCTTCTTCTTATGACACGGTAAAAATGGCACATTCATGGTGCAAGATGTTGAAAAAAAAAAATACAACCCAACAATTAAAGACACACATCTGATGTCTGTGCATGTGGCAGAGCTTCCCCAAGCTATTTATAACGTGAAGTAGAGCCCATTTCACACGGAGATTCAGGAAAATACATTGAAAATGTGTCCTGGGATTTGAACTGGGATCATTGATTCACACTGCCAGTGTTTTTCTGGAATCTGTGCGTGCGTTCACAGTTCACACACACCCCGTAAAGACATTCGGCATCAGGATAATGTCTTGTCTCACAGCGTTTTCTTATGATCTGAGATTTTAGATCAATTCCTCAATTGCAAAATCCTACCAGTCCACTGAAATTTTCGCTCCCTAAAATCACCAATGCACCGTGAAAACAAGGGCATCGATTCTCACTATGTTTCCTTAACGGAAGATCTGAAGAGCAAAAACTCAATTGAAAACTCACCACCACACATACTAACATGCAATAGAGGTTTTTTAAATACAAACCATTATTTAATTATATTTCAGCATAAACATACATTGCTAGACAGCATTATATAGCATTTATCATTTATTTACGGCTGAAATGTTGCACGTATGTAACAAGCAAAGTATTTATCATACAGTACTTTAAATAACATTAGAAGATAATGTCAAAATGAATGATATCAGTTCTGCTGTTGTTCATGAATACCAGAAGTTATGTTGTACAATGAGGACGTTGTCATGTCAACGGAAATATAGTCCCAATATAGTGAGCCAGCGGCCTTACTAGGCCCGTCCCAAACTTTAGTCGATAAGAAGTCAAATTTTAATTAGCCGGTTAGTCGCAGGAAGTGCCGAAGTCACGTAGTCCATGACGGACCGAACGTTAACACGGCTGGTCCATGCCGGAGGAAATCCAAATCATTCACCGACCTCAAATATGTAATGTAATGTGTATTATTGTAATGTAGAAGAATTATAATCTCCTTCACAGCCAGCAGCCCTGTGTCCTGTGTGAATGCCTGATGCAGATTCAAAGGGATTATCAGCCAATCAGAGCATCACACACAAACAGACCGACACACATGGTGTCAAAGCAATGACCACAGAGGAAAGTAGGCCACTCAATGCACAGTTGGACCAAATGTGAGATGGGCACTGGATGGTACTGTAGGAATTTTGTGTGTGTGTGTGTGTGTGTGTGTGTGTGTGTATTTGTGGGATGTAGAAGCAGTCTGGCTCAGTGCGGCACTATACAAAGAAACCTTTCAGTATGTAGAGTTTGTTGAGAGAGAGCGCAGACCCGCAGAACCAGGAACAGGCTAACACACACAGACAAGAAACATACACTCACATTACATGCTAAATGTACACTGGTACATTTACATTACATTTACACAGGTACACTAAAAAAATACTGGGTTGTTTCAACCCAAATTTGGGTCAAATATGGACAAACCCGCAGCCGTTGGGTTACATTTTTTAATTAAAAATGTTAACCCAATGGTTGGGTTCGTCCATATTTGACCCATATTTGGGTTGAAACAACCCAGCATTTTTTAGAGTGTAGACCCCAAAGAAACCTTGCTATTGTTAGCGCCATGCACTAGTTTCAGGAAATGAGGTTAGCTATTAGAAGAGATCAACGGATTTTGCTTTTTCATGACCATGCTTTATCATACTCAAGCTAAGCTATGTCCAAATTGTAATGTACACTCTAAAAAATGCTGGGTTGTTTCAACCTAAATTTGGGTCAAATATGGAGAAACCCGCAGCCGTTGGGTTGCATTTTTTAATTAAAAATGTTAACCCAACGGCTGGATTTGTCCATATTTGACCCAAATTTGGGTTGAAAAAACCCAGCATTTTTTAGAGTGTAGTATTTTATTAGCAGAGTATTAGTATCAAACCATCATCAAAATATTAATAATAATACTTTAGAGACATAAAATTGGCTTTTATCTGTACATTCATTACGTCAGAATATTAGTTAAAAATATAAGTCAAATTGATTAGTGATCTATCTCTAGTCTTGTTCTGGAAACCGAACCGGAGCTTAAGGGAAATGACAACAAGCACACAAATAAACAAACACACACACACACACACACATTCCTAGCATGTTTGAAATATCTCTCATTGTGAGGGGTGCCGGGTCCAGGCATACAGTCAATAGTTTTCCTCCCTCATTAACACTTCATCACACACCAACCGAGATTGTCCTCATTTAGGTCCTGTATCACACACACACACACACACACACACCTCTCTTCCTGTGTTTGGTAACTGGTTGTTCTTCCTGAAACGGTTAACATTGTTCAAATAGCCAACGGCAGTTTACAAAACTGTTTGAGGACTAAGTTTCCGCATGACTTGGCAAAAAGCTTAATGTCAGTCACAGAGTCCTAAATCCCAATATGATGTCATTACAGTGACGAGATGGACGTGCATGAACTCTCTAATTAGGTCATTTCCTGTTAGATTCGCCACTTCCTCTTTAAGGGAGGCAGAAGAGAAGGTTCTGACCAATCAGTGCCTACCTCTCCAATACAATCAATGATGTAAATGCTGAACAATGACAAAAAGAGTGAGAATAATCACAACTGGAGCAATCACTGTCAATACAGAAAATGTGATGGCACTTGATCTGGTTCACATCCTTAAGAACGAGAATTAGACTTCTGGTTGCCAATAGCAACATGCCCTTTCTAGAAGACGTCTACACTGCTAACAGGGTCCATAAAAAGCGTGAACCACTTCAAGAATGTGAACTACATTCAGCATGGAGGAAATTACATGAGCTGAAAAACAACTTCTCACGGTCTCACACCTGTACCAAAAATAGAGCCTAGTATTAATAACAATGCAATAATATATTGTAATAATACACTAATAATAACAATATTTAAATACAGTTATAGGTAACACTTTATTTTATAGTGTCCTTGTATACTTACCATAGTAATAACAGTAAACTATGCATAATTACATGCAATTAACCCAAAACCTAATCCTATAGTAAGTACATGTAGTTAATTATTATTATCAGTACTTAAATATATAATTACACTATAACAATGACACCTTAAAATAAAGTGATACCCAATTATATAATATAGTAGCCTATATTTAATATAATTACACACTAAAACATTTAGTAAATATAATTATTCTATAATATAATGCTAAAAATTTAATATTTTTGTAGCTGTATCATTTAATTTGCATATTTTGCTCCATTTTAATTAGTGTGCTGAGAGTAGGGCTGTAAACGATTAATCGCGATTAATCAAATCCAAAATAAAAGTTTGTGTTTACATAATATATGTGTGTGTATTGTGTATAATTATTTTGTATATATAAATACACACATCACATGCATGTATATATTTAAGAAAAATGTGTTATTTATCTATGAAATAATTTATCTATGTATATATATAATAGAAATCATATAAAAATATATATGCAGTATATAAATGCAAATATTTCTCAAATATATACATGCATGTGTGTGTATTTATATATACAAAATACACACATATATTATGTAAACACAAACTTTTATTTTGGATTCGATTAATCGCGATTAATCGTTTACAGCCCTAGCTGAGAGTGTACCGTTCTTTTGTTGATAGACAGTTTGTATATTAAACCCCTCTTGAAAAAGTTGGGTTATTTTGTATTGTGTTTTTTTGCACCCACAAATGCACCAATCAGGAAGATAGTGGGCGGTGAGCAACACATAGAACAACACTGTCTTCTGTATCTGGTTTGTGTGACTAGGCTTATGTAAAGTTTGTGGTGGGAGGAAGCAAGTGGGTGTGCAGTCAGAGGTGTCTGTACTGTATGCAGAACATCAGCTGCTCTTCAACAAATTAATGGCATCCCATCGTGTCCATGACCCACTGAATGTTCAAGAACCCCACTGCAAAGAGAACAAGAGACATTGGTTCTCGTATAACAACCCACTGCGAGCAGCTTTGCACAGTCAGGTCAAGTTACATTAATGCCTGCAACAATGCAATGCCTTCGTCTCACTTACCTTATACCACAAACACACAAGAAAGCAGGAACAATCGCTCTGCAAAAACTCCAAATCAATGACTAAAGAATCAAATCAAATAACACGCTGGCTTACTTCTTTCTCTCACTTTTACATCCAAGTCGTTTCTTGCATAATCGTGTCTCTTTCCCACAAACCCTTTACGTGTTCATGTCAACGGATTGAGTATCAGTGAGTTTTACTGCAACATCATAAGAATAATCTGCCGGTAAAAGCAGAATATCTAATGTTAAAAAAATAACAAATAGCATGGAAGCCCATTGGTCTCAAGACTAGTTCATGATGACTAGGGTGCGTTTACATGACAACGATGTACTAAAAATAGGAAAAGTTTTTCCTTCGCATTTTTCGTACAGACGACACCATTCTCAAAATGATCCCTGTTCACATGTTCACTAAAAACAGTTTTATTCATGCCAGTAGTCAGCAATGTTACTTTATAAAGAAACACTACGTGAAAGACTGTAATACGCATGTGCGTGACGTCATCGTCTTCACAAATTCTCGTTTTTATACGTTTACATTGATTTTTTTTTTTTCTAAGTTTGAATTTTCAGGCCCCGATTGAGTTGAAAATGGTGTTGCTGTGTAATTAAACACCCCCTTAAAGTGGTATCATCATGTAGTTAACACAAATAAATAGCATCCGTTTTGTGCGCTGGAATTATAGAACCTGAATTTTAACCATTTATTCTCAAATGGGCTTGAGAATAACACATGAATATGATTTGTTTGCATGATCGCTCAATGATACTTCAAATGCGGCTAGGCGTACTATTATATTTAAAAGAAGTCAGAACTCAAATATTTCACCTGATGGTCAATAAAACAGGCTAAACAATCCCACAGAACTACTTTGAAGGAGCGACCAGACTTTTGACGAACACTTTAGACTTTAACCAGTAAGCAACCCCTTAGAAACCGTATAGCAACACCTTGGTAACAATCAACAACACACGAATGGGTCCTACAACTGCCTTTTACTGAAAATGTAAAGATAGTTTATTAGTCCCAAGCAGTTCCCTAATTCAATAGACTAGAAGTTTGCCAATCTAAAAACCAACAATGTGCCGTTTCTAAGGATCGTATCACTTCCATTCCGGATTTTCAAAGGAACAATTTTCAACATGTTTTGAAATTCCAAAACACCCAATTACCAACCAAACAACAAAGCATCTCATTCGTATAAAAAGACTGTTACACTTCACGCTATCAGAAAACGCATTATACAACCACATACCCAGAAGAAGCTGTGGGAGGGATGAAATATGAAGAGCGGTTTATTAAGAAGACAAAAATAAAAGCATAAAGTGTGCGTGGGTGTGTGAGAAAGCGAGAAAAAGAGTGAGAGACGCTTATTTTGTGACGCCTTTTTATGGGCCATGCATAATCAGCATGATCCGCCACCACAATAAAGACAGTGAAGTACAAAGGGGACCCAGAAGCGACAAAGGCCATGTAACCCGGCTCCTCTGTCACAACACACTAACACAACGTGAAACTGTATCATGATCTTCATCTGGGTGAGGCATGGACCCATTGTCCTCATGTTACATTGACTATCATCATCAAAAGCACAACTAGAGTACATAATACAAACAATGGCATGCCTATATTTTATATACCCAACATTCATTATCATCATCACCATGTGGGTCACATTACATGCAGACTCCCCAGACTGAGAACAGCCAAGCCACAATCCCCAATTTGGATCATCCATGCAACAGCTGCATGCCAGGCTGTGGAACGCACCCTCATTTCCATCTCAAGAGTCCCTGATTGAGAAATAGGCATCATCCCTGGGCTGGCAAACCCCTAAATTGGCCACCGGCCCATAATTGCATCCAAACAAGGCACATGTATTCATATCCATGCATACATGTCTGTTCATTTGCGGCATTCAATGCACGCACATTTTCATCCGCTGCATTTGCTTGACTCGCAATAAATAGCCCGGGCATAACGGAGGGCATATGAAGTTGGCACCTAACTGGTGTTCTCTACACTCAAGTATTTTAACGCAACCCCCTTTTGCTCTGCTGGAGGGCAGGAATACATTTGTCCACGTTCACGATTCATTAAACCCATCAACACATTTCCCAGCGCTACGAAGTCACCTGCGGTGAGAATGTGTGGATGAGGACAGAATCACTATTAACCCATTTGATAAAGGGAATAATAATGTTAAATATTGACATTAAAAGGGTCTAAAAGTGCATTTTACACAGATTGCAAAGTATTAAATAGCCTTCATACTGTCTTAATTTTATTTGTATGTCATATTACAGATTAAACAACTGCAATACTATTTAAAGGTACTATTCTTAGAAATTCTCATAAATCATTTGAGTACAGACTAAACATACCATTGATCACACTCATTTCCTTTCTGAATAAGTAACTGATAGCCTAGATATTCATTGTAAATGTTTTAAAGTGTTGTTATTTTAAATAAAAAAGTCAAATAAAAAAAGTGTGTGTCCCAATTATGCGAAGTTTCACCAAAAATAACAAGTAGCCTAATCACTAACTTTTAGAAACTTTTACCAGGCAGGGAATAAAATGATATTTAAATGGACAAATATAGGATTAAATGGGTTAAAAGGTATTCTGTCAGTCTTGGTAGTACATTGACACGCATAACAACTGGTTCAAATAAAAAAAGCTTTAAATAAATGTTTATTCAAGACAACAATTGCATATCGGTATTATGATTCTACACAAGTGGAGAGACAGGCGTAGAACAAAACTACAAAAACAAATCTACAAAGACTGTCAAGACTGTTATTTAACCAGGTGGTGGAATTCGGTACTAGTCAAAGCTTAAATAAACACTTATAAGCAACAGTTTTGCTTTCCTTTTATAGCTAAACCAACAACAATAACATTTAAACACGCCATATAGTTCGTGCTGACAAAACAGCCGTCGATTAAACAACATTTAATCAGATTAACGTTAACGTTACTCGACCCAAACACTCCTCAAAACCTGGCAGTTTTGTTTGATAAACATAAGTGACAAACATCGTATTAGCGTCACGTTCCGTTCCGTTTAAGCGAAAATGACCGTTGCAATAAACACAACGCCACACTTACTTACCAGAGACGGTAAACGTTGTTCGGACGCGAGTCCCTGCCCTCGCCTGCTTCTCGGAGGCCGGATGCCGTGTTTCCACTCTCCGCCAACACACAAGCCGCCTTTACGACGAAAAACACACAGCCTCACCCGAGCTATATCGGTCAAACTTGAGCTAATATCCTCGGCAGAACGGGTCGGAGGAGCTTCGCTTGTGGTTCAGTATGGCGAGCGTTTGTTTCCCTGGAGCGTAACGTTACAGTGCTCGAGGCCGGGAGGGGTGCTGCTGCTGCCCGTCTACTGACGCCTCCGCCTAGGGGTGACATCGGAGGAAGAGGAAAACCTTCTTGCACTATTATTTGAACATCGCACTGATATGTAACTTGACAAACAGCGCCACCTGCAGTATAATGGGCGCTAGGAAACATCAGGTGGCGTCGTGGTTAAAGAGAGAGTTCACCCAAAAATGAAAATTGTGTCATCATTGACTCACCGTCACCTCGGAACCTGTATGAGTTTCTTTGTTCTGTTATAAAAAATAAGATTCATTGAAGAATGTTGGTAACAACCAGACAGTTAACGGCACCCATTGACTTTCCACATAAGTTTGTATTTTTATTCCTGCTATGAAAGTCAATGGGTGCCGTTCGTTAACTGTCTGGTTACCAACGTAGGCCTACTTTAAAATATCTTCTTTTGTGTTCAACAGAACAAAGAAACTCATACAGGTTTGGAACAACTTGAGGGTGAGTAAGTAATGACAAATTTTTCATTTTTGGGTGAACTATCCCTTTAATTATTTATTTTTTTAACCAAAATGTTGTAGGTTGATCCTCATAAACTTGATTTAAAAACAATAAATAATAATTAGGCTAATTTAGGCCTACTTAATTTTGGGTTCATTGTTAATGTTTTATTTTTCATCTCTGGTAACTGATTGTGTTTCATATGTCCTGGTAGTTTTCGGTAACAACAGATGTCAGTTAATAATAAAGAGTATTACTTTATAGAGGAAACTGGGGCAAGTTGTCACACCTTTTTACTTCAGTGAATATTTCTCACCTGTAGGTTTATTTTCAAGGTTAATTTCTGTATATGCCTTAAAGTATTAACAAATCTTTAAAAAAAAATCCATCCCGGTTGCATGATGTCAAATGGGGAAATGTATGGGGAAAGTTAGGGAACTGCTTATAGGATCGTATCCAATTGTGTAACTGGACTTCTGACTCACACCTAGTTGCTAAGATACCTATAGCCTATAGCCCAAGTGGAAATTTCCTTTTGTGTGAAATTTCCATAGCAGAGTAATAGCACAGCTGTAGGCCTACATAAAATATTACAATCCACGCAACATAATGGGAGACATATCAGAGTTCAAAAGAGGACAAATTGTTGGTGCGTGTGTGTCTCGCAGGCTCATCTGTGACCAGGACAGGAAGTATATGTGGTGCATCGAGAGCTGTGGTATCCAGTCAGCATGCCATCGCATAGGACGAACCACATCCAACAGAAGTAACTGTCGACGCAAAAGGAAGCTGTCTGAAAGGGGTGTTCGGATACCAACCTGGATTGTATCCAAAAACATAAAACCACAGCTGCCCAACTCACTGAATCGTGCACCTCGACTCTCCTGTTTCCTCCTAAACTGTTCGTCAGGAGCTCCACAGAGTCGATATTCATGGTCATGCTGCTGTCACTCATGGCACTGCCCAATGTGGTGCCAACAGTGCAAATCTTGGGCTGTGCCTGTGTTCTCTGATGAGTCCAAGTGTCTTACACATCTACGGTGTGGAGAAGTAAAGAGGCTTAACACCCGGACTGTTGCTCAGAGTGAAGGACTTGCATCTGTCATTCCTAAGACTGATGCTGTATTGGCTTTGGCTGCAAAAGGAGGCCGTACACCATACATTATGTTGGTCTTAAACCACTTTATGTATATACAGCACTGTAAAAAAATTGCTGCGATTATTTATCATAACTTAAAATCCAACATTGTTTCAACTTCAAAAAGTATGTATTCATGCTTGACTTAAAATACGTTTAGTTAACTTTAGTTTAGTCAAGTTGGATATTTAAGTTATCTCAACAAATTTGAAGTTGTTATAACTAATCGCAGCCACATTTTATTCAGTGTGGTCAGAATTATTTGCCCCCTTGGTAAATATGATGAAAGATGGCTGTAAAAAAAAACGGCATTGGTAATCCTTTTGATATTTGATATTAAAAAATAGCAAAAATCTAAACTTTCATTGAAGTAAAATATTTGAAAGTGCGGGGGGATCACATTATGACATTTTTTTCCCCTCCAAAACACGTTGGAGACAATTATTTGCCCCCTTTTATTAAATACTTTTAACTAGTTTTCTCCTATAATGCCTGATGAGTTTGGAGAACACCTGGCAAGAGATCAGAGAGCATTCCTCCATACAGA
Organism: Phoxinus phoxinus; assembly: GCF_949152265.1. Lineage (NCBI taxonomy): Eukaryota > Metazoa > Chordata > Actinopteri > Cypriniformes > Leuciscidae > Phoxinus > Phoxinus phoxinus. The sequence goes on from NC_136884.1 coordinate 4,745,295, forward strand.
ATCTCTCCAGATCCTTCAGATTCAGATCCATGCTGGTGATTCTCATCTTCAGTCTCTGATCTCTTGTCAGGTGTTCTCCAAACTCATCCAGTACCTCACTGCAGTACACGAGATCCAGGGGGCGGAGTTGGATCCAGATCTAAGGGGTGGAGATGGGTAGGTTTAGGGCTGGGTTTAGGGATCAGGGGGTGGAGATGGGTAGGTTTAGGGGTGGGTTTAGGGATCAGGGGGTGGAGATGGGTAGGTTTAGGGGTGGGTTTAGGGATCAGGGGGTGGAGATGGGTAGGTTTAGGGGTGGGTTTAGGGATCAGGGGATGGAGATGGGTAGGTTTAGGGGTGGGTTTAGGGATCAGGGGGTGGAGATGGGTAGGTTTAGGGGTGGGTTTAGGGATCAGGGGGTGGAGATTGGTAGGTTTAGGGGTGGGTTTAGGGATCAGGGGGTGGAGATGGGTAGGTTTAGGGGTGGGTTTAGGGATCAGGGGGTGGAGATGGGTAGGTTTAGGGGTGGGTTTAGGGATCAGGGGGTATAGGTTTAGGGGTGGGTTTAGGGATCAGGGGGTGGAGATGGGTAGGTTTAGGGCTGGGTTTAGGGATCAGGGGATGGAGATGGGTAGGTTTAGGGGTGGGTTTAGGGATCAGGGGGTGGAGATGGGTAGGTTTAGGGGTGGGTTTAGGGATCAGGGGGTGGAGATGGGTAGGTTTAGGGGTGGGTTTAGGGATCAGGGGGTGGAGATGGGTAGGTTTAGGGGTAGGTTTAGGGATCAGGGGGTGGAGATGGGTAGGTTTAGGGGTGGGTTTAGGGATCAGGGGGTGGAGATGGGTAGGTTTAGGGCTGGGTTTAGGGATCAGGGGTGGAGATGGGTAGGTTTAGGTATATGTAAGGTGGGAGCCCCCTGGATTTCGTTTTCTGCAGTGAGGACTCATCAGGCATTATAGGAGAAAACTCTGAGCTGTTATCTTGGAAAAAAGAGGTTACTAAAAGTATTTAATCAAAGGGTGCCCATAGTTATGGCCAATGTGTTTATAGAAAAGCATTTATTTCATAATGTCAATCAATAATCAATCACCAAAATTTATTTCGGTCCTCACACATAATTTTCCAAAACTAAGAAAAAAAAGCCCCCTCTTTCAATTCTTTTACTTCAATGAAATGTTAGATTTTTGTGAATTTTTTAAATGACAGATTAAAAGGATAAACAATGCAGATTTATTTTTACAGCACAACTTTGATCATATTTAATTACCAGGGGTGCCAATATATATATTGACTCGTGTATGTCATGTGAGGACGAGATAAATGTTCTGGAAATTATTTAGTAATTTCCTTAGTTATTTGAGAATACAGTAATTGAAATTTAAACTGGTGCATGCCATGAGAAGCTCACTTTGCAATTGATATACTGTTATATATATATTATTTTTTTAAATTGAACGGGTGTCACAAAGACCAACGCAAACCGCACAATCACGACACCACAGGCTGGTCATTTTTATGCAAGACAGAAATTTTTGTTCATGTACTCATGCGTCACTATGTGACTCATTTGCCTGATTGCAATTATGCATGTTCTTTTCAAAATGAGACTGTTTAATACCTATTACAGGAATTCATGGCCAAAAAAGAAGAAGAAAGAAGAAATCTTTCTGTCATGTCTTACAAAAGAAAATTACCACATAAACATAATACTGAAACTAAGGCACTGGTGAATGTGAGGTAACTCACACTTTCAGTTTATTTCAGAAACTCACAAATCACTATAAGATATATTATAAGACATTTAAGCTTTATGTGAGGAAATATGAAATATCACAGACAAGGTTAAAAATAAAAAAGTATCAAATTAGGTATTATAAATAGGCCTATTTAGTATATAAAACTGTTTTGTTTGATAAATATTGATAAACATTTAGCATTGTTCATGATGAAAAATTACTGTTTTTTGACCTGTTGTTGTGTAACACCACATACATTAGGAAAATGCAAAAAAAAAAAAAAAAAAAAAAAGATAAATAGGTTTTAGATAAATGGAAAAGTATTGTACTATATAAATATTATTTAAAGGCATTTTTAGTTTTGCTAAACAACACAAAACAATGGCAGACAGATAGATAGATAGATAGATAGATAGATAGATAGATAGATAGATAGATAGATAGATAGATAGATAGATAGATAGATAGATAGATAGATAGATAGATAGATAGATAGATAGATAGATAGATAGATAGATAGATAGATAGATAGATAGACAGACAGGAAGTCAACAGGGTTGATAAGGAAGTTCACAAGATTCGATATGAGCCTTTTTATATAAAGAAAATGTACAGTCAGATTCTCTGCCATCCACACCCCTCCCAAAATGACGAAGTTATTCACAGAATCTATTGCCGCAATTCAGTATTAGCTAATAACCTGCCACTATAAAAGAACTGTAGAAATAACAGATTGCAGATCAGAGCTGAAGACAAGTGCACTACAAGATCCAAGAAAGATGAAGACCGCGACCCTCCTGTGTCTCTGTTTCCTAGGGTTCAGGTGAGTCCTTCCATTTTCATGATACCGGGTATAAATGAATGTTGTAATGAAAAGTGTTCAGTGATGACTTGTGCACATCTAAGACATAGTTTGCTTGTAGTTACAGTTTGGCAGCCAGCTCTGAGGAAGATGTGTACGAATATCTGTGGGAGAAGAATAAAGACATCGCCAATAAGACACTCGGGACTGACTTCCTGGTACAGATGCAGAACGGCAGCCTTCAGGCGGAGCGATACGTCAGCTTCACCATACAGGACATCGGCTATCTACTGAAAGTGACCAAAATGCTGAAGAGAATGAGTGGGAAAGAAACTCAGCCCACTGAACTCAGGGACTTCATGAAAGGCAGATACTCAAGCTACAAAACATTTGCAGACTCCATGCTCAAACAATATTTTTTCAAGGTAAGAACAGAAACACAAAGGCTTTAAACTTTCAAGCTAGTTCTGAATCCACTGAAGATGCTTTATGTTCTCATTTCTCCAGAGTGAGCCTCCCATCCAGCAGACTCCAGCTATGAGGAAGTATCTGTCGTTCTACAGACACCTGCTGGAAAAAGAAGATCCGCTGTACTTTGCTGTTGGTCTCCTGCCCTGCGCTAGACTCTGGCCGTGGTTGAGTAATAATCTCAGCACACCTCCAACCAATGCCTACTACACTTGGAAGCGGGACAATATGGGCGGCCATCCTGAGAAATACAGAGATCTGCTTAACAAGAATCTGAACACAACTAAAAAAGTGGCCAAGGCTAATGCTATCTTCCGTACACAGATGCAGAATGAGCATGATTTCTTCTCCTCGTCTTGAGGGGTTGTTAAACGCTGTCTGAGCAATTCAACTTTTCATGAAAAAACTATTTGCAATTATTTTCCTAATATATTGTTTGATGTAGTATTTTGATGGCTTCGTTTAAGATTATGGCTGTAATAATTTAATATTATACCAAGTTAAATTTAAGCTTTTAATATTTAAAAACTGTATGTACGCAACCACATTTTTTGGGGGAGTTTACAAACAATAATAAAAACAATACAATTCACTTACATTTTGTCTGAATATTTAATGTCTGTTATATTACCCATCTGTACATTAACCTTTAATAATCACGAAGAGCTATTGAATTATCTTCTTGAATTATGTCTGACAGCTCATCTTTTGTTAAAGGTGCCATGTGTAATTGTCTGGCAAAAAAAATCAAGTCATACTCCACATTCCATACCAGATGGGGGCAGTATACCTCACATATCAAAATATGTGATGTAGGATATGGTATTTTATAAATCACACACTATAAATATGATAAAGAAGCAGAAACAGATAGTTGCAGTAAAGTAAGATATTTTAATAAGTTGAAGAAACAATAACGATTTGTGACACACACACACTCGATTTGCGCATCGCCATCATGTGTGTATTACAGGTAACGTTATTACATTGCTTCCTGATATCACGTGCACAAACACAAATAACCTATTATTTATATATATATATATATATATATATATATATATATATATATATATATATATATATATACTACAAGGCAGTTGAATGCTTGTATCTGATAACCGTGAATCTCTTGTAATTATTACTTTACCCAACCTCTCCATGTCGAGTGATGCAGTAAACATCAGACAGCGCACGTGAACCGATCATCTCTACTATAGTAAAAACAACACGAACACTGTTGAAAGATACAGTAGGCTACAAATGACCTGTTCGCGCCACAAATTGTTCTCCGTCCTTAGCGACCGAGTCATTGAATGTGAAACAGCCGGCTTCTGTCGTCAGCGAGCAGCACTCTTCAGACAACGAGGGCGCGCGCGCCGTGTTTATACCTCCGTTTCAGTTTCTCGAGCCCGCGCAGCGCGGCGGTCAGAACACAGAGACCATTCTGCCCCTACCTATGCGTGCGAAAGCATGGGGAGCGATCCCGGGCGTGTCAGAATGGGTGCTGAACGTTGTAAAACAGGGCTATGCGCTGCAGTTCGCTCGCCGTCCCCCGCGCTTTCGAGCCCGGACCGTGAGCGGTCCTTTTCTTATCTGATCTGATTTGTGCTTCAGAGCGCGGTGGTTGTAGGGGTCTCTTGCCAAAGGCTTCAGCCATCCTTCCGCTCTCTTCCCTGAATTGAAATGATGTAGTGGGCTGTACTTTCCACACACGATAGACATCAGGTTCAAGTACGCCCACAAGCTGTGCGAGTTATTCGTGTATTGCAGGTTGGCTGGTGGTTATGTGCCCCGCATACCGCCTCCCATGGCCGAAACTGGTATTACAACACCTGTCGGGCCGTGGCTAGTAATGCTAATGCTAATTAAGGTTGATATCTCTGCAGCACTATAACTTGACATTTTTTTAATGACATCATTGCTCTTATTTATTCTCATTCTTTTGATGCGTGTAGCTCATTTTTTTGGATATTTTTACCTCAATTTTTACACATGGCACCTTTAAATCTAAATTCTGAAAAATATTCCACATTTTATGGTGTTATATGGTTACAATATAATATAATATAATATAATAGCGTGATTTTCTAAGCATATTTAGTATTTTATAGCAGATTTTGTAAGCATAGTGTGTAGTTAAGTCAATTGATTTATTTGTGATAACGCAATGAAACATGCCAATTGTGCCAATATAATATTTTTTTGCAAATGAAGTGTAGAGTTTTGTTCTTCCCTGCTTTAAAAATAAAGAATTCCTCATATTTTGTTGGTTTAATTCAACTTAACTAAGTGAAGTTTTTTTAAATGTAAATATAGAGAAAGTTTTATGTGATCGGTTGGTTAAGGGGATATCATTTGTAAACGTCATTATGTCTAAGGAAAGTTCCCATAATATGTGAAAACCCAACATGTGTGTGTAAAGTAATATATATATTTCAGCTCTTATCTGTAATTCAAACTGTTATTTCTACAGTAAACCACTTGTTTTATTGTGGCACTTTATTAGCTAATTGAGAATTGTGGCAATTGATGCTGTCAAAATAACATCATTGTTAAAAACATTTTTGTGTGTAGATAAAAGTGCTCATTTTGAATCTTGCAAGCTTCTTTATCATCCCCGTTGACTTCGGAATCTATGATATTTAAAAAGATATCATATATAATCATATTTATCATAATTAAATGTTTACTTTTTATTATTTATTTAAAGTTTCGTAGGTTTTTCATAAATAATTAATTATTTCAGAGAGGTTTTATTGTAAATGACTAGGCTACTAATCAAATGTCGTCTGCTATGCAGTGCAAGTGCACTTTACCCCAGTTATATAAACACACACTGAGTCAAACGCACTGCAGATCAGTTCACCTCGTCTACACTTCACTGGATTAAAGATGTCCCGGGCCGCAGACAGATTAAAAGTGGTTTTGAATCATCTGGATCGGTCCCACGGCGCTGTCGTATCCTTTTAGAGACGCTTTTCGAGCGAGCGTCGCGATGAACTAGAACGCGTGTGATCGAGGAAGCTGAAGGCGCGTCTCCCTCAAACATAGCGGCTGTTCCGGGATCTCACATACAGTACAAGCCGAGGCATTACGGACAGGCCTCGTTTATTGCTCACTACTTTTTATCGATGGAAATACATATTTCTAACAACATTGGATCATGTTTTATTATTATTACTCTTTTGCTATGATAAATAAATCAAATATTCCTTTACGTTATATTTGTTTTGTTTTGTGTTATGGTGTTGACATGTTTATATTATGAACTTTAACCTTATTATTCAGCGAGCATCCTTCACTTCTGCCCAAAATGTGTCCTATCATCATCATCCTGAGCAAGACTTTCAGTTAGTCAGCTGATCTTTCAATGTATTTTCCTGTGGTTATCATCATGTAACTTACAACGCATTTTATAATTGTTTTAGTCTTTAAATATTGCTGAAATTCCATTAAGTAGACTTTAATTTATTTTAATCAATAATAAATTCAGTAATGTGATGTCTATATGGTTGGTTCTTGGTCTGGTTGTAAAGTATGTTCTGGTTTGTCTGCAGATACACTTTTGACACGGATCTCCTGACTCCAGAACAGAGAATCGCCTACGAAAAGGATGGTTTCGTACTCATCCGAAACTTGGTATCGGACGAGGATATTGAGCAATTCAGGCAAGACTGATCAACACATTTTAAAAAAAATGCATTGAACATATTGATTTAGTGTGTAACTACGGTTTTTAAAACAGAACTAAAGAAATATATCAGGAAAGCTTGCTTTTTTTATTGAAATATTACAGTCTGAATTCATACAAGAATGTTTGAACTGCCCTTAAATCTACTATAGACAGTTTGACTATGGACTTTCAGGCAGCCACCGATAAACTTATCTAATGAGATGAGAATACAGCAAACACTATATTGACTAAATGTCTCTATTGTCTCTTTAATGTTTTACCTGCCACCATAATATAAAGTCTTATATTATCTTAATTTGTTGAGTATTGATAATTATTTATTTTGTACAAGTAATCCACTGTTATATATGTATCCACACAAGGTCTTTTTAAATGCAATTATGAACGTAATCACAGAGGTTACATCACACACGTTCTAATATTTATTGCATTATTTAAACTATGCAACACTGCCACTTTCAATCAATGAGAAATTCTTCTCAGTGGGATTAATAGGTGATTATTAGGCTACATGTCATGTACATGCGAGTAGATCATTAACAGAAACTCTGAACCGAAGTTTAAAGAGATCAGTGCTCTGCTTTGCACAAAGTCTGTACATAACTGAGTGTGTGTTTCACAGGAAAGCGTTTGAGCGCATCTGTAAGAGAGAGGTGAAGGTGCCTGGTTTGTTGGTAATGAGAGATGTATCCATTGCTAAATCCGAGTTTGTTGAGGGCGAGAAGGCTGTTACCAAACTTCAGGACTTCCAGGAAGATCCAGAACTTTTCCGCTACTGCACTTTACCCCAGGTAGACGCAAACACGGAGTATTATGCAAAAAATACACTCTCTAAACTAAAGCAACAACAACATTTATTTTGAATGCTTGTTTCTCAGATCTTGAAGTATGTGAAGTGTTTCACCGGACCCAACATCATGGCCATGCACACCATGCTCATCAACAAACCACCTGACACAGGTATAGATACACTTAACATGATTTACACAAGTTCGAAGTGTTCCTGAATCAACATCCTTGTTGGTGCGCAGGTGTGTTGGTCTGGTGATCGGATCAAGCAGAAGTTATCTTGATTAACTGTGCATTGTTGTGTGTTATTTATATACTCATCAAAAGGTTTCCAGTATGCCATGGAAGATACATCCCAAACATGAAATGTGTGATGCAGAGGTTTGCATCTAAATAGCTAAATGTGCACTTGTTTCAAACTTCCTAGGTAAGAAGACCTCACGCCATCCCATGCACCAAGATCTACACTACTTCCCCTTCAGACCTGCCGATCGCATTGTGTGTTCATGGACCGCCATGGAGAAAGTGCACCGGCAAAACGGCTGCCTGGTCGTCCTGCCCGGCTCACACCATGGCACTCTGCAGGAACACGACTACCCAGAATGGGAGGTGAGAGAGACACAGGAATGAGGATAATTGACCGTTCGCAAAGACCCGTCCCCCTTTAGTTACTGTTGCTATGTCCAACAAGCTACCGCTCTCACTCTACACACCATGTTCTCACGCAGAAAGGACACTGACAACGCTCTGACAGACAGGACTTTGAAGTCTCAACTTTCATATTTGGTCGTTTTTTTAAGAGATTTAAACAATAAATACCGTTTTGTGGGTCTTTCATGTGTCGTGACAGATCGCTGTGTCGCCTCAGTTAAAGCTGCTCGTGAACCGATCATCTCTTCCTTCTAGTTCATTTATAGCATCAAATAAACATGAATGAACATCAGAAGGAATGTTGTTTTAACCGCGGAAAGACGTCAGTACACTCCGCTTTTCAAGTTCAAATCCTCCCATGTTAATCTACTAACTCTCCTGATGCTTCGTCGGACAAAAATGGCGGATTCGGCGAATGGCGGATTATGATTGGTCAGATCGCCTGTCAATCAAACGCCCTGTGAAGGGTCAATTACGCATATGGTCTACATCAGTCAGCCTCATTTTGCTTCTTTGTTTCCTTCCAGGGTGGAATAAATAAGATGTACCACGGGGTGCGTAACTACGACCCAGACCATCCCAGAGTGCATTTAGAGATGGAGAAAGGAGATACAGTGTTTTTCCATCCTTTGCTGATCCACGGCTCAGGAATGAACCAAACCAAGGGATTTCGAAAGGTAGGAGGTACTTGCATGCATAAAAATTGAGCTTTTACTCTAGTATTTAAGACATTTCCCTCCCTGGTAGTAAAATCAAGACCAAGTTGACTGACCCGTGTAAATGGGGACCAATGCCGCCATCTCAACCTCGAAACACATTCAGATGTGGTCAGGGATGCATTTGGCCACATTGCATTGTAGTATTAACCATTGCATAACCATTTTAATGCAAATTTTGGGATATTGCATAAAAAAAAAACGCTGGATGGAAACGCCAAGTGCGCCGATGGGCTTTATTCGCAAATGTTTTATACAATATTCCAATTTTGCGTATAGGTTAAATTCGCAACTTTGAATGGAAACATAGCTACTATCATACATATCTTACTGATGCAACATGTTATTTTAATAAAACAAGAGAGTTTGTATGGGTCAAAATTATAGATTTTTCTTTTATGCCAAAAATCATTCATGTTCCATGTAGATATTTTGTAAATTTCCTACCATAAATATATAAAACATTTATTTTTGTGAGTGAATGCAGCACAATCGTGAACATAAATGGACAATTTTAAAGGCGATTTTCTTAATGTTTTGATTTTTTTTTTGGCACCCTCAGATTTCCAGATTTCAGAATAGTTATATCTCAGCCAAATATTTTTCTATTCTAATAAACCATACATAAATGGAAAGCTTATTTATTTAGCTTTCAAGTTATTTAAAAAAAATGTTACCCATGTGACTGGTTTTGTGGTCCAGGGTCACATATGGCTCTTAAATAAAACCACTGTCAAATTTGAAATTTGGAAAAGTGTTCAATTACATACACAACAGCAACAATGCACTGCAAAAGTAAAATAAGGGATTTCTGCAATTTAATTATAGTTCTGTATATACTGTAAAATACTGTATATACTATAGAACAATTCTATATAAAACAACAGTGAAATTTAACTAATTTAATATTAAAATTTATGTTTTTTTTATGTAAGCTTCTCCCTATAAATACTTTAGTCAGTTCAAGAATAATTAATGCAATTTTATATATTTTTTTTGAAAGATTTAAAAGAGCAGTTTCACGTCTATCCTTGTATTGTTCTACTGGTCAGGGTTGATATGGAATTTAAAAAGTAATTAGTAATAAATAATGCAATACTTTTTAGAGAGAGTCAGTAGTACAGTAATTACACTGTTGAAGATATGATTAGTAGCTAGTAATGACTTTTTAAAGAGAAACTTACCCAACACTGTTCATCAACTTAGTACGTGTTGTATGTAGTCACTAAATCCAAGACTACTCTTGTGTTCATTTATTTCAGGCCATCTCCTGTCACTACGCCAGCTCTGACTGCTATTACATAGATGTGAAGGGAACAACTCAGGAGAACATCAGCAATGAAGTGAAGGAACTTGCAGCCAAGAAGTATGGAGTTGACGATACAATCTCCTTTCAGGTGTGTTTCCAGCTTCAAATGCAAAGTTGCTTTCATGGACGTGGCTGATCTTCAACATGCATGCGTTTGCTCTATATGCAGGACACTTGGGCTTTGCGGGGACGTCTGGTCCAAGGAGAAAGAACATCGATGTGAATTGTGACTGTCTGGCTTAGAGAGAGGACGGCTTCACAACTGGATTAATTAACAGCACACAGCTGTTTGTTAATTTGACAATTTCCTTCAAATTAATAATTATGGTTACATAATTGGTAATTATGGAAAGTACAGCTTTCACCATCAGGTGGCAGTGTAGGGAGTACATCATGGATCACACACACACACACCGAATTGCCATCTTGGCCTGGGACGATCAGTCCTGATACCGATCTAATAATAATGAAAGCCAGGCATTGTAACATTAGCATCAACGGATCTTGGTGTGGCTTTTCTTCAAGAGATGTAAGAACATTGGGAAATCATTGTCTTGGGTAAATACTTCAGGTGTTTGTGAGAGTGTTTCCTGCTAGTAATTATTAGTGAGGTTGTTGCTTATTAGAAGTACTTTGATGAGAATTTGAGTTCACAGCAGGTACTTGGGAAGGAATAATCGAGTCCAGCACTTTAATCTGCCTTCATTTGAAATAGATCCAGCTTTTTGCTGATGGAAATGATGGTTTTGAAAGAATCAGAGGCAAAGCAAATCATTTTACTATTAATTCTGAAATATTAAAGGGATTAATATGTCTTATTAGATCACGTCTAAACATACCCTATTAAACGTTGACTCTAGAGTAATACAAACATTTCATTGATAATAACAGCTTATAATCTAACAGGGAAAATTAAAAAAAGAGTTTCTACCATATATTTTTGCTTAATTTAAAAATATATGTGAATGCCAATGTTTAACTATAATAAATGCATTTAAAAAGGTACTGAACTTTACTGTGATTTTTTTTATTTAGCTAAAAGTGACATTTGCACAAGAAACACCATTGAGACTTTTGCCTACACTGTAAAAAAAAAAGTTGGTTTAACTTAAAAAAGCAAGTACCTTGTTGCCTTAAAATTTTGAGTTTGTTGTAATTAAAGTTAATACAATACAATTGAGTTAATACAATGAAGAAGAATGGTTTAATAAACAGAAACTCAAAATAGTATGTTATCTTCACACATTAGTTATCAAAGTTGATTTGACAAAAGATAAAAAGTTGTCATAACAAATCATAAAAATATTTTTTACAGTGTATGCAGGAGAATATTTTCGAGAAGTTTCTCTGAAACTTGCATGTGGAGAGGAAGCTAGGCCGATAGATAAATGTTAATGCGTGAGCAGATGAAATTTTCTCGTTCGCATGCACAAGTGTTTTGTGCGCACGCAGAGCAATAGCAGACACCGTTGACTTGATATCAAGCACTAGCGGTTTTTCAACCTCGATTCAGCAGATGTGAGCAAAATACACAATCTATTTATATATTTACCAGCTAACTGCTGTCCAAATCTTTGATCATGCTGATTAAAAGCAGAATATGTGGGCATTTTAAGAGCAACCATGAATGCTTGTTTGTTTCTCTCTCTCTCTCTCTGCATACACACATATAATAAATGCCATACGTGCCCAGTCTCCATTGAAATCAAATAGCTTTTAGCAGAAAAGGTAGGTGCACTCAATGAAAGTGGCTATTTAAAGAGGTCCATGGTACACACCAGTTCAAACCACACCCTATCAACAACTTTACACAGACACCAACAGTAAGGATGGAGCAGTGAGTTTGGTTCAGCTTGTTCACATTGGCATCAATGGTCTCTAAGATCAACTTAGCTCACGATGTTTTTGAGAAACGCATTTACTAGATTGAGCTTAAAGGGACAGTTCACCCAAAAATTCTGTCTTTTTTATTTATTATTCACTCTCATGCCGTTCCAAACATCTATTAAGACGTTAGGCGGAATCTTCAGGTCGCTGTTTTCCATACATTAAAAATAAATGGGCTGTCAAGCTCCAAAAAAAGCATGATGTGGTCCATATAATATCAATTGGGCCAAAACAAACCACATTTGAATGTATACAAGTGCAAATGAGATTTGAGTGTAGCATTCCATTCTTCTTTAGTGTTCCACATATGGATTTAGAACGACATGAGGGTTAGTAAATAGTATTTAGGTAAGCAATTCCTTATATAAAACATACTTATTCACTCAATTTTGTGGGGGAAAAAATCATGCCTGGAATATTTCACATCTGTGTGTATTATGGGTAATAGAGAATGGGTCTCTACTGTTGCCTGGGGTGTCTGCCTTATGGAGACCTGGAACCAAAGAAAATACCTGGATGGCATCCAGACATCCAGGAATCCATTTACACAGCATGGAAAAATGCCTCATAAATGCACATGCACACACTATAGCCAACCCAACCCAGAAAGGGCACATCATTGAAACAGTATGCAGGTTTTCTTTATAGACATTGATATATTTTCATAAGCGTTGAGAGATGGAACAATACTTTTAACTTCACATAATCTCTTCCTTTAAACACTATGTATGTCTGTTTCTCATTTCCTGATATTTTTTTGCTAGTTGTTACTATAATTCTCTCTCTTTCTGTCAGTTTCTCTTTTGGATACAGACTAGATGGAGACTGACAGATAGTTCTTGTGTAAAATAATGTTAAGATCCATGCTTGGCTCCAGCTATAAGATGTAAGGAGGGCCTCTCTATAGTTGTGTAAGTATGTTCTTTAGGTATGCAGATGTGTAGTATAAATATTACATCCGCCATTTGACATTCAGACAGACACGATTTGTCTCACACAAACTCCCACCGGCTTTGACAGTAATTTCTGACACTTGGTAAAGAATGCCATGTGTGACACACAGTTACATAAAACAATGACCTGGATATTATTACATCTACTGCATAAGTATTCTAACCTGGAAAGTTTGGGAACATATTTTTACACAATAATGATTATACAGAGAGGACTGCTGAAGTGATGTGGATGGATGGACATGAATAGAGCTGCTCAGCTCATGGTTTAGACTAGAGAGATTGGATGGAAGGATGGACGGACAGAACGAACGATCCAGTAGATAGAACGATAGATGGATGAATGGATATGAAAAGAGCTGCTTAGCTAACAGTTTAGACAGACAGACAGACAGACAAAGCAAACGATAGAACAGACAGATGAATGATGGATGGATGGAAAAAAGATAGAACGAACGATGGATGGAAGGAATGAACGGCCAATAGATAGATAAACGATGGATGGATGGAATAATGGATAGGAGGAAAGAACGAACCAACAAACGATAGATAAAATGAACGATAGATAATAGATGGAACGAACGTTCGACAGACAGATAGAGCAAACGATAGAACAGACGGATAAACGATGGATGTATGGAAAAAATATAGAACGAACGATAGATGGAACGAATGAATGACCAATAGATAGATAAACGATGGATAGAATGATGGATAGATGGAATAATGGATAGATAAGAGGAAAGAACAAAACAACGAACGATGGATCAAACGACAGACAGACAGATAGACAGACAGACAGACAGACAGACAGACAGACAGAGTATGATCTCAGGGGAATGCAGGGAGTATTATTTATGATGACAGGTGATATTGCTGATATTTAGTTAATCGTTTAATCCTGATGAGTAGCTGCTGAAGAAGTCCATCACAACATCACACACACTTGATCTGTTGTTCATGTGTTTCATTGGAATGGAAACCTGATGCTAAACTGTAAATCTGCCAGATCTTGAAGTTTGAATAGTCACTGATGATATTGACCCTCATGCACACACAGGGTCTGATCAGTGGGTGTGCGCTGCGTTCCTCTGGGCGAGTGAAATTCCAGCTCCCCCTTCTTTCCTTGCCTGGCGTTCCCTCTTTTCTCTTTCTCTCACACACACACACACGCACGCACACGCACACGGTCTCTCTCAGGACTCTCTGCTGTGGTTCTGATACTCATCTTCTTAAGGATGGCCTGGAATCAGACTGTCCTGCTCACACTGCTGCCCACCGTCCTCATTTTAATCGGTGAGTAATCCCATTCTGTTTCACAAATGTAAAATGTTTTGTTTTAGGGTATAGGCTCAGTGCGAGTAAATGCATGCATTAAAACCATATAACAAGTCCTCGTTTAGATGGTTAAAAAAGTTTTATTAATGTAATTTAATTTAGATTAAATGTTTCTTCTCATTCATACTTTTACAAATATATGTATATGGTACAGTGAAGATGTAAGATACTGTATTATGCTATATATATATTTTGGTACTAAATTATTCTTAAACCATTTACATAGTTTAAGGTTAGGTTATTTCTAAGGACAAAATGTATAATATATGTCATGATATAGGCTAACTATGGAACCATGTCTAAAAAAGATTGTATTAGAATGGTATTTTTGTAAATGTATTCAAAGACTGCTTTAATTTCTTGTAAAACACATTGCAGGAAGAGTTCGCAATTATTTAATATCAGAAGAATTTTCTTAAAGACCTGATCAGAAAAAAAACTGAAAAGAAAACTCTCTTTCTTTAGTGCTGGCTGGGGTTGAAAGTGCAGCTGTTAAAGATGGAAAAAACACTGAAGCTCAAGGTGAGTTCAACACACACACACACACACACACACACACACACACACACAATATTCTATCCCCTAAACACAACCCTCACAGAAAACGTTCTCCATTTTTACATTTAAAAAAAAGGTCCCCACAGTCTAGGGTTCACCAGTACTGCGTGCGCACACACACGAGCACACACACACTCTTCTCCTCTTACTTCATTGCTTTTGCAGGCCCATCTAAACGAGTTTTCATGCCAGCATCAGACGCCTCAAACTTCTTCAAACGCCGCGGTCGCAGATCCCCAAGAACTTATGAAGAGTATTATGGTAAGTGCTCTCCTAATGTCAGTTCTGCTTTGTTTCCCTTCATCATAACAAAGACACAATTACACTTGTGATATGTAGTTCAACAATTAAAGAGCTTACCGTACATTACACTCGAAGTAATCTCCCAGCAAAATAATTCACACTCCAATTATAGGATGCAGATGTGAAGAAACAAATAGCCTTCTTTAACTTGAATTATCTTACATATTAAAAGAGAGACACTAATCTGCTCTTATTTGCTACACATCTGTTCACTATGAGCAAACTAACACACACTCTTTAAAATAAAGGTCCTTGCTATAGATCCATGAAGAACATTTAACATCCATGGAATCTTTCCATTGCACAAAAGGATCTTTACATGTTTTTTAAATGTTCTTCACACTATAAAAAATAAAAAGATTCACTGAAAGTATCTTTGGGGAACCAAAAATGTTTCTTCTATGGAATCTTTGCGAACCTTTATAAACTTTAAACACTATTATGTTGATTTCAAATAAAACTCCACAGTTTAACATTATAGATAACACAAACCAGAACCGTAAATAAAACATGTATTAGTACCAAACTATTTACATTCCTCTTAGTCTTCTATTCTGTACAGGTCTACTTAATTAAATATGTGGATTAAAGAGTCACTTTTTAAAGTAATGCATTACTTTTACATTTACAACAAAATATCGGAGTTACTTTTTAAAATCGGTAACATAAGTTACTTTGTTTCCCCATTTATTGACCACTACTACAGGTGAGAGTTTACATTTCTATCAGTCTGAGGCTACTTTTGGTGTGAAAGAGCTTTTACATTTGCAAAAAAACAAAACATTTTTGTCATTAAAAAACAAACAAGCAAGCCCAGGTGAGAAAAAGTACTGCAAAAGTAGCAACATATTACTTTCCAAAGTAACTAAGTAACAATTAGTTACATTTTAAAGGAGTAACACAATATTGTAACGAATTACTTTTAGAAGTAAATTTCCCCAACACTGCCTAACACAATACAATATGCACAATATGACAAAACATGAGTTGAAACTCAAAAAGAACTAGTAGTAGTAAAATAAAAAAACAAATGATGAAATTAAGAAATAAATGCAATGAAATGCTAAAAATTAACAATTATACTGCATTATACTTCTAAAGCCCACTTAACTATTGCTTTTACTGAAGAATAGGTCTTCAAACTTCTGGAGTCACAAAATTAATTGGACAACTATTTCAATTAATTCACAAAAACATTCAGAACCACTGGGCTAGAAGGACCAACCGGACGATATGGAGCCGTTCTCTCTCTCTCCCTCCCACACACACATACTGACACTCGCCCAAACGCCATCAGGCCGTCCCTTAACCTGCCAGCCAACGACTGCAGCAATGAAGGCATGGAAAAGTTTTCCTGAAGTGTATTTCAAGTTGTCAGCAGTGTGTGTGTGTGTGTGTGTGATGGTGCAGGAGCAGACACTGCAGGTTGGAGGAGGTAAAGCAGTGTGGGTTCGAGAGAGAGGAATGTGCAGACATGAGCTAAACTAACCTCCCTCACCATGGAGAAAGAGAGCGAAACCCAGATTATTGTTGGCACCCAATTTTGTTAATATCTGCGAACTGCTGTCAGCAGCTTAATGCGAATGTGTGTTATCCTTAAACCTGTTTATACTGTACAGTCTGGATTCTGAGACGTCTCTAGAGACGAGATTTTTGCAAGGATAGTGGATGCTTAACTGCTCATGTATCCAAACATTGCAAGTACAGACTAGTAAACAAACATGGGTTGAGGTTGTTTTATAGAAATCCAGAAGTGTATTTACACTTGGCCTAGTGATGCATCAACCTATATTTGGACATTTTGAGATTATAAGCATTGGCATGTCATTTCTGAACTCTAGTTTAGTTAATTAATGCACGTTTAAAATAATGCACATTCTGTTTTCAAATAAGCTAGTGAATTTTGTGTGTGTGTGTGTGATTTCTATGCTGAAATGTGTCTTTTCACTCAATTTTAGCGGAGCAAAGGGTGAAGATGGCTGCAAATGAGCGGAGGAGGGAGCACTACGAGGAACAAAGCAACGAATACGAGAACTATTTAGAGGAGGAGCGTGATGGTGAGGCTGATCTCCCCGTTTGATTATCTTGGCTTCCAGAAAAGAGAAACATGCTGTGCAAAACCTTTACGGGATAAAGACTAATAGGAGGCTGATGACAGCAGTGGCTCCGAGCCGCTCACAAACCCTCTAACAATGATTAGGAATTATAATCCAGAACACTTGACTGGAGACATTAGATCCCTGCACTGGTGTACTGGAGGCAAACAGTAAATTTGGCACAGAAGATGACATTTAAATTAAAAAAAATTATGTTCCAAGACCACAGACTAAGAGAAGATTAGTGATTTCAGTTTTTTTTCAGCATGGAAACCCTATTTTTCCAAACAAAATACCACGGCTACTACAGTTATTGTTTCTACGTAATGAATATTGGTTACACTTTATTTTAAGATGAGTTACATTGTAATAACTCAAATAAGTAATATTAACTATGTACTTACGTTAGGGTTAGTTACTTGTAATTATACATAGTTTACAGTTATTACTATGGTCAGCCTGTTCTCACGTAAATGCGTCTCAATAGCATGCAATGTGTTTATCGTGCAATTTATACGCAAAAATGAGCTTTTACGTGCATTGCGTGTAATACACACGCACCACACACCACTAATTCTACCCAAACGTATAATACACACGCACGACGCACCCCACACCACTATTAAACCTACCCTAACCAACCCATGCGTATCCTATGCGCGTAAAAAAAACACAAATTTTCACGTATAAATTACACGATAAACACACTGCGTGCTATAGAGACGCATTTAGTGTGATCGGGACTTAATAAATTGTTAGCTTTTAATATTTAAGATATAGGATGTCTTTAAGAAATGGTCTAAGAGTCCAGTTCTAGCTGCTGTGTGTCTGTGTCAACAGAACAGAACGAGAGGACCAGAGAGAAGAACGAACAGTGGAGAGAATTCCACTATGATGGGCAATACCCACGATACCCTCACCACCGCCCGTAAGGCCTCGAGAGCGGATCTTCAGTGGAGGGATACTTTCATGACATTATATAACTATTATTCAAAACATATAAGCACTTATAGATTTAAAGCTTTTAATACTAAGGAGCCCCTAAGGCAGGGATAGGCAACTCCGGTCCTGGAGGGCCACTGTCCTGCAGAGTTTAGCTTCAGCCCTGATAACAACTCACCTGCCTGTATCTATCTAGTAATCCTGAAAACATTGATTGCCTTGTTCAGGTGTGTTTAATTAGGGATGGAGCTAAACTCTGCAGGACAGTGGCCCTACAGGACTGGAGTCCCAACAAGATGGGAGGAAAAATATATGCCAATGCTTTTGTGTAATGTTTGCGTTCACCAGATAAACTTTGCATTTGCTCAGAAAATTGTGTAACACTGAATGCGAAAGTTTTGCGAGGGAACGCAAAAGCTTTAAAGTATATTTTTTCCACCACCATGTCCCTTTAGAATGGAAAGGGACAAAACTATGAGATGAGAGGAACAATTGTTAATGCTTTCGCGTTCTCTCGCAAATCTTCTCGGTGGAACACAAAACTTATTTTTTATAAAATAACATCATAAATCAATATTATTATATTATAAAACTTGTAAAAATATGTTTTTTCCTCCCATCACTATGTTAGGGGCTCCATATAATACACGTATAATAAAAGGGTTTATGTGTATGGAAGGTGTTTTTTATGCGAGTGTTATAATCACAAAAATTATCTTTATTGGACTCATCAAAACATTCATGTTTGTGATTTTAAGCTTTCCCCCCCAAGAGTAACGGCTTAATTCCTTCAATTATTACATTCAGCCATCATCTGACCTCCTGTTTTATTCTCATTTTCCACATTAGTGAGGATTTGAGATAAAATGCAACTATCAGAACAATAAAAAAGGGACAGTATAAGCCAATAAAAAAGTAAAATGTAAAAAAAAAAAACTTGCCTTTATTGCAACATCTTGTAATGTCATAAATATGGTAACGTAATATATACATATATAAAGAGCTCAGATTTGTGCATCTACAGATGGAATAATATTTCCAAGGCAGAATTTGCTGGCAACGGAGTAACATTCCTGTGCTGAGAGCTTAGACAGATGGGAAAAAGAGGGAGAAAGTAACAAGCAGAAAGGAAGATTTATCGATCTTCCTGAGCCTCTGTGGCGTTACCCAAATCTGACAGGAGAACGACTTCCTGCCACTCCTACTGCTAAAAGAAGAGCACAGAGGGGTAATAAAGCTTTAAAATATCACCGCATGCTGTGAGACAACAAGATTTAGCATGCGTGCCGTCCCCTCCAGTCAAATCAACATGAGAACGTTCACTAGTTCACTTAGTATCGTTTAATTCAGGTGTGCCACTTGACACAGTTGATATTAAAGTTCAGAATTAAAATAAAAACAGTATTTACATTTAAAAGGCTTGACAGCTTATCTTAAAACAACAAATATATAGACAAACACTAGTAAAATCACATTTAACATTGACCAACTTGATGCCCCACTTCAGTCTCACTTTCCGAGAATGAAGACGTGATCCGAAACTCCTCATCTGTGTGTTTATGGATGGAGACTGGGCTCAGGCCGCACACGGGACAGCTGACTCTACTTTAAACTGTTGAGGAATTTGGACTGTTCCTCTCCACGTGGCAACAGTAGCTCCCCTCCGATTTTGGGTCCCTTTTTCTCCTGTGCAAGTGAAATACAGAGCGAGTTACGTGCTTATATCATTGAATTGCTGAAGTACCACTGAAAAATACAACCATAATACAATATAATGCACTTCTAGAACATTAGATAACATTAATCTATTCTGTTGCAACTTGTTTCAAGCAATTAAAGGAATTAAAAGTATGATAATAATAGTAAAGAATTGAAACTGTACCTTTAACATGCCGTCTCTCTCCCACTTGAAGAGGCCACAATGGCTAAAATAGAAAAGTTAAATTGAAATTATTAAAATGTCAGTATTTCATATAAAATGAAACCTGTGAGTAGTGCGTCACCCACCTGCAGGATCCGTGTGGCATCCGTGCCAGGCAGATCTTTCTCTGCCCACAGGGGCATTTGAAGAAACGCTTGGTGGCGTCGTGCCAGTGGTAGTCATGCTTCTCTCCCACACAGCGGTCCGCTGGTTTAAAGTGGGTGTATTTACACTGCGGGCGAGAGGGGCTCATAAACGGTCCGTGATTTACAGGTGTAATCAGACCCAAACCACGTAATGGTCTCATTAGCATCTTAAAGAGCTTTGTTTGCTTTTTGTTCCTCTTGAACGACAGGGATCATGTCACAAATGATGTTCAAGATTGGTTCGTCATTAAGACTTGCTGTGAATAAATACTAATTTGCTACTAATGATGCAGGAGAAACCGCTCTGAATGAGACCGCAATAAATGTGTTATTATTCAACAGGGATTTTCAAGTGCACCACTTGAAATTTAAAATGCATCCAGTGCTTTTTTTGTACCTAAATGTTCACTGGAAAACCAGAGTTATGTAGTTGTATGGCTTACTCAGCATATAGGACAGATGCGGTGTCTCTTTAGTTGCAAATTTGTCGACTTACGGTTTTGCAGGTGACGGCCCGACACTTCATCTCCCTGATACCCTTCATCTTCTCCTCCATTTTCTCTTTTTGCACCAGCGGCTCAAAATACTCCTGCATGGCCTGCTCCTCAATCTAGATGGATTACATTTAGTCAAACATGCAAAAAAATTCCACCAGGGCATGACCTGAACAATCATTTAATATCACCCATGTGATGAAAAAAACCCAAACAAAACAATGGTGCATCCAAAGCAAATAAACGGAACGCTTCAAATCAACCGCAAGCTCCGCCCCCCTATTGTGACATCACACATATCAAAGCATTGACATTCTTATCAAAACACACGCGCGCTGTGTTCAGCCAAGATACACACCTCTCCCATCATCCACGAGTTTGAAGACTTGGCGTTGAGTATACGCTGAAACTCCTCTGATTGGATGTACTCCAACTGTTCCCGCCTCTTTTTCTGAGCTGGCTCCTCCTCCTCACCAATTGAATTTTCATCAGTTACTGCAGATAGATTTGTAGAAGAATAAGTGCTTTAGAGAAACGCAAACGAGCAAACAGTCAATCATAAAACTAATGAATGTCTGTACCTGTAGGTGTGGAGAGATTGCGCTCTACGCGATCTGTGATGTCATCGCCGTTGGCTCGCTTGCGTTTTACAGCATTTGGGTCGTCTTTAACAATGACTGAACCTTTGGCTTGGAGTCTCCTCACAGCCGCCAACTAACAAACGAAAAATAAATAAAAGCAGCTATTAGAAACTAATTTAAAGCAGTTGGGAAATCATTCCGAAAGCATCAAGGGTTTTGATCAAGGGCTGCAAGGCGGATGCCGGAAAATTTGGGAGAATAAAAATAAATTAAATGTTACAGAACTACTGCTTTGAGGATGAAATCCTCTATTGAGGGCTTTTGTTTTTAATAGAAATATGCATTAGAGCATACTTTAAATTCTTATATCAATAAATAACAGAAATACAAATGTTTTTTTAAATGTCATTTAAAATGTTCCATTTTTAAATATGTATTAATAATTGAATAACTTAAATTAACCCTTTCCCTCTTGCAGTCCTGTAGCTCGTCCTGGGTTTGACATTTCATTTGGTAACGTTAGGCAGTTTTGATTTATATGTTTAATGATCGCGTTATTTTATATGTGCCACTATATTGCTATATATTTTTACAAATATCTTTTCACTTTTATTAATATATTAGTTACTACTCATTTAGTAACTTTAGGTTATTCAACTATTAAAAATTATAATGGTTTATTATGCTAACTTAATTTTAATTATTATTATTATTATTTCTCATTGTTATTAAAAATGAAGTTAATAAATAAATAAAATAAATATAAATCTTACATTCCTTGCAATAAAAAAAACAAAACATTTATTTATTTATATCAAATTCAACTGAAAATGTTTCTCTTCAGGTTTTTGCATTTAACTGCACTTTAATATCAGATAGAAAATAAGATACACAGCAACACAACATTCTGGACTTAAACTCCTTTAGCAAATGGAGCACTTTCCCGGGCCAGTACCTTTGTGGCTGAGATGCTCTTTGATGAAGGTGGAGACAGATCAAGAAGGATGTCCTCTCCTTCTGAAAAACCACGGCCCAGCGATGGAACAGCAGGACCTGAAAGACGGGACGCAGGGGCAGACGACCCTTTCGGGACCTCCGAGGCTGCTTTTGGGGAGAGCAGGGGACCCCTGCTTACACTGGGCCGTGAGGGGGCAACAGGACCCCCGCTGTTCTGACCCAGCACCCTGGGTACAGGGAAAAAATATTTATAGCACATCTACTGTGAGGACAGTTTATGGGTCACAAGAGCACCACCAATCCAGAAACTCAATATGGAAACACTAAATGTATCAGGTGTCAAATGTAATGCAAAACAAATACAATGAGTGGTTAAAGGAACTAACAAAAAAAATGAAAAAACACCTCACCTCTTTTGAATCTCTTCTGCCCTCTTCTTTCGAGCAAGCATTCTCTGCTGGTGTTCTTCTTTCTGCTGTTTGAGAAGGTCAGATGCAGATATAGACTGAACTGAAGATCCTGTCACGGCTAAAACAAAAGGCAAATAAAAAAATAAGTCAAGTAAGAAATTAAATTTGCAAGCTATCCCAGTGACAAATGTGCTGGCTTTTAGTTTGTTTCATTGCATCCCAACTGTGGGGTGGCATTCAACAGACATCTGCTGGCCCAAAACAGCACTGCAGCATCAGAGAACATTCATGATTATTATTAATAGTGCAACTAGTAGCTGTAAAAATAGCTTAAAACGCATGAAAAGCAACAGTGTTTGAGGTCAAATCTGGCATGGTGGCCCTCGAGGTGCATGGTAAATGAGATTTGAGAGTTGTTTTATTCAGTTCCTCACACGTTACAGATTAAGAATGACATGAGTAAATGCTCATAGAAGTTTAATTTTGGATAAATTACCTGTACTTTTGGCATGTCCTAAATGCCTCTTTATATTTAGTGCTCCAGGCGTCGGCATAGACATCAGGCCTTTGAAATCATCTGAACAGCCCAACACCTCACCCGAATTCAGAGCTACCGGAACGAACACTTGATTAGAAATCATGAACAAGCTAAAAAAATGGCAGCCATAAATTTTTTTTTTTTAAAAAGTGTAATAAACAAAGTTTACCAAGTGTCTTAGTTGGGATGGATGCTAAAATAGACTGCATAGTGGGTTGTTTCTTTGGCTGTGGGGCAGATCTGTCAAAATAAAAGATGCATACGATAATTTTAGGATTTGTGTGGATTAGAAAGGGCATAAAAAGAGGCACCGAACTCACGTCGAGGGCGCACAGGCGAGTGACGACATGCCCCCGTAGTGGAAGTTAGATTGGCACAGGCGCTCCTTCAAACTGCCCCGCCCCTTTGCTTTACCGGGGGCGGGGCTTGTGAAACTAGACTGAAGCTCAGACCTCTTTGCGCTCATTTTCTTGTACTGGGCTTTAACGTGGTACTGGCAGTACTGGCATTCATGCTGTTAAAGCAAACATGAGTAATGAATTGGCGGATCGTGAAATATTTCAGGAAAGGAAGATGTTTGAACATGGAGACTTACCAAGTTGACTAGCTGAGTGCAAGAGTCCCCGTTCTTTTTTTTAGCCTTGCAGGTGCCGAAATCCATGGCTTCTCCCATTATAAGGACCTTCTGTGGGTGGTCCACTGTCAGGCTGAGCTGGAGAGAGCGACACGTGTCACATGACTCATTAAAATTAACATTGTTCGCAATCTGTTTTACTTCCAGAATCGGACATATTTTGGAAATAAAAAGGGGTAATATACAAAAGTGTTATTTTAGTATTTAGGTAATGCGTTAGCATAGTATTACATACATTTAGATTTTAAAAAAATTATTAAATTCCATTTGTATTTTACTTCCATAATGTGGCATTTTTGAGTTAAACTGAATATTTAGCAGGTAATAATGAGGGGTGGGACTTGATTTTATGCATCAGGATTTGATTGGATGAAAAGCGATGTGGATATGTTTGCACCAGCTCTGCAATTCACTGGCATCATGTCGACAGGTAATTAAAATTACACTGTTATGATAGTTTGATTATAATGTATATTTGAGACTATAGAATGCATAGATCTGAGACTATAGTTTGAATGAATCCCTTATCTTTGCATGGCATTCACATTACAGTACAGAATGACTCTTTCAGCATTATCCTGAACATTGTATAAGCATTCATTTCTTGTGTCATTGAACGGAAGAGAGGCTCTCAGAAGCGCACAACTGCGTAAACGTCACATCCTTTAGATTTTCCCGGCTAAAACGTCACATAAAATCAGTCTACAGGCTTTCATGAACAACCTAGGAAGTCGGGGAACGTCTCGTTTTCACACATTGGCAAAAAAGAAAAGAAAAAGTGATTAAAACATGAAAATTCTTACATACAGCCCCTTTAAAGATAGAAGAGTCTTTTTAAAGATTTTTTTAAATATATGATATTGAGGGCTTTATGTTCACAAACCTCATTGGAACCCTCTTTGTTCTTCATTGGGTTTGGGTTGAGGATGCCAATCACTGTCCCAGTGTCAGTCTTCCACAGATCCGTGTGAACAGACCCAAACAGGAAGAGAGACACAGTCACTTCCAGATTATGAAGGTCATTCAGCTTCCAGATGCTGAAGGTTTTCCCCTACAAAATATACAAGGGGTATACTCAAACATACAAGATGTGATCCATTTACAAGAGTTCAGATCTCAGAAACGCCGGGCTCTTACATTGTTTTTGCTCTGTGGGGTAATCTTATTTATCACCACTGCGAAAGTGACCCAATCACTGTCCTCTAAATTGTCCCTGGCCAGGCGATCGGGCAACTGAGAGAGCTTGATCAGTTTGCGGGTGGACATTTTTTGCTCAATGTCTATGGAAGACAACCGTGGTTTCCTACAGAGAAAAAAAAACATGTGCTTTTAATAGTAAGAAAGAGAAAATCTGAAATACATATGTAAAATTAAGGTCAAGTTCAGATGGTATCAGGTTATTTATGGAATTTATTCTCCTTAAATTAACAACTTAATGTTCTATGTAATAAAACCAATTAAAGCAACATTAAAGAGGCCATATTATTCCCTTTTTACAAAGTCTTGATTTAGTTTTTAGGGTCTACTAGAATAGGTGTTCATGCTTGAATGCTCAAAAAGCATTATTTTACATTATTGCAGCATCTCTCTTTCTAATCTGTCAGTAACACTGTTTAGTTCCTGTCTCTATGAAGCTCCTCCTTCAGAAAAGCACATTGTGCTCTGATTGGTCGGCTGGACCAGTGTGATGTGATTGGTCAACCGCTTTGAGCGCATTTTGGGACACGAGTTTCAATACACTACTAAAACAACTCAACCCGGCCTCTTTTTGTTGCATATGCATTGTGGGGGAATTATTTTAATAAGGAACAGTGATGTGTCTGTTCCCAGAATAAAACTCAAGTCTTCAATGGAGGCGTTTCAGGGAGTCCAGAAACTCTGCACTCTGATATAGAAGAACTCCCTTAGGAGGGATTTTGAAACTTTCCAGATATTTTTCATGCTCAAACCGTTGAAAATGTAAAAAAATAATTTCAACAAGCCAAAGTTATTGTACACTGACCTGAGTCTGAGACCTGAGAATTTCTCCACGGCAACCTCTTGATTGACAGATGGACGTGGTGTGGCCTGATGCACAGTGGGAGGAGTCTTGAGAGGGGGCGGTGACTTTAACGTACTGTCTCTCATTGGCTGAGATTGGCAGTTTTTCATACTCTGACCAATAGGAGTCTGCCTTTCCGAGGATGCTAATTTACCAAAAGAAAAACATTTTATATATACACATTTCAAGCATATATGATAACAATCCTTTTTGTAAGCAAAAAGAACCAAGAAACACTGGGACTTGCACCTGCTTTGGGTGGATGGGCCGACCTCTGCTTGTTTTTCTGTTTTGCTTTGACACCTGACGGAGGAGAGGCTCTGCTGTCCCGTCGTGTTGGTGGGGTTGAGGGTTTGGTGCTCGCCTGTCTCTGGACGGAGGGTTTGCTTTCAGGCTGTGTGGTTTTCTGTGAGGCCTCCAGCTGCTGCTGTAGCTTTTGCATCTTCTGCTGCATTAAATTCAGTTCGGCTAGAAGACAAATACAGTCGTGATCATCACACCCCGACAGTCCATGTATAACTTGTGCGTATCTAAACATGTCTAGAATAACTAGAGCATTACCCTCGAGATCTTCCTTGGACTTGTTCAAGTCACTGCCCCCTTCAGCCGAGCTGGACTTCCCAGGTGCCACGTCTTCTTCCCCTTCCTCCTCCTCCTCCGGCTCAACATATTGATCACCGTCATCATCCTCATCGAAGAGGTCGTCCAGATTGTCAGTGTCCTCTCCAGCAGCAGGAGTCTCCAGATTCTGGCTCTCGCTCTCCGCAAATAAAGACAGCAGCATGTCCAGATTCTCCTCCTCTGATGTCAGACACATGTAACAATTACATTGTACAGTATATTGCTCATTCATTAAATATAGCAGTTACATTATAGAACATAACATGTTATATAATACACATACATTCAGTTAATACTAAAATTATTTCATATAACATTTTATATGATTATATATATAATACATAAATACTATATAGAACAGGTTATTACACATTGATTAGATATAACAGATTAAAACTAATATAATATGACTGTCATGTGTAATACTCTTAAAATACTATATGAACACATGCACTACGTTAAAAAATATATGATCGAATAAAGTAAGTTACATGAATATACTATGGCCAATCAGTATTTCAAAAGAGCAACAACAGCATACAAAGGTATATATTATATTATAACATACTAATAACATCATAATACACATCAACATATAGGGTTTAACGTTAGTGAAAATCAGCCCAAGAGATTCCGGGAACTGCAGGAACATATCTCATCTAATTTAAGTATGGTTTATTCAACCAAGTAATAAACTGGCCAAACATTTGTACTAATATGCTGTCGGACATACCTGTCATTTTGATCGCTTTTCCTTTCTTTGTGTTGAAATTAAAGTTATTTAACAACTGAGAGGATCAGAAGCAGCAGCTGTTGTTTCCTTGTTTCAACGTTGGCGCGAAAAATGTTTAATATTCAGGACCCCGGAACCACGTCACTTCCCAGAGAACTTCGTGCCTGTCCATAACATTATAATAATAATAATGAAAAATAAGAATTACATTGTTTTACAAAAGCATCACAATTTTACAAAACCGTCACAATAACCATGCTTTACTAAAGCATCACAGTTTAACAAAAACCCTACGTGTTTAAAAATAAAATAAAAATAAATGTTTACTGTAGCGCCACGTACTAGTGAGGTCTAGCTCAAAAAAATATTTTTTTAAGCACACTTAGTTTTCCGAGAATATTGGATGGTATTGAGCTCTGTTCTTGGTAAAGAATTAATTATGTTTAGATTTCGAATTTGCTTTGATAGACTTATAAATGTAAATCAAATGATTAATAATACAATAAGCTATACTAATTGAATATATTATTAATACATTAAACAGTTAATTGTTCATTTATACTTTACATAACAATATTAAATGATTCCTTTATTCATTAGTCATGTGAATAAAAGTATATAAATATACAGGCTTTCAGTGTCAAGTTGTACACCTGTGCACAATGTGCTATTGAACAATAAATTATGTTTTAAAAAAATGTCAGGTTTGATAAATTAATTTGAATTACACTCTTAGTAAATATGCAATGAAGAATAAAGGGAAAGAATAACAAATAAATAAGAGACATAAATCCACACACAAATTCAAAATGTAAACTGTCAAATTTATTAGATAAAAATTAATAGTTATTCGCGTACACAGCATTGCATATGCATCTTCCAGAACAAACTGTAAAGTTTTAGAACAATTTACAATCAAGGCCTTTTAGACAATTGGATACACAATATATAATAATCAGCTATTGAACATATATGAACACGTAGCTCCAGTACATCAAAAATGCACTTTTTATGTGAGTTTTATGCTAAGATCTGATTATAATACCTAGTATATTCTTGTCTTTCTATGACACTTACTGTATGGCCTGTAAATATAACTTTATTATTTTGTGGTTTTCTTTTGTTGTTACAGGTCAAAGGCAGACAAGGTGAACTGGGAAGAAAAAAATTCACAGTTCTAGCTTTCAGAACTATTAGTTAAATTTGTTCAAATCCTATTTAATCATCTATTTAATCTTGAATTGTAAAACACTGAATAATTAAGTACGGTTAGTTTATTAGGAATGTTCAGGCAACCGTGGTAAAACTAAGGCTATCCCTGGTCAAGTACTAGTTGACTTCATCCCTCTGATGACCAGCACACAAGCGTTGACTGCTGTCGGCCGTAGTGTATTCCAGAGGAGAATCTCACTGCTTCAGCACAGGCAACTCTCTGGGTTTAAAGAAGGCCTGGGACATTCCCATAGCATAGATATACACCTTGGAGTCCACAATGATTTTCTCTTTTTGCAGTAACACTATTTAAAAAAAAAAAGGGAACAACAAAGTTTAGTACATCAAAGCAAGATCTAACAAATTGAGTGACAATCATACAAAATGAATACTGAATAAATAGGTCATTTACACAAGTTTGGAAGAGGTTTTTTTTTTTTTTTTTTTTTAATAGTTCTCTTGTGCTTCCCAAAGCTGAATTTATTTGATATAAAAATACAGTAAAATTGTTGCATTTTAAATAATGTTTTCTGTTTGAATATATTTTAAAATGTAACTTATTCCTGTGATGTTAAAGCTGAATTTTCAGCATCATTACTCCAATCTTCAGTGTCACATGATCCTTCAGAAATCATTCTATTGTGCTGATTTACTGCTCAAGAAACATTTATTGTTATTTTCAACGTCGAAAACCATTTTTACTGCTTAATGTTTTTGTGGAAACCGTGATTAATTTTTTTCAGGATTCTTTGATGAATAGAGAGTTTAAAAAGAACAGCATTTATTTGAAATATAAATCTTTTGTAACATCATAAATGTCTTTACTGGCACTTGAACCAATTTAATGCATCCTTGTTGAATATAATTTTATTTATTTATTTTTTAAATCAAGCTTACCCTAAACTTTTAAATGGTAGTGCATCACAGTTTACACAAACTATTAAGCAGCACAACTGTTTTCAACACTGATATTAATAGCAATAATAATAATAAAAGCAAATCATCATATTAGAATGATTTCTGAAGGATCATGTGACACTGAAGACTGGAGTAATGATGCTGAGAATTTGGCCTTACAATCACAGGAATATATTATATTTGAAAATATATTTAAATAGAAATTTCATGTTATTTCAAATTGTAATAATATTTCACAATATTACTGTTTTTACTGTAATTTTTGATGATTCTTACTCAGCATAGGAGACTTGAGCTTGAGCTCAACAATACAGTTATTCATAACCAATGGACATAATTATAAACTAAAAAATGATGAGGGAAATCCACTCACCGTCGATTTTTTGCTGGAATTCATCCAAAGGTAGAAGAACAACCTCCACAAATTCTGAGACACAAAATACATTTTCAGATTTATTTATTTTTTTTAAACATTATCAATAATGGTGACTTATTTTTTTTCCTGGAAAACAAATACATACCTCCATCACCTAGACATGCACAATGGAGAAGAAGAAAAAAAAGAATGAATAGTTCTGCATTAATTTCAAACTAATGTGTTTCAATACCAGGAAATGATCATTTACTCACCCAGCTGCTGAGTGGGGTTTATATTTGCACAGTCATCTCCGTTAATATGTACCATCACGATCTGTGTGGTGCAGTTAGACAAGCCCGGGTCTAAACATGTGACTAAAAGACAGAAAAAGGGATGAGATATTAAAATACATAAGTTATAAGCATATAGTTAAGTATACACACACGCATGACAGCAGTTGTACCTGGGGTGATGCCCACGACCTCCCCTTTGTAACCCGTTTCCTCCTTTAGTTCTCTCAAAGCAGCCGCTTCAGCACTCTCATTTTCATCAATCAGACCTGAAATGTTCATACAGAGCGAATAATCAATGGTTATTTTATTTTATATAAACGATTATAGGCTGTACAAACCTAAAGCAGACTGGCATCATCAGACCTGCAGGAAACTCCAGCACGTTGCATCCCAAGGGTGGACGAAACTGCTTCACCATGACGACACAGTCTTTATGTAGGGTCCGCTTCAGAAGGGCAATGATTCCCACACCTTACAACATTTATAGAGCATTAAAGCATGAACAAAGTTACAAATTAATGTGTGTGAGAGTGTCTGGAAGCACACACACCATCAGCTGCACTGTTGGCCACTCGGGTTGTTCTCTTTGCGGTTTCCCATGTTCTGAGGTGACAAAGATCCACAAAAGATATTCCAGTTAATTTAATATCTAGAAAGATAGCATCTGTCTGTCAGTCTGTTTATCTATATGTGACCCTGGATCACAAAACCAGTCACGGGTATATTTGTTGCAATAGCCAACAATACATTATATGGGTCAAAATTATAGATTTTTCTTTTATACCAAAAAACATTAGGATATTAAGTAAAGATCATGTTCTATGAAGATATTTTGTACATTTCCTACCGTAAATATATAAAACATTTAATTTTGTGAGTGAATGCAGCACAATCGCGAACATAAATGGACAACTTTAAGGCTATGTTCTCAATGTTTTTATTTTTTTTGCACCCTGAGATTCCAGATTTTCAAATAGTTGTATCTCGGCCGAATATTGTCATATCCTAACAAACCATGCATCAATGGAAAGCTTATTTATTCAGCTTTGAATGATGTATAAATCTCGATTTCAAAAAATGTACCCATGTGACTGGTTTTGTGGTCCATGATCACATAATCAAATGCATGTATGTGACTATCTGTACATTGATGTCCATTCGTCTGTCTATCTATCTATCTAGACATTATTCCGAATATATATATAGGCTGTTAGACTGAATTGAACCAGATTATTCCAAGTATTTATCTATCCAACTACCTAGCTATCTAACTAGAAATAACCAGTGAGAGTATCATCATCATGTCCACTCACTCCACTCAGTCCAGAGGTCACACATCATTCACACACAGTCACAGATCAATACCTGGTGCTTCCAGAGGGATCCACATATGTGGTCTTCTCAAGCTTCACCCAGCTTCCACTCGCTATAAGCTAACAAGAGCACGCATTTTAGTGTTAAAGTGCACTTGGTAACAACATGTGGGTGTTTACATGATGGCAAAATGTAAAAGGTTTATTTTACAGTTCAGACTCTTACCTCCTCTTTGGTAACATGAGGTTCAGTAGTGACTTTCTTTGGAGAGCTCATCTTGTGTCTATTGTGTTAATCCTGCACGTGCAAAAGAAATTAAGTTACAGGGCGCATGATGTTGTCATGATGATGACCATAGTCTATTTCAACTAAGTTAGCGCAAAAAGGTAACGAGAGATCTGTCTAAGTCGCTTTGAATTAGCGGGGTAACGTTACTTACCAGACAAATCCGAGTGAATGTCAAATAGATCACAGTGATCTAGCCCGAGAAAGTAGTGATGGTGCTGTTTAGTTAGTTTTCTTTCATGTAGTCACGTGTTCAATGAACATCTGCCCACTTGTGTGCAGCTAAAATAGTTCCTCCTCTTGTACGTTCTCGTTGTATACATTATGTTGTCAACCTGGCCACTTAAATAAAAAAATAAAAAATATGATTGATCATAAAAGTATTCTTAAGTATTCTTAATCATTAAAGTATTAAAAACACAGAATTGTTACAAAACAAAGCACATTTATAAATCGGAACTGATTGTACTAACTCGTTCTATAGTTATACCGGAATGTTTTTGCGGTTGCGCAGATTACCAGTGTAGTTTCAGGCAGCATGAAGAAGGAGCAGGTTGTAAACTGTCAGTTTTCTGTTTGGTATTCTTTATTCAAGAAACACACTATTAAGAGGTAAGAGAGTTATTTGCACAGTGGGGTAAATAATATATAATGATCGGGGCTCACGCGGAAACTCAGAAAGAGTCCAAACATCGAGCGTTGTAGTAAA
Source organism: Phoxinus phoxinus (assembly GCF_949152265.1). Lineage (NCBI taxonomy): Eukaryota > Metazoa > Chordata > Actinopteri > Cypriniformes > Leuciscidae > Phoxinus > Phoxinus phoxinus. Next base: position 4,777,682 of record NC_136884.1, read on the forward strand.
AAGTACCATAGCGAATTATGGTAATAATGATGCAGCCATGGACATTTACCATGGTGCTACCATGGTTGTTGTGGAGGATATTTTGGATATGCTTATTAGTACTGCCATGTTTTGTATATATATATATAAGTACCATTGTATTGTAATATAGTATATATATATAGTATATATCATATATATATGTAATAATGCAGTCCATAATATGAATATATGTCAAAATATGATTACATTTTCTGTACTGTAAATTCTCTCTCTCTCTCTCTCTCTCTCTCTCTCTCTCTCTCTCTCTCTCTCTCTCTCTCTCTCTCTCTCTCTCTCTCTCTCTCTCTCTCTCTCAATGTATGTATGTATGTGTGTTTGTAAATTAAGTACTATAACAAAGCTTAAAATAATGATGGACCTTGGAGTTTATATGCTAATGTTTTTTTTTGTTTGTTAACGTGCTGTTGTAAATAAGTATTTAGTGCTGGTTATTTTCTCTTTTCCAGCTTGATACTACCTATACCTCAAAATGTAATCGATTACTTATTAGATGACGGGACACTTGTGGTTTCTGGCAGGTGAGATTTGGTATTGAACAAACAATTGAAACAGTTTCTGTTCTTGCCGGGTTATAGGATGTATTATTGTCTCTCTTTATAGTGAGAACAACAATTTGCAAACACAGGCGAACAACAGTGACTCAGATGAGGAGGACATTCAGGTATGTGTGTGGCTGTGTGAAATACAAGCACATTTAGATATCTCTTATACAACTCAACCTGTTTCCTGATCCAGTCCTTTTGTTTTCCAGTGGACTGACGATGAAACTACAACAACAGTTACGGTGCGTCTCAGCCAGTCAAAGCTAAGCTGATCTCATATAGTTGTGCAGGTGTTAAATTGTGTGCATCTTCCACAGGCCCCAGAGTTCCCAGAGTTTAATGTAAAAGTGCAGGAGGCAATAAATGTTCTGGGCGGATGCGTCTTCCCAAAACTGAACTGGAGCGCCCCTCGGGTGAGAAGATTTGACTCCCAATTGTATTTCATACATATGAACATATAACAATACCCTTCATCTTTCTGTCTTCCTTCTCAGGACGCTAACTGGATTGCCCTGAACAGTTCCTTGCAATGCCAGAGTCTAAGCGACATCTTCCTCCTCTTCAAAAGTTCAGATTTCATCACGCATGACCTCACACAGCCGTAAGTCTCTCGCACAGGTGCATTAAAGCTGATATTCCCGGTTCCCAGCAACCTCCTTGTGATTTGATTTTTCTTCTTAAGAAATTCAAGAAAGCTGGTTGTTTTAACTAATACTTTTGTACCTCCTTTGGCAGATTCCTCCATTGTAGTGATGATTCTCCAGACCCAACCATAAACTATGAGGTACAGAAAACACAATAAAGCAATATTTTTGTTCTATAACACTATATTATATTATATTATTCAAAAGTTTGGGGCCAGTATGATTTTTTTTAAAATAGTAATCAGTACCTCAGCAAGGACATGTGAACATTATTAAGAACAGTAAATATTTCTTGAGCAGCAAATCATCATATTATAATGATTTCTGAAGGCACTGAAGACTGGAGTAATGATGCTAAGAATTCAGCTATAAATCACAAAAATCAATTATATTTTAATTTATATTGAAATAGAAGTAATATTAAATGTTTAGTAATATTTCACAATATTATTGTTTTTACTGTATTTTTCAAATAAATGCATAAGAGACTTAATCAAAAACATATAAATCTTACCAACCCAAACTTTTGAACATTATATTAGATTAGATTAGAATGTATTATACCGCAATGAAACCCCATGGATAAATAAATATTATTAAATAATAAATAGTTTCTCTGTGGGACTCATTTTGTGCAGTTGGTCTTGAGAAAATGGAGCGAGCTCATTCCAGGAGGCGAATTCCGTTGCTTTGTGAAAGAGAATAAACTAATTGGTATGAACATCCTGCATTTATTAAACTAATATGTGAATATTCTGTTTAGAATGTAATGCTTTTAATTGAATGCATTGTATAATGTAGCATGTGATCATCTTTTGTTTTTTAGCGATCTGTCAGAGAGATTACACACAACATTACCATCACATCGCCAAACAAGAGGCCAGCATCTCCTCGTCTATACTGAAATTCTTCAGAGACCACGTTCAATACCAGTTCCCAGATGAGGACTGTACGTGTATCAATGTGGAGGAGAGCATATTTGTCTTATTTTTTAAAAAGTTTTAACCATATTCTCTTTTTTTCCAGTTGTCCTGGATGTTTACAGAGACAGCTCAGTAAGGTTTTTATGAATTTTTATGCAATGTATGATTGTACTCTGAAGTTTAGTGTTCATCAGGATTTATTAAAATTCTAGTAGACCCTAAAAACAAAATCAAGACTTTGTAAAAAGGAATAATGTGGCCTCTTTAATGATTCAACTCGAGTGTATTTACAAGACTGCACAAACCTTATATAATAAGCGCCTTCATATAAAAAAGTTTGTTTTTCTAAAGGGACGTGTGTGGTTGATTGACTTCAACCCATTTGGTGATGTCACAGACTCTTTGCTTTTCACATGGGAGGAGCTAACATCTGGGAAAAATCTCTCAGCCAATCAGACGGAAGAGGACACAACACAGCAGGTAGTCTATACTTGAAAATAGTTACCCATTATACATCAAACCCCGTTCAAATGTGTTTCACTGGCAGTATTTTAAAAGACAAAAGTGCTGTGTTTTATTAATGGCATGCATACCGTATTTTAATAGGACGGACCTGCATTTCGACGCACCACCAGTGAGGTCACGGTGCAGCCGAGCCCATGTCTGTCCTACAGAATCCCACGAGACTTCATGGACCTGACCACTGGGGAAGATGCCTATAAACTCATTGATTTTCTTAAGCTGGTGAGTGAGATGAGGTTAAAACAAGGACCTCTGTAGAAAAAGAGAGGGATATAACACACCGGCAGCGTTTGTGCATGAGAATATCAACCGTATTTATTCCATAGTGGCGTAGCCGACGTGACTCACTTTAAAGTGCCTCTATTATGCTATTTCTAATATTTCCTTTCATGCAGTGTAATATAGCTTTTTGTGAATGTAAAAGATCTGCAAAGAACCCATTCTGAAGCCGTTCGGCCTGAAACGAGTTGTCAGTAATGTAACGTAGGTTTGTAACAAATTTGCATAATGCCGGACCGCGGACATTTCCATAATTTGTATCATTCCAATCACAACAGACTGGGCCATCTGACCAATCAGAGCAGAGCAGACTCTCAGAAAGGAGGAGTTTAGAGAGACCAAATCTAAACTAGTTTGATACTTTTTTACTAGATACTAGTTTGAAAGTTTGATACTTTTTATCAAACTTTTTCAGACACTGTGAGAAAAGATTCTGCAATGTATAAAGAAAATTAAAGTTTTTTTTTTTTTTACTACCTTGAATGCATGGAAATCTATTGTAGATTTACCAAATTAGGAACCTAAAAAATAGGATAAAAGGGGCACTTTAAATATCCAGAACTCAAAATTTTGACTGTGTGATGTGAATATGGCTGATTCAATGTGTCTGATTTTACACTTGCATTTCTTTCCTTCCTCTGTAATTACAGAAGAGGGGGCAGCAGGAGGAGGAGGAGTCTGATGCAGAAGGGGAGGGGCCTCAGTAGTAAACAGGAAGTGCTGGGTATCAGTGCGGCTCTCCTGCAGTTTACTTCCAGCTCTGCTTGAATAGACCTGACTGTATTTTTCAAGTGAACTGGAAGATTTTGGATTGGCTACTTCAGGGTTAAAATGATATTGAAGTAGGCCTACCAAACTTTGTAGGAAGGTCTCATTACTGTATATGATGAGATGCTGACCTAGGAAGTCCCTGTTCAAACGCTTAACAGGATTCTGTATTGCAGAAGACATTTTTATGCTTTCTATCTGCAGTAGTGCTCGCACACATTACAAATTCAAAGTGCAATAGATTTAAAACTGTGTTATGAAGTAATAAAAATGTATTTAAAAAATGGTTTCTGTGTTAATGATACGTTAAAATCGACAAATTAACGATCTCCATAATGAGAACAAACTGGATTTTTGTTCTAGACTGATTTTTCTGCATCCACGTGGGGGCGCCAAATACTAGAGAACTTTGTGTGCTTATGCTAACATAAGCTGTGTTGCAAAGTAACTTTCGGTCAAACTTTTAACAGTAAGGTAGTTGTTAAGTTTAGGTATTGGGTTGGATTAAGGGATGTAGAACATCATGGTCACGCGGAAGGCATTAATATGTGCTTTATAAGTACTAATAAACGGCCAATATCCTAGTAAAATACATGCAAATAAGCAACTAGTTCATAGTGAAAATTGGACCCTGGCCCTGAACTAAAGTGTTACTAATTTTTTTTAAGGTGTCCTTGTTACAGTGTATTTATAAATGTAAGTACTGAAAAGTATTACTTATTAACAACATGTACTTAATATGGGATTAGGGTTTGGTTTAGGGTTAGTTGCATGTAATACATTATATACTGTAATCTTAATGTACTGTATGTTGCATGTACTTGCTGTAGTCTTTGCAGTGTTATCAATACAGTACGTACATGCAACATATGTAACTAGGACACTGTAAAATAAAATGTTGCCAAACTTTCTCTTAAATCTTACTTTAAGAACAAAATGAATCTTATTAATTCAGAGTTTCCATGGAAATTTGATTTCCAGGCCTTGCAATTTAATATAATCTTCCAATGGACATGTGTGTAGTGAAAGATATTTTTCTAGTTCAGCTGTTTTCTGCTTGGCACTAAAATATTTCATCAACTGTTTCGTGCAGTTCTCGATAAAAATATTATTAAATCCTTATCTAGTAATCATAAGCAACTGAAAAATTAATTGAAAAGACATCAAAAGGTTTTGGAACACAGTTAAATACAGTCTTGAAAATGTATTAAATGCAATATGCACAATTGCTATTAACATTGCTATAACACAGAATAATAAACAAACCTAGTGTGTGGGTTCATGTTAATTTATACATAATAGTTCATCTACAGTAGTGGTCAAAAGTGATGAACAGGCTAGAAAAATTGACACTCTTTATTCAAATATCATACAAATTTTGTTAGAGATTTTGTATAATCGTGGTCAGATTCAGTCGTTTTATACTGTATTATGAATAAAAATGTATTTACAATGAACAATAGTATATTTATTAGTGCTGTCAAATCGCGATTAATCTCATCTAACATAAAATATTTTGTTTACATAATATATATATGTGTGTGTGTGTGTGTGTGTGTGTGTGTGTGTGTGTGTGTGTGTGTGTGTGTCTGTGTATAAACTGTATACACATATTATATAAACAAAAACTTTTATGTTAGATGAGATTAATCATGATTAATCGATTTGACAGCAGTAATATTTATATATTAAATTAACATTGACCTAAGTTAATAAATGCTGTTAAAAATGTTATATCTTTTATGATACCCATTGTTAACCAATTAAACCTTATTGTAAAGTAACACGCAATGTTCCTTCTCCCCAAAAAGTCCACTTATTTTAGTGTATTTAATGGGATGAACAAGTCCATTCAAATTAGATTTTAATTTGAATATGACATATGAACAACTACCAGTGAGCAAGTCTATATTAGCATTTTTTGCATGATTTGGCAATGTTTCCTAATGACTGACAAACCAAATGCTCAAGTGGACACAGGATTCAGAGGCGAAATATCTGCGAGGGGGGTGACTGTCAGATCAAACTGCTTAGATGTGCTGACTCAGAGAGAGAGAGAGAGAGAGAGAGAGAGAGAGAGAGAAAGAGAGAGTGAGAGAGTGAGAGAGACTAAATGCAAAGGGAGGGACAGATTTTCCTGAGCTGAGAAACTGCAGTGGTTTGCAGCTGGAATACTCATGAGCAGAGAAGCTGAGACTGACACACACACACACACACACACACACAATCCTCGCCGCTGACTGTACTGTTACAAGTGAACAGTCTGTGGCCAATCTGACACCCACAGCAGACATGTGTCAAGCAAGCTTCAGTGCTACTTTACAGCCTGTCTCAAACATGCTTTTTAACCCTTAAAAATTGTATAATGAGTGATATAGACATCTGAGCTCCTGGGGGGAGGGATAGTGAGTGAGCGTGCCTAATTTTTGGGGGAAATATTGAAAAGGTTGTCACTGAAAATACATGTCTTCAAGTGACCCATAAAAGCTCTGGAATCCTCTCACCATCTTTATCTAAAAGTCACACGGCAACTTGCTATGAGAAGGCCACCGACATCAAGGTGAATATTATTTTTTACAGTTTAATTCATTTATATTGTTTAAGTCACGGTGTGTTAAATAATCTAAGCATTTCCTGCACTTTTAAAGCTTAACAGTTCATTGCTAAACACAGGCGAGGCGTGTGTAGAACTCTGAAGCTGGTTTATGGATCATCATCAGCCTGCTAATAGGTGCCACCAGATGTAGCCAAAGTGTTGTTTTACCTTGACTTTGCCTAAACTATTTTGTCTAACATATTGACTTTGTTGCTTTAAAATGCAGTTACTATTAACAGTGATTAATATCATCATCTTGCATGTGCCATAATGCATATTAATGTGGCCACTGTTTTATTTACTCAGACTTGATTAAAAGAATTGATCTGAATGGATGCATGCTTTTTTCAGTTGGACTTGAGCATGCTTTTGGTGCAATGCGAACAATCCACACAAGCACACGATATCTCCTCCTCCTCTTCTCTCCTCTCTCATATGGCAAGCCATTTTAACATGTATTACTTAAAATTATTAGGATACTTTTTGTGGTAATAGAACATATTTGTAAATTCAAGGAAGACACCCAATAGAAACTATATATTTTTTAAAAATGGTATTATTCATTAGGGACCAGTACTTATTTCAACAGTGACTTGTTATAGTTCTTTCCACAATGCACAATGTTTAAATCTGTCAACCTGTTCCAGGTTTACTATTAACTGTTCATTAGGCCTAATACTTATTCTTTAGTTCTTTAGAATAGATAGTAGCCTATCTAATCTATTTTCCTACGAATTGAATAGACATTATAGTCCACCTTGTTTGTTAGTAACTAGTGAGATAAAAAAAGAGTACAAGTAACAATTCAGATTTATATTGTCTAGTAAGAAACTAGTAAAGCCAGAATAGATATCAGTTAATAGTTAATCGTTAAAGTACTGGTATCTAATGAATCGGTATACTAGTCGCTGTAAAAAAAATATTAAATTATTAACTCGTGACAACAACAGAAAAGATGCTTATTAGTTGAGTGTTAAAACGGCTTGCCATATTTCTCATGCATTTGCTTTTTGTCAGGTCGCGCGGTGAGGAGCACAGCATCTTCCTCCTCTTCATTCACTCACTCACTCTCTCTCTCTCCTCATTGCCATAACAACGGATGCAGCGCATCAGTCCGCGCGGGATCAACATTCAGCAGCCGCGCGCGGCGGAATAAACCCGCACCGGTGCGTTAAGACACCGCAAAGGTGAAACACGCACGCACGCGCCACTCTGAACTATTTACGTCAAACCGTTTAGGCTGCCTGAGGGAGACGAGCGCACTCGGGAGATCCTCACCGGGGTGGTTTGGTAACGGTTCAACCGGGGAAGGCGAGAGAAGAAAGAGCAGGAAGTGCAGCGTGGGAAAGCGGGGAAAGTCTCCGGGGATCTCCAGCTCACTTCTCCATCTACGGTCCTCCCCGATTTTTCTGCCATGGCTCGGGAGAACGGAGAGGCCGGCGGGGATTGCTCTTGGAAGAAGCAGGTCGATGATATCAAGGATATGTTTGAATTCAAAGAGGTGCTCGGGACGTGAGTAACTTTCTTTTGACTTTGACATGCGGCTATAACAGAACCCACTTATGAAAATTCACCATGGTAACCATAGTTTTCCATAAACACAGTAGTGGGAATACTGGTCTGTGAGTTCGGTCTGGTTTTGGGTTCGCTTGACAACCAGCTGAACTAAAACCCATATCTTAGGCTGGTTTAAGATGCTGCTTTCAGCACTATGATTAGCCTATAGCCTACTGTAAAAACCAAGATAATAATTTGTGATTACTTTCAAAAGGCTTCAGGATATTTCTTTCACTTTTTACTTATTCATTTTTGATTGCAGTGGTGGCGAATACCATAACAATACACTACATTAATAAGTTTTAATACTGCATTTTTAAAAGTGAAATAAAAGTGGTGCCAATAAAGTTCATTATACTTCTTTTGACCACTTTGAAGTTAATTACGAACAAAGATAATCGATTTGAAACTCATACCTGTATCATAACTGACTTCAAGTACCGAAATTATTGTGTCAAGTTAATGGATTGCCCCAAATATGTTATATTATAATGATACTAAACATTTTTACAGTGTATGGCTACCATAGTAAAATTGATGTAATGGAGAACTAATGCCGTATGCTCAATGTATTTTCCTCTTATTGTCTTGGTCTGCAAAAAAAACTAGAAGACAAAGGCAATAAATTATTAACAATAACAACCCTGCTGGAAAATCCATCCTAAAATGGTCCAATATATGATCATTAGTTGGTAGACCATCTTGGACCAGCAACAAATGCCAGTTGAAGGTCGTCAGACTGGTTTTGGACCAGCTAGAAACCAGCCATGTTCCCAAACACAGCTACCATCTTAAACGGTCTTTTCCAAGCATGAACGTTTTGTATTGGCTACACAAGAGAGGAGCAATAATGTTCTGATCTGGGTTTCATTATTATTCACTCCTAATCTAAAGTCCGAATGCACTGCAGAAATTGTATTTTTGCATCCTAAAAGGTATTTCTGTGAAGCTATTGTTTGGCTTGTATGAAGCATTGTTTGATGCATAAAGGTTCATGACGGTTTCCGCTAGCCTGCATGCGTTGCTCTTGCAGTGGTTGTGGTCATGCACGTGTGTTTGATGATAAACAGTGGGATTGTTTTGCAGTCTGCAGCCGCTTGCATCGCCATGCATGCATGTTTTCTTCCACCACACTATAGTGATTTACTCTCAGGTTGTTAGTTAGATGATATTCAATTCCTAAAGATGAACCTCTGTGCATCTACCATGTCTTACCTAAATAGTGATAGTTGCACTGATGCACAGTTGTTGTTGTGCATCCTTGCAGACCTGTATAGTGTTTATACAGTACGTGCTGCGGCGGGTCGCCCCGGTCGCTTTGACTGCAGTAATTTAATCTCTGCGTGCTAACCAGGGGAGAGTCGGATTAACCAGGTCGGATTATTGCACTGGAGGAAGACAGTCCTTGAATAGATTGTGTCCAAATTTCACAATGCGTGCATTAGAGGTTTACCTAAAGTGTAAGTTTCGCCGATTTTCAACCTGCTTTGTATCGACCCTTTTCACATTTCCGGGTTTCTCAGAAGCAGAAGTCGTCATAGTTGGGTAAACTTCTATAGCGGTGAATGAGAGACTACATTAAATATATTTTTTGTGCTCCAATTTGCTCAAATAGCAAAAGAAAAACTCCACAATATTATTTTCACAACTTTCAAAATGAGTAAAAAAAAAAAAGTAAGATTGATAACGGCAGTCGGAAGAGAGAAAGACCAATTTTACTGTCTCTGTATTAGAAACACCCTCACAGCAGCCGTTTTGTAATTTGATGTTAAGAAAATATAATACTAAGTATAGTGTTATAATAATAATAAAAACTATATATATATATATACACAGTAGTCAACATTTGAAGTGGATCAAAACCTTTCATCAAAGTCATACATGGATTTTGAACAATACCCAATCTTGTCTTAGTTCAACCTTTGATTAACTTATTTTATCCACTTTAAATGTTGACTGCATATTAAAACTGCGGGATTTACGATGCTGTTGACCGTTAAAACGCGTCAAGAGTCTGTAAAAAGGGTCTATTTGGTACAATGCAGCGACTGACACTGGTCTTTCAACGCTTCACTGTAAACTGAAAATAACTCATTACTGCAAACGATTACTCTTTGAATTCTTGCATCCTGGAACAAGTCGACACCGTTGTGACTAAAAGTTTGCTAAGAAGTATTTCCTACCAAAGCAAGGCGGTATTTGACTCTGATCAAACCCATCCAATAGGAGGAGACTGAGAGTGGCCTTATATCCAACATAACCAGTGCATCATGGGCAAAAGAAAAGACAACAGCCTTTTTCCTCTCTGTTATCTGTAGCACAGATTTAAACATTATTTTTCTCCTTTCTACCACACACACAGCCAAGTTTTATTCCCACCAGTGATTTACCCTTTTAACGATCACGTGATACTTTACACTATTGTTACACATTGCTTGTTAATATAATTACAGTGTCATTAAACAAGGTGTCACAAGATTACACTAGTGCAAATAAACTATGACCATGATTGTTCAGTTGGAGAAGTGTTTTGTAATAGAAGAGCTCTGACTGTGAGCACATCTATTAAACCTATGATTAGGTGGATCTGAGCTCTATGTGAAGACGCTGCCGTCATAGCAACCCAAGAGACAGGAGTCATGGCAACTCTGACTGGCCCGTTCAAGCACACCATTAAGAGGGTCTCACCGATCTTCATTTCCCCTCATATAAAAAAACGCTGCTGGCATGGTACGGTTCTCTTCGCCCACGCTCAGGCACACACACACGCAGATTTTATTTATCCACCCACAGTCATCCAACTGGTCATTATAAACCAGTACACAGCTTGCCTGATCTTTACTGTGTTCACACAGCATAGTGCTATAATTTCCTTTTGAAATATTGATTATTGATCGGGCTAAAATGGCGAGGAAAAGCTGCAGCATTCGTATAACCCTGTTAGTTCACTTTACCCAGGGCTTTTCCTGAAGGACGACAGCTGTGTTGACGTTTCCGGCAGAGTGGAGGGTATTTCTGCACATATTTTTTGACGGATGTGTCAAACTCAACAGTTGAGCTCTGCAGGGGCAGCTTTCTAAAACCGTATGTTTTTAGAAATGAAACGGTTTCTGCTCTGAGACCTCGACTATTTCACATCCTCTACACGACCATCTCACACTTGAAGTCACATGAATCATTCAGTTCGAGCTTGTTTAGTCCACGAATGACCACACTAGACTGACTTCACTTTTCTTTTTGTGTATGTAATGGAGAACTAATGTCATAAATGCTCATGTAGTTTTCTCTTATTTTCTTGGTAAGCAAAAAACTAGACAATAAATTACAAACAATAACAAACAACCCTGCTGTAAAATCCATCCTAAAATGGTTCAATATGATCAGAAGTTGGTAGACCATCTTGGACCAGCAACAAAGGCCAGTTGAAGGTCGTCAGACTGGTTTTGGACCAGCTAGAAACCAACTACCATCTTAAACTGACTTTTCCAAGTAACGTTTTGTTGTGGCTACACAAGAGAGGAGCAATAATGTTCTGATCGGGGCTTCATTATTATTCACTCCGAATCTAAAAGCAGAGTCAGAATGCACTGCAGAAATTGTATTTTTTTGCATCCTGAAGGTTTTTTGGTGGAGCTATTTTTTGGCTTGTATTGAAAGAAAAGAACTCATTAAAAGATGTTTGTTTAATGCATAAAGGGACATGACGGTTTCCGTTAGCCCGCATGCACATGAATCATTCAGGTCTCGCTTGTTTGGCCCTGAATGACCACACAAGACTTACTTCACTTTCTTTTTCTAGCTTTCTTGCTCTCTGTTTGTGCATGTAAGTGCTAGATCATTTCCTGATCTCTCAAACCGTACTTGTAAACCTTATGTAAGCCATCCTGTTTCTTCACGAGATGTACATCTTGGGGGCCAGGTGCATAGACGGTTGCAATGGAAGCTTTTTGTTTTTACTTTAAAAACCAAAAACACTTGTGTATTTGTAAGCGTTCTGTTGAAGCTTATTGGCATAAGTCAAGAAGCTCACCTCCTTCTAAGTGTATATTAAGTACGCTTTTATTATATAGTATGATGAGACGTATCATTCATGTCTGTTGCCAATTATGCACCGAAGTTGTATACTTGGACTTTGAATTTGTTAAAATTCATAACCCCTGGAGCAATTATTAACAGTGATGCTTACCATAACAAGCACCGCTATTAACAATATTATCACCCGCACAGCACGAATATGTAGAAATAGACTTGTTCACTCTGCCTAGTAGCCATTAGGGACATGATAATCCAGTGTTGTGTTTCATCTGTGTGTGTGAACACCTCCAGTGTTGTTCTCTGAACTGAATTATTCAGTATGTGGAGCGCCCAGAGGCCACAGGAGGTCATGTGATCACTCAACAGGTGCGTGTGCGCCAGGTACTGTGTACATGATGCTACTGTTAGAAAACTCTCAGAGCCACAATCTAAAACACACACATACCGTATCGTACGCCAGGTGAGGTGACTCGAGAGAAAGGAAAGGCAGAGGAGAGATAAAAAGAGAGAGAGAAAGAGAGGAAACATTGAGGTCATGAAGCCCTTAATTGCCTGCTCCATTTTCAGGCCTGTGCTCCTGGCTTTGTCCTCTATTTAGAATCTCTCTCTCTCTCTCTCTCTCTCTCTCTCTCTCTCTCTCTCTCTCTCTCTCTCTCTCTCTCTCTCTCTCTCTCTCTCTCTCTCTCTCTCTCTCTCTCTCTCTCTCTCTCTCTCTCTCTCTCTCTCTCTTTACTGTACTTTATTAAAGTGACTTTTACAGGGCGAGCCATAGTTCAAAATGAGATTCTATTATAAAATCCTTGTCACAGATACTCGCTGTGCTCTGTTATAAATGAGGGATGTCTGAGTTTTTTTGGAAAGTGTCTTAAAGGTACACTAAATCATTTGTGTGGAAAAAAATCATAGGTGGGAAAAAAAAGATGGCTGGGAACATCTCTTTTAGCCGTTAGCAGGTGCTGTGAAAAAATTAGTTTGAATTTTGAATATTTGATGAATTATAGTGCTGAAAGTGAGAGGTTTTGTATTGCGATAGAGAGTGTCTTCATGTTCAGTGATGTGGTAAGCTTGAGATCCTGAGTCAGCTGTCCGAGCCGGTGTAATCTTTAGCTTTAACGGTCTCTGCGTTTCAGACACAGGGGAAAGTTACACTTACTCTGACAGAAAATATCACAAAATTGCTTAATGGTGAAGTGTGTCATTTTTTTCATTCGCAATTACGTTCTCCAATCCTATAGTTTGCAGAGAGATTTGAAGATATTACACTTTTAACCTTTAACAGCCCATTTGGGAAAATTCAAACTGTTCAGAAAAGTGTGTTGAACGAATGAATGAGGCATTTATATAGCGCTTTCATATACTACTGTACACCCAAAGCACTTTACAATCATATCAGGGAATCTCTCCTCAACCACCAGTGGTGCGGTTGTTGAGTTTGAGTCTGAAGGAGTTGACAGCTTTGCAAGAAATCCTTTTAGAAATTCCTATCGGTCTTTTTTATTTATGTAAACATTCTTTAAACAATGATAGATTTACTGATTTTAAGCAAAACGGATTTGAAAAATCTATTAATTTTAAAGGGCAATTTTTTTTTTTTTCAGGTTTTTATTTAGGTATGATTTGTTTTTAATGTGTTGGTTTCGTGATGATAGATTTCTCTTATGTAAGTACATACTGTACACTTCCATTGAAAAGTTTAGGATCGGTAATATTTATTTTGAAAGATAATGTTTATGAAAGAAATCTCTTACGATCACCAAACAAAAGTACATTAAAACCAGTAATATTGTGAAATACTGTAACATTTAAAATAGCAGTTTTAAAAAAATATATATTTTAAATTTTAAAATGTGGAGATTTACCATTAATAGGAGTATAGATATTACACTCTTAACCTTTGAAGGCCCATTCACACCAAGGATGATAACTATAATGATGAGGCTATAGTTATAAATATAAAAGAATAGCAGAGTTCACACCACAACTATAACAATAATGCCACAGTTGATGAATGATAAAAACATTGACAGCCAATCAGAATCCATCCTGCTTTAAAGAGTTTGAGCATATAAAGCTGCAGACGACAAAACTGCAGCATGCGCTTATAATAAACAGAACAATATCGTCCGCTGCTTGTGTGAACGCTTATCCTTATGGTTAACGGTTCTTGGTGCGAACATGCATTTAACCTTTAACCCATTTTGGTTATCAAACTGTTTATAAAAATGAGTTGAGTCCAAGTCGGAAGAAGTTGACAGCTTTGCAAGAAGTCCCTTCTCTCTTAACTGGGCCCCTGTGGCACAATCTGTTTTTGAGAACAAAAGCACGCACAGTTTTGCAAGTTTCCTCTGATGCAAACATCTTGTGACTGCTCTAATAGATCCCCCCCATGTGTGCCGCTCACACAACCATCTGCTGCGCCGTCGACGAAGCCACCGTCAGGTATTAACATGGAGAAACTACATGATAGGATCTTGTAAGATCCTCATGAAAGTCCTCATCCGATACACGTTGACAGGTTGGTTGCAGGGAGTTGTGCTTTGGGGTCATGTGCCGGATTAATCTGCCCTGATCAAAGCAAACGCCTTCACAGTGGAGGAACCCGTCTGGAGATTATCCTCTCCCTTCCATCTCTCCTCAAGCTCTGCTGTCTTTGGCTCACTCGCTCACTCAACCGAGTGTACGGTCTGGTTCATGCCGTCACTTTCAGCCAAGAGGACGACCGTCTGTACTCGTGTCACCAATGTTTATCAGCAAAGCTTGTTCACTTAACAAGAGCGGGCAGAATCTGAATGAGATTATGCCCAAATCCCATCTGTTGCTGACAACATGGGCACCACAACACGCCACCCACAAACAGTCGTATGTGTTTTTACAGACTTCAACTTGTCTTGTTGCATTTGATGTACTTCCATTTGCATTATAATGCAACTGTGCTACAAATACTCATTCTCAGTCACTTTAATGATCTGGGTTGTGCATTTTTTTGTAATTCTCTGTTTCTAGCCATCAACATATAAAGAAGTTTATCTCACTGCATGTACAACAATAATCAGAGTAAGGACTTAATCTCGGGAAGATGTTTACATGACACGCACAAACCTTTTCACTCCTGTTTACATGCAATTTTCATTATTCTGATTATTCTCTAAGAAGTGTGGTTATTTATACCGCCATTATCACATACCCCAAAGCACAACACAAATGATGAACTCACACACAGACCGTATGAAATGGTCTGGCCTCGTCATTTTTCTGTGGCGCGCTTAAAATTACTGCATTATATTAATATCCCGCAACGTTAATGTTAATGTCAACGTGAAATCAGTTTCATCAGCAAACCAAAACTGCATATTCCCACTTTGCAATTGATGTGATTAAAGTGTTTACATGTCTGTTTATTGCAATTAAAATCAGCATACACCACGTTTACTACAATTATGGTTGCTATGATTTTATGAGCTCAATTGGATAAAAGTATTGTGTTTAAATGAGGTATATTTTAATCACATTATTGCCTGAATCTCATTATAATCGCATTATGAGGAGGGTGCACCATCTTCTGGAACACAAAAGAAGATATTTGAAAAATATCAAGCATTGGGCCCCATTGACTTCCATTGTATGAAACGGAAAAACACCACCTTTCAAAATATCTCTTTTTTTTTCCACGGAAGAAAAAACATCACTCAAGTTTGGAATGACATGAGAGTGAGTAAATAATGGCGATATAATGTTAATGTTCAGTATGACGATTGGACTCTACCTGCTGAAGTAATGGTCATGTGATGGTGTTTAAAACATTTGTTATATGAAATCTGACTGTACAGACTGTAACTGGCATTTAGAGGTTTAGTACCTTAAATGACCTTTTTATGAAAATCCCCACACTACTATTTGGGACATCCCCACACAAAAATGTTGTGCCCACAAGGAAAGCAAAACCTGCCCACACACACAGCGCATCACACACCGCTAATTTCAAGTAGGATTAGACTCACTAACACTCCTTTCAAGTCCATTAGGGAGGAAAGCATTTGCCTAGCAATGTTTTTATTGACACTTTGCAGCCCCTTTAAACATATGCGAGTCATTATTATGCCCTGCTTGTCGTGTAGCATGTATAATATGGCTGTGATTAGTGGGTTTGTATTACATCTCAGCTAGGGTTTTACTTGATGTTTTCATAAAGACCTGTATTTCAGCATAGCTCACTAATGTTGGATTGAGAGTCCAATTAATAGCCGTTGCGGCAAATACGCTTGTTTTTGAAATTGTGAAGCATTGCGGTAGATTGATTTATGCCATTCCTCTTGTTTTATTAAAGTCTACTCGTTAGTAACATAATGCATTCAGAGTGTGGTTTCCAACAATGTTCTGAACTTGTGAAGATGCAGTCACATGCATGTTGTTTCAACTAGTGTCTTATACAGGGATGAACGTGTAAAGCTGTAATTGCAGGCTAAATGAATGTCACTGTGTACCATCACCAACCAAAAATAAAACGACATGTTAAATTGTTTTCCTCTTCAGGGACTATTTCCCCCGATCTGGTTCAACTTTAATAAGACAGTATTTGTTACAAAATGATTGTAACAGCACAGTGCACACTATATCACATACTATTTTACATTTTAAACAGAGCCACAGACATATTTTATGTCCAATTACTTGACCTGTCTGTCCTCTAATGTAATTTGTTCTACTGATTATTCAGTGCTTTCAAATTAATATTTTAATCAAATAGATTTCCAAATGAAATAATTTTTGTGTAAAAGTACAGGTCGCTAAAATACATTCACTACTTGATTTATTAAAGTGTGAAAGGTGAATTTTTGTTTTATTTGCAATTTTGCATCTGGGTGGCCTTGCATGGTGCGAATAAGTGTGTATAGCGCACTGTTATTGTTGCTTCCATGATTGTGAATGAGTGTGCGGCTCCTCCTCCCATTTCGATGCGTCTCTTTCAGAAAACTTGATGCCAAAAATAGAGAATGAAGATTATTTTCCTGCATTAGCTTTTAGTGTTCATTACTGTCATTATCTACAATCTTCCACTTGTCACTACTTCTTGTTCTAACACGCTCATAAACATGAACTCGGACACAAGCGCTGCCATTATTTTGGGATCAACCTCCGTTTATAAGTAGTGACCAGGTTTTCTGCCCAGTCGGGAATACGGATCTTCATTTAGCCTAGCGGCTCAGGGCTTTGGCATTCACTGTGAGTCCTGTTGATAAATAGTGCAGCAATTTAAGACTATTACGTTAGCCACATTAATCTGTATCAACGTCAACCTTAAGTACTTTCACGAGACTCAAGTTGTTTCCTCGATCGCTATCTCTGCTAAGCCAGGACTGGCCTACAATGCGATTGGAGCAATGGGATAAAGTCATCATTTGGAACCGCTTGTGAGGGAACAGACCGTCTGGGTAGAGGATAGTGGTGAAGCTTAGGTTGAAGTGTATTGGAAAGGGCACTGGAAGTAAACTAGGCTACATAAAAAAACCCTTTTTTTGGAACAGCATGTTCATTATTCTGCTTGGCCTTTAACTATAAGCCCTGCACTGATTCTGAATGCATCCTTACAAGAGTGGAAAATGGGGATTAGAGTATAGTTTCAACTTCACGGACCGGTTATTTCATACAAAACAGGAAAATGATAGCAAACTCTTTTTAGATTGTCCTGTTTTCACCTGTACAGGTTTTTAATCAGTCCGCCAGGAAACCAAATGATGTACTAAGCTGATTTTATTAACAAGTACTAATCGTTCAATATAAACATGATTACATAATTGTGAATTGTTCGATAAATGAATAGGCCTAATGGTTAAATATTCATTTCATACTGTATATTTTGTAATGCCTAAAATCACTTGTAGCATTGAACACAATTGATTTTAGTTTTGAGATTTTTTTTTACATTTATTTACACAAAATAGTATCGAATACTATTTTGATGAAATTATTTAAAAATAAAACGTTCAAAAACAGCTGTTTTACATGCTAAGAAAGTTAAGTGGACATGAAACAGAAGTTGCAATAGTCTTCCCTATTATCACTTACAGTATATCCGACTAATCCGAGTGAAACAGCTTCTCAAACTAGAAAAAATGTAGGAAAAAATCAGAGGAGAGATGTCACTGCAAGAGGATTGGAAGTTATTTTGATTTATCATTTATAATAAGCACTGCCATAATCCATAAAAAATAATAAGATTTGTCAATTTTGATTTCATGGTGACTTTGTGTGTTCCCAGGATTCTCATCTGCCCTCACGCTCCCTCTTTATTGTTCTGTCATATCTGATTCTAGTTCTCCCTGCTCTTTTTTATAAGACTCAAGCCAATTGCAGGAACCCCACTGTGAGCGTGACCTGATCCACGTGGAAACCCAGAGAACAAGGCAGAGCATTTGACAGGCCTCCTTCTTAACATCACAGCAACGTTGCAGCAGAGTCTTCTCCAGCAAAGCAGCTTGCCATTACAAAGCCACTTCAGTTAACATTATACAAAAAGCAAATATAGACTATAGTTTTGAATTGAATAATGCTTTCACTACTTAAAGTGGCATTAGTGGCCACATAGAGGTGACAAACATGAAGCCAACATTGGCCAGTATTTCTAGTAACGCATCTGACTACTTGATGATTATTAGAAGTGCCACAACAGTCAAAAAAAACATTTCAGCCATTTATGAACATTTGAAACTTCATTGATTTATGCAAAATGTGTAGTGCTCGAAGCCGAATGGCTAAGTGGCTGTTGTGTGGGCATGGTTTTGTGATCATCAGTTCCCATTTTCTTCAGTGTGTTCGTCGTCCACCACACCCTCCCACAATGATACGCTGCCGGAGTTTAGCAGCGCTCTGCAGCATTTTGTAAACGTTCTCTTGTATAACACGCATGCTAGCTTTAGCGAGAACACGAGCTGACCCGCTGAGCGAGAGGGAGGTCAGCATGACCCCAGATATCTGAAAGCTCAGTCATTACCCCAGTGCTAAATGCCAGCTGGTCGACACATCATAGCACTACCACCCCTAAACCACTGTAGCTCCTGGCATAAACTACACAAGACTGCAAACAATCATATCTGGACAGATTTCTTTACTTGTCCACATAATCGAATAGCTAATCAAATAACTGCGACCTTTGATGTTGTGTCATCTGATGCTATGACAGCCATACATTTTGAAATGTGGCTTAAGTCTCCAAATACTTTTTGAAGCTACTAGATATGAATTTCCTCAGTATTCCAGTAAGAAGAAAAAAAACTCTTAATTTCTAACTGGAGGGCCATGTTCACAGAACCGATGAAGAATAGTCTAATAATTGTAATGGACGGTTAATAATTAATGGTAGAGGGAGTTATAAAGTTCTTTAGTTAATGAGTATGAAATCTCCAACAAATGTCAGCCAAAGATTCATTTTAAACTGATTTTATATGTGAAAGTTTGTTTTCTGATAGATGTTCTAATGACAGCCGGCCCATCTCTAGAGTTTGCCTCAGTCCTTTCAAAGGTTTCTTTTTCATTAAGCTTCTCTTTCCACATCACCTCTTTCTCCCTACAATTCTCTCTCTCTCTCTCTCTCTCTTTCTCTGGCCATGTTTCATGAGAGACCTACTTTGAAGAAGTCCCATTACAGGTTCTCCCCTCAGAAGGGATCTAAATAAAGTAACTTTTAATGCAAGTTTCTTGTATGTGCCATTTGTGCAGCCGGGGCCGAGGTTGTTGTCCTTGAGTTGTGCTGGTCTTGGACTGCAGTGAGGTCAAACATATAAAGCACTCTTTTACCACTCTCGTACACTCCCTCTCTCGCAATCTCAGTGTTACCAATTCTGTCTGTATAATTATTATATATAGGCAGTCGTTTGAATCCGTAATCCTAAATTTGAACAATATGTTGAACGATATACAGAGAATATGTGCATTGGCGTTGCAACTGCTATGCTCAAACCGCCGACAACATCAAGGTTGATTCATCCCCACAATATCCCAGCATGCTCTTTTTGTGATTTCTCTGGGGTACCTTAGTCTGGTCCGCGCTCTGTGCGTGTGCCGGGACAGGCTATTACGCTGACTGATTTCCTTCTTCGTCTCGATTGTTCACGTTCATCAGATAAAGCTTATCTCTCTACCGTGCCATGAAATATGAGACATGAAGAGGATAACCCGAGATGCATGACTCTTTCACTCATATGCATAAGCTCTGTTCTAAAACCCAGTGAGCTTCCTACTCAGACAACATATTAAGGCATCATAGGCATGAAAACTGAACCAAAAGACAGGCAGCAACGCTATGCTTCCTTCTAAAGGCCAATTCACACTGCGCCGACAGACACCCACTAACGGCAACAGGCACTTTGTCAGGTTTTATCGGATCAGTGTGTTACCTGTTGGTGTTGGTCTGTGCTTGTTTTGGCCAATTGAACAGGTCGTGGATTGTCTACAAATGTTTTGGCTTGCCACTTTTTTGACCAAGCCTTTATAGAGAGCTCACTAGGTTTAAGAACACAGTTATACGTTTGCAACTGATCTCGATCACAGCCTGAATGGGGGTCTTTTCCTGTTAGTGGCTGTTACTGTACTAATTTAGCCCCCTTTCCCGTAACACGATCTGTAATTGAGGTATTTGCATAATGGCCTGCGGTTGTTGTACAAGAGTGCTCATCATGTCTGTTTAATTGAAAGCTCTTTGTTGTAGTTTATGGAACAGAACGTTCAAGCGCAGTCCCTCCATTGATGCGCAAACTCTCACGTGGAATAATTTCTGTAAATCAAGAGTGTGTCAGTGGACCAATCACTACATGTGTGTGTTTACATGATCAGTTGAAATTTACTGCGCAATTGTTAGCTTAAAAAGCTGTTTCTACCTGATTTGAATTTAATTAGTGTAATCTTATGTAGTGAGTTTGCAGCTATCATACTGTTTTTGAAATTTGCTTGTCACAAATGGTAAAATACATTTTTATTTATTTTTTAAGGTTATGTTTGCCTCATAAATGTTCTGTTCTTTGCAAAGGATCTTCCATTAATGGAAGCTGGTTCCATAATAAAGAGGAAACGTAAGCCAGCCAAAGTTCACTTACTCAAAGCCTGCGCCTTCAATGGCCCTGGATGTGTGTGATTATTTAAATGAGTTTGTAATTCACTGACAAAGCCCTGATAATACTGACTGGTATAATCCTGTGCATGCTCGGCAGATGCTTTATTGCTCCTGTTAACATATGTCTTGCCTTTCTTGTTGAATGTGTACATGTGACAGTCGGAGAAAAAAAAAAGGATAATATTTTGTATGTCTCAGCCTAAAATAATGAAAATACTGTCATCATTTACTCACATTCATGTCGTTCCAAACCTGTATGATTTTCTTTGATCCGTGGAACACAAAAGGAGATGTTTTGAAGAAAGTTCATGCTACTCTTTTCCATACAACAAAAGCATACGTTAACCAGTGTATTACCAAAAATATTTTAAAACTATACCATAGCTTTGTACTCTAAATTTAAGACGCTATCCACTGAAATTGTAATTCAAATTCAAGACACAACGTATACACGGCAACTACTGCTGTTTGGTGTCAGTAGCAATTTTGGTACAATGCATGTGGAAGTTTTCAAGTTTTAGTGTGACAACTCACATTAAATGGCTTCACAAGACTTATGGTCCTTTATGGTGCTTTTTTCCCATGACAACATCTGGTCACTATAATATTAATTGTATGGAAGGATGCAATATGGAGAGAAAAAGCAGTTCTTCAAAATGTATTTGTATGGTTTTGGATTAATGCGAGGGTGAGTAAACACTTTTTATTCTTGGAATAAAAATATGACACTGTGTGTGTGTGTGTGTGTGTGTGTGTGTGTGTGTGTGTGTGTGTGTGTGTGTGTGTGTGTGTGTGTGTGATTCCTGATGTGGATCACCTCCCATATTTCCTGGTTAAGTATCAGATCAGTGGAAACAACAGAACAGGATAGTGTGTGTGTGTGTGTGTGTGTGTGTGTGTGTGTGATTCCTGATGTGCATCACCTCCCAGATTTCCTGGATAAGTATCAGATCGGTATTATCAGATCAGTGGAAACAACAGAACAGGATTTTATTTGTGTGTGTGTGTGTGTGTGTGTGTAGTTTTATGTGCTTAAGGGATTGTCTGCTCCCTTGACACAGACAAAGCAAATTTATCTGAAGGAATCAGGTAAGAGGTTGCGATAGCTGAATCCTCTCTGGTTTGTTAGCAGCAGAAACATGAGGCTAGATGGTACGCGTCTCCTGCTCAAAGCAGTAGAAACGCTCAGATCCGACTCTGCCTGTGATGTGATTTGATCACATATCTTAATAGAGTTACCATGGAGCTTCATCTGTGTTCCCCCACAGTGCCCTTGCATGCATTGTTCTGTCTTGCTGTTTGCAGGTGCAGCTACAGAGAGAATATGCAGGCTTCCTGTGGTTTGTACCGTGTGCACTGTTACTCCATTCACAGTGCAAAAACACACAATCCGCCAAATTAATGTTTGGTAATAGAGGCTTTTAGGAAGGGGGTGAGATCTCAGCTGTGTTATTCTGTGAGAAAAGTGTGTGTTTTGAGGGCACAGGGTGCTGGGCTTCTTCAGATAAGCGTATTAGTGTTGCTTCATCCAGACTGGTGACCTAACACTGACCCTTTTTATTCATCACACATGTTTGTGGCCATGCACACACGGGTAACATTCTGTCATCTTTCACATCTTTCAAAGAAAATGAAAAGAAGTTGTGCGTGGGCTTTTAATCTTGGGATTAAGTAAAGTTAAAAGACAGGCATGGTTTTACATTTTCTGAAGAAAACGTGTTTAAAAGTCTATGATGCTGTGTGGAAGTGTTGTGGATGGTTGCCATGTTTTTGCTAAAGGGTTGCCAAGGTGTCGTGAGTGGACTAAATCTACAAGATGTACTACATCTTCTGAAACATAGGAGGCTGGTATGAGCAGCTTTATTCGTCTCCTCCGCTGATTTCGAAACATTTCTCCATTATATTGTCATTTTCTGCTCATCTGGCACTTTGTAACAACACAACCTTGTTTCTGCAGCAGCTTTCAGCATGTTTCTTATAACAACGTCTGACATTTACGTTTTACGCGGTGTGAGAGAATCTCATAAACCACGTGAAATCCGATCAGAGCCGTCAGACTGAAACGGATTTCCAAAAATGCGATTTGAATATGTAGCTGAAAACGGATTGGTAAAAATCGCATTTCATGTGATTTTTTGCCGTCCACACTTGCTAAATCTGATCGGATTTCAATCGGATATGCACAAAAATCGGATTTGGACTGATCTGAACGTAGCCGTAGAGAAGGAGCAAGAGGCAGTAGGAAAGAGAAAAGTAGGATTTTGCAGCGATGAAATGGAGGGAGCGCACAGTCAGAATGAGAAGATAATAAGACGTGTAATTACCCATGGTCCTTTGGGCCTGCCCTGGATAATATCTCAGGAAGAGTACGAGCAATGCCAGAGTGGGTGTTCTTTTACTGTGCTATTTTGTGCAGATCACGCTCCGTCCCTCATCCCCCATGTGCCCTGCGTGTCCTCGTGTCTTCCTGGCCCTCACAGATCTGTCTGTTTCACGTTTGTCTCACGTCTTGCAGTCAATAATCATCACTGCATAGCCATGCTAACGCTGAATTGATGCTCCTATGACGCTGAATATGACACCTTGGCTTTAGTAATTACCCATGATCCTCTTGCCTTAAAAAAAAAAACGTTCAATTAACACTGGTGGGCATTGAGTGCGAATGTGTTTGATCAGATTTCAGTGATTTTAGAACAATCCTCCAAACATTCATCTTGCCGTGTGTGTGTGTTAGTGCAGCTCTATGACTATGACTCAGGGCTTTTTACTGAAATTACAGGCTTCTGCAGCCCACTGGTCGTCAAATGAGTCACGACCTTAGGGAGACGTAGACACATAAACACACACACATCTCTGATCACACCTCGTCAATCGCACCCACACACTTGTATTTGTGCCAACGGCCATAGATAAGTGTCAGCATGAATCACACACCATTATAAACTTTTTCACTGTTAGCGTGTCACACAACAATAGAACTTATTTGAAGCATGGGGCTGATCGATATGCATGCACACACAAAAACTCATTTCTGATACCCAGGGCCAGATTTACTAAACAGGGCAAATGAGCGCAAGAGCGCAATCAGTAAATCGACTAGCGCAAACCTTAGTAAATCACCTTGCATGATTATTCTCTTTCGTCTGAAAGGGAAACTTTTTTTCAGAGTTTATTTATATACTTAATCTGTCTGTCAATAAGGTTACTCCAGCAAAAGTCATTCTTATGGGTTAGATCGAGCAGAAGTAAATCTTTAGATGCTTAGCACTTTTAGTTAGTATGCTGCCTAAGAAGGCAGGCAGCTAGGTAGTAGACACAGCATGGCAGTGCACTGGGTTTTGGATCAGAGCTCCAGTCTCATATTTCAATGCACTCACTGTGATTAAATCAAGAAATGATATGCCATAGTTTCTCAGGGAGCATGAAATACAGTATGCAGAAAGGCTTTCCCGTTAAACACTGTATGGCTCTTTATCTTTAGCTATGAGCAGATGGATGTCAAATCCCCCTGGCATTACCAAAGGAAGGGCGATACATTATTTCGGACAGTTAGATCAATAAAGCATCGCACTGCTACAGCTGCAAGGTTTCCTAGCAACAACCGCGAAGGGTACTTTGATCTGATCCGAACATTCCAAACATTCCAAAAACATGTTTCCGGTAGATATTAGAACATCTAATTAATGTCCACTATGCATTCACAAATGTCTAAATTCACGGATCAGTGGTTGGACTGTTGTACATATACACCGAAGCTGTTGACGCTTTCAACAGATCATTTATTTTTGCAGTGCTGACTATTGATCGCTGCAGGCAAAGAAACCAATTGCAACGATTAATTGTCGGAAGTTAATAAATAATGGGTTCTGTGTTAGCTTCAGGGTTGATGCATCGTTGCAAGCTAAGACATAGCTTCTGTACCCTCAAAACTCAGCAGATTCATGCAGATTATGTTGTTTTAAATCATATCTTCACTGGATTTATTTGTTTTATTCAGCATCTAGGCTGTGAATTTCAGCTCCACACAGTACGTGTAATAGCTTTTACTACATATCTCGACCCAGACTGTGATGGCTGCTGTGGCAACAGCACTATTAAATTCATGATGGGTGTGCATATGTGTCTTAGAGATGATCTAATCTTCTAGTGTGAGTATGTGTGCTTGTGCATTGACTCAAAATCTTCACGGCTCCTGCGCCAGCATAAGCTTCTGCACAGAAGGACTTTGATTAAACTACATATTTCATATTTACTACCTGTCATGTGATCACATGATCTCAACCGCAGCTACATCTCATCTTCAATGAAGTACATGCACTCCTGCGGGGAATCCGACATTCACTAATCCACTTGATCTTCTGTCTGGAGTCTGGACCCTAATTAGGAAAATTAACCTTGTCACCTGATACTTTCTAGTAACATATATTTTTTGTATATATACGTTTATACTAATATATTACCTTCTTCAGAAATCATCCAAATTAAGCTAACAGCATTTAAAATGCTATTATTGGTGCTTATATTGTAGCCTTCACAGTGCATACTACACATTGACCTTCCGATTTCCTTCTTCTCCTGTCTACTTAACCAGAAAAACTTCCAGTAAATTGTTTCTGTCAGGTTCAGCTGCTGATCTGTTAATCTGAGTGGGGGTCAAATAGAAAAGAGGAAGTAGTTTGGCGCTGTGCTGAGATTATCTCAGCGAGTGCACCTAATCTAGCAGGGATGTAACTTATTTTTAACATGAGAAGCGGAGCATTATCTTTCTGTCTGTGTGTGCGAGACTTTGAAACCACATCCAAACCGACCCTTGGGCTTATAGTTTGACGCACACCCACACATACACACGCTCGGGGAGAGAGATACGCATACTGTAGTCACGTTTGTGAGTGTTTTCAGGGCGATGTGTAGCTGTTGGTTCTATGGTGCCAGTGTGTCGAAGAGGCAATAAAACATTTAAAGGGTGCTGAGCACAAACAACATCTCCTTAATGCAAAGTTGTGTGTTTGCACCTGTGTTTTAATAGGAAATCGGACAGCTCTAAAGGAGAGATTGAGACTTAGGCAATCAATTGGACTGGATTTCTGCTCTTGCTTCAATTTCCTTTGGCAGAGGGAGAGTGTCTTCAACATCAAAAGGAAAAAAAACGCTTACAAATACTTAAAGCAGAAAATAATTGAAATGAGCCATTGTGTCTCCAATAGTGATTTGCAAAGCGGTTTTGAATTTGCAAAATAATGCAGTCCTTAGAGAATGAGTACTGTTTTTTTGTACCGTCTGATTCTCATTTTCAAGGCTTTTTATGCTCACTTGAGTAGTTGCTAGTTGATTACATCATCTCGCCTTTAGACTGCTGTAACAAAGCGGATTTGGAGTGAAGGGTCAGACAAAGGGAAGTGTCCAAGATGCACGCATGAATAACCAAATTCATGATGAACTGCAACATTTATTGACATCAGGTTAATGAGTGACAGGGAAAGTGCTGAAATGGAAATGTTTCAAAAAGGAGGACGTCATCAGAGAGCTACGCGCATTATTATGCACCTATATCTTAAATCCAGATTTAACTGCATGTAGCATTTATACTACTCGAAATGGCACTTGTCAGCACATTTACACGTTGAATACTTTGGGGAAGCATTTGTGATCAAAGATTTGAAAAGATGCTTAAAATACTCAATTAAAGTGTAAGTTCGCCAATTTTCCAACCCGCTTTGTATTGTTACAATGTCAATAGAATATGTAATGTAGTATACAGTATGTCTCAGTGTTACTTGGACAGAGAAATTACTGTTTATTTGTCAGCAAAAGTCCACCCGATGTCACAAAAAGCTTGAATGTAGAGTAGATTTGGAGGAGGACCACGTTGTCTGAGGAGGGCTGATATAATTTCAGTGAAAGCCAATACAGATGGTTCCCTTTTACCATTATACGCCTCTCGTCTGAGCTTTTCTCTTAAGCTTGGTGTTTAAACATGATTTCATTATTTTTTTCAGATGCATTGTGTGATTAACATTCATTGAGGCCATGTTAATCGTAACTCAATCCTGTCCTCTTTAAACCAGCTCTCATTGTCTGCCTATTTCTCTCTCCAGTTTAGACAGTAATAAGTGGATGCTATGTGTATAATTTGTGAAGCGTTCCCTAGAGGAGAAGGCAGCGGCACAGAAGCCCCTCCAGTGAGGATGTGTGTTTGTGTGCACATGAGTCATTGACTGACAGTCACCGCTGCTCTGTTTCCTCCCGTATGAGCACTTGTCGATGCATATTGACATATAGTTTTATCAGCAGTGGTCTAGCTCACACACACACACACACACACACACACACACATACATACATACACATACACACAAATAGCATTAGGAAACTCCAATGCATTATTTCCACGCAAATCACAGAGGCAGCGGAGACAAAATTCCAGTCATTCGGCACAAGGGGGAAAAAACTCAGCGATGCCTCGCGGGCCGCTGCCCTCGCTTTAGAAGCACAAATTGAACCACATTTACAAACACAATCTCTCCCTCAAACAAATTTTTCTTCTTGCTTGTTTGCTGCCCTCTCCCTCACATAGACGTTACATCACAAGCGCAGCTGGGGCTCCAATCTACAGCTGCACTTTTGGAAACAGAAATGATATGCCCGGTGTTTTATATGTGTGTGTGTGTTTGCTTGTGGTCTTGCCGGTTTAGCTGCATCTAGTTTGATTACGATTCCGCGAGTCTGTCGCTACATGCCTGCCATGCGCACACACACTAAAAAACACACGCTTGATTACATCTGACAGGTAGAGGCTCTCACAGATCATATAAATCTACCACGCGTCACTCTCTCACCTGTGGCCTGAAATTAATGTCATTTATGGAGTGCATGTGTGTGTGTTGCTGCAGTGGCAATGCGTGTTGGCGGCTTCATTCACATTTTCTCTTCAGTGTTCATTCATCATGATTTTGTCTCCTGCTACGTGCTGTGCTCCCTGTCGTCGCACCCCTCCCTTCCTCCCGGGCAGTCTCCATCTCTCTTTCCATTTTCAATAAAAAGGAGATGTGTCATTTTCATGACCGTAAATTAATGTTACTGCATCACTGCATCACTATTAGTATTGTGTTAGTAATAATTGGTGGTTGATGCCAATATTTAGAGAACAAGGTGGGTGATAGACATTATAATGCAGTTGACTTATAGTCAACTTATTGACTTATGACCATAGTATCCATTACACTCACACCCCAAACCTCACTCCCATCCGGGTCACGGCACCAAATGTAACAGGTCCTATTCAACGCACTCCGAGCGGGATTCGAAACGGCACGCTAACAAGGACGCTAAAGAGGGCAGTCTCTAGCGTCAGTCGCTGGCGTGCCTCTCGAGGCAATAAGAGTTACTAGCACTTACTAGCTTGCTTACGTTACGCAAATGCTGCATTTAAATGATCATGCATTTTATCCAATATTTAATCTAAATTCACTTAACTTGATGCTGGTAATCACAAAATATTAACCACTATTGGCAAGAATCAAACTAGGCCTGACAAGAACCATAGGTAGAGACAAGAATATCATAAAGACTTAAAGCTTTTTAACTGCTTTGCAACCACCTGGAACAGCCTACCAACACCCTAGCAACCATCCAGAACACCTTTACATTGTGTTGCCAAATGTTCACCAATTTATTTCATTAACAGTATAATTACAGCATCTTTATCATTTTATCATTAGATACATTATCATCAGTGTTGGGGAAAGTTACTTTTAAAAGTAATGCATTACAATATTGCGTTACTCCCTTAAAAAGTAACTAATTGCATTACTTAGTTACTTTTTTAGAAAAGTAATGCGTTACTTTTGCGTTACTTTTTTTCCCACCTGGGCTGGGCTTGTTTTTTTATAACACAAAAGTTATATTTTTGGGCAAATGTAAAGACCCTTTCACACTAAAAGTGAAATAATAATCCTCAGGCTGAAGGAAATGTGTACAGTAGAGGAAAGCAAACAAGCAAACCTTTCTATCTATCTATAATCATTGTTGCTTATTTAACTGAATCATTGAAGGTCAGAAGCAAGTACATTGGTCAATAAAGTGAGATTAAATGCATAAAAATTATGTTTTATTTAACATATTTAGTTATTGGAGGTTTGCATGGTATTCTGATTCTGCATTTCACTGATTTTATTCATTTTAAGTAATATTTTTTTGTGCAAGTGAGATGAGTAAATGCTCACATTTAGTATAGAACTACAATAAACATCATGTATACGCGCACACACACACACACACACACACACACACACACACACACACACACACACACACATACACACACACCCTCTGCACTTTGATTCATCTCAACAAGAGGACAGGAGAGCTGTCAGTCAATACATGGGAAAACAAAGTAACTTGCGTTACTTATTTGAAAAAGTAACTCAGATATGTTGTTGTAAATTTTAAAAGTAATGCGTTACTTTACTAGTTACTTGAAAAAGTAATCTGATTACGTAACTCAAGTTACTTGTAATGCATTTCCCCCAACACTGATTATCATTGTCTTTTTCATTTTTGTCTCTGTTAATTGCTCTGTTTTGCCTTGTTCTACCTCTTTCCTTGCGGTGTGACTGGCAGTACAGAGGTGTCTGTTGCTGGGGAGCTTAGAGGAATTCATTTTGGCTCCGGTGTTGCATGCTTGTTACCAATCCAGCCTGTATTCATCTCATGATTCATTTTCATGTTGCATTGTACAGAGCTGAGAAAATATGATAGACTTAATCAGGGAAAAATTAAGTCAGCAGGGTGTGTATGTTGTGGATGGTGGTGGCGAAGACTAGGTTATTTCTATACACATTTCTGTATATTTTAATCCTGTCTGTGAATATTCTTTCTTCAAACACACACAAACAAGGAAACGCTAAGAAAGTGAATCTCACAAAACATGTCTGGGTCATGTTTCACATGAAAACAAACATAAAAAAAAATCTTACAGAAAAATCTGCCTTTTTTATCTATCTATCTATCTATCTATCTATCTATCTATCTATCTATCTATCTATCTATCTATCTATCTATCTATCTATCTATCTATCTATCTATCTATCTATCTATCTATATATCTATCTGTCTGTCTATCTGTCTGTTTGTCTGTCTGTACTGGATTTTTGTGAGTAGAAGAGTCTTCTTTCAAAAATATATAAACAAAACGTTTTTGACCGCCAGTGAATGCATGAACATGTACACAAATGCACACTCATACACATTAAACATTAAATATGTTAGACTTAAAGCAACAAACACAGTTTCACTATGAAAAAATTGGTGTCCAAAAATCGCATACCAGAATATTATATATTTTTTTTCCCTACATTTTTAAAAAATTACTGTGATGCTCTGATGTATAATATAGCTTGACATTTACATGATTTTCAAAGAATGCCACAGTATTACCATTGTACAAAAACCACAACAACCCTGATCTACTGTGTATCAATCACTTCTGTTCTACTACTGTAGAAAACGAGTATATTTCCCAGCTCTGCAATCATAAATAAAGCCGTCTCTCTCTTTTAAAGGGGTGCGTTCTCAGAGGTGGTCCTGGCGGAGGAGAGGTCCACGGGAAAGATGTTCGCTGTGAAGTGCATCCCTAAAAAAGCGCTTAAGGGGAAGGAGAACAGCATCGAGAATGAAATTGCCGTTCTACGCAAGTAAGTTCCATTTCCCGCACCACACCTGTACCCATGGCAACAGCATCACCTCTCTCTTCCACACTCATTCCCTGTTTGTCAGTTGATAGGAGCTTGTTTGCCTGAGGTTTGACCTCCAGTTACCGTGGTAACTCCGGTGCCCTCGTCCAATTACAGCAGGGAAGCTCCCGCAGACGTTCTCTCTCTCTCTCTCTCCATGAAACGGCGCGCGTGCGGACGTCTTCGAGTGTAGACAGATTCTTTGAGTGTGCTTGGAATGGAAATTTGATCCCCTACAGTTTTAAAATATACAGTAGTAAATGGAATTCATGGAATACATACATTTTTTTTTACATTTTTACATTATAAATTAGATGTAAAGTTGTGTGGCAGTTCAATCAAACACTACCATTCAAATGTTTGGGCTCAGTAAGATTTTATTTATTAGAAGTTTTTTTTTTATCAAGGGTGCTTTAAATTGATCAAAAGTGACATTTATAGTGTTACAAAAGTTGTTGTTTTTTAATAAATGCTGTTCTTTTGCACGTTCTAAACGTTCTTGACTGTTGTTTTCAACATTGGTAATAATGTTTCTTGTGCACCAAATCAGCGTATTAGAATGATTTCTGAAGGATCATGTGACACTGAAGACTGAAGTAATGATGCTGAAAATACAGCTTTGCTTTGAGTGTCAGGTGTCCTTACGATTAATACTCTCATTATTATTTAATTGTATCACTCACAAAGGTTTGTCTGTGTGAATGTGCGCACTCAGTCTGAAAGAAAGCACAGCAAGACTCAGCTTAACGTGTTGTTTCGCAGGTATTTCCTCACTCTCGGTGCTAATGGAAGCAGGTGTGTTTGCTGTGTCTGACATATGGATGTGTGACGGGTGTTTCCCTCGAGACTCATCAGAAAAGGCCGCCTCTGATTCTGACATGGGCTTCTGTTGTAGCAGCGATCGTACCCTGGAGATTGGACACACAGCTTTGTCCTTCACGTCTCTGTCTCCCTCATCTCATATCATAGCTACTAAATGATTGACAGCTTGTCTGCCATCTCATGGGTGATGCCACAGGCCTGTAATTAGATCGCGCGAGCACACGCACGCACTAGCGAACGAGAGCATGTTTATTGTCTGTTTGTCTGCCTGCATATGTATGACAGAACGATATAGAGAAAGATCAGAAGATATTTCCTTCGCATCTACAAATGAGATGCCCTCACAGGTTATAGTTTAATCTTCACAATCCCCGCAGAGAATCGCAAACGTACACTTCCCAGCATGCTGCCTGTCTGACTAATGCAATGTTTAAATACTTAAGTCAATTCAATTCATCCTGACATGGGACTTGCTAACCCAGAGGGAAAACTGTATTGCTCAAAGGCTGCTCTTTCATAGCTTGCGAGACATAATTGAGTTCGCAAAGTTTCCAGTGATAAATGTTTTGTTCCCCACTGAAAGCGAACTGTCAATCAAGTAGGGCTGTAAACGATTAATCGCATCCAAAATAAAAGTTTGTGTTTACATAATAAATGTGCCTGTACTGTGTGTATAATAATTTTGTATATATAAATACACACACATGCTTGTATATATTTAAGAAATATTTGCATGTATATACTGTATATAGATTTATATATAATTTATATTATATAAATATTTTATTTATAAATAACCAATTTTTCTTAAATATATACATGCACGTGTGTGTATTTATATATACAAAACAATTATACAGTACACGCACATTTATTATGTAAACAGAAACTTTTATTTTGGATGCGATTAATCGCTTACAGCCCTATACAATCAAGCAATATTTAAAGTTTGATATACAGTTATTTGGACCAATGAGAGTACACTTAAGCATACTTTTAATAAGATATGTTATGAAAATAATATACTTCAAAAGAATATTCTTAATTGTATGTATTATAGAATTTATTATAGTTTCAATTTATATGAATTGTAATTAACTTAACTTTGGAGTGCTTTTGACCCACTCAAGTAGTTTAGTCAACTCAAATATCCAAGTTGTCACTTAGTACAACCTCACATTTCAAGATGACTAAACTTAACATTTATTTTTTTACAGTAAAAAATCTGAGAAGCATAAGATTTCCATTTGCTCTCCAGTAAATCTCAACGCTGTCTAGGAGTAGCAATTGAGATATTAAAGACATCTCTTCTGTGCTTTTTCTTTAATAAGACACTCACTCCACATCAGATAATATGAATCGGCTATTATTTAAAAGCACCTGCTAGCAGGTAATCCAAAGATTTGCATAAAAGAGAGCAAGACACAGCTTTCAGAGGTAAATAGCTAGTTATTCTACCTTTTTTATTGTTCAATTATTTATTTTTATCGGCACTCCGTAGTGTTTTTTGTGAAATAATGGAATAGAGAGTGTTTTTTGTTCCTCGTTCTGAAGATGGTTTCAGAGGCAGCGAATGAGTCGTGCTACAGCTTCTGCCCACTCACTGCTGAAGAAGAGAGAGAGAGAGAGAGAGAAACAGAGGGAAGAAGCGAATGCATGAAAGAGGGATATTAAACCAGTGAATGGCTTTGTAATCCTCTGCCAGACAAGTTTTCCATAATCAGTTTTGAAAAATCCATATGTCAAAGGGCGAATCGACCTCCAGGTTTTGTTTAAGAAGAAAAACCGAGGCATGTCGTTCGTTGTTTATTCATTTGTTTCCGTTGTAATATGCTGCATCAGAGGTGACTCCCAGTTCACTGAATCGTGAATCAATACGGAACCAGCATCTCAATGAATCACTCTCTTTCAGTTTGAGATTTGTCCATACCTCAGTAACTCTTTCATATATTAAACTACATGGTGAGGAGCATTTCTGACAAAAACAAACGCTTTTCTATTTCCTCTGAACTGAAAACTTTTTCTGGGCTCAGATAGCGGTGATCTGCAGTGAAAGGGCCGACGATTGCCCCTTACCTATGAGGATCAACCTTTTCTGAACATATGGATGAACAAAGAGAGTTAATTATAGGAAACTAGGGTGGGGGGGGGTGACAAATGTTTTATCTGCACTCGGCGATGTCCATTATCTGCGTGTGTGTGCGCGTGTGCATCTTGTTATTGTCCTCTCACTTGCGTCATTGCCCGTCCTGTTATCATGTGCCAGTTGGACTCGCTGATCAGAATTCACTTAAAATGCAACGCTAATGTGTATACACACCGCCGCCGTGACTGCGTTTCCATGACGAGAGGAGAGAGAGAGATGTTAACTGCAGGGATGGAGAGAGGAAGGAGAGGAGAAGAAAAGCAAAAACAAAAAAATATTGCTAGTTGGGATGACAGAGATGAAAAGCTGCTTTTAAAGCAGGCACCCTAACAGCATCCATCAGAGGACAACAATTACTCTAGCGGTGCATCTAAATGCTTCATGAACTTTAGAAGCCATTTCATCTTTTGTTTTGGCATATGAAAATATACTGTCTGACAATATTTAAATCAAATTAAAATATTTGATTTACCTTAAACTGAAATGCATGTAAAATATGTGTGTACTGAATGTCAATTTCAGTGATAAAAGGATACACACTAGTGTATGCAACTTCATGGCATAAAACTTTGCGGTGTTTATTGTACATTTTATGGGCTTATGGAAATGCGCGCCACTTAAGTATTCATATGCTTATGAGCAGATCAGGAATGTTCCACTCTCTTAAATTCACTTCCTAAACAAACCCTGAAGCTAAGCAAGCCAGATTGCTTGCAGACACACACACACACACACACACACACACACACACACGACCCCTAAATGCACTTTTATTTATGTTTTTAAAATTGCAATTAAAAAAATAATAATAATTCAATACAAATTGTCTCTCTTGCAGCTGAGCCTGCCTTCATTTTTTATATATATAATCACAATGGTAATACTTTATAAAGCTTTGACATGATAAAGCATAACATACAAACATAAAAAAAGAGATAATAAAGTTCTAGAATTTTTAGATTTGAATGTTGTATTTCCAATCCAAAAAGGTAGAGAATTATTTTGAGAATTATCAGTGGAATTTCATTCTCACATATAAATACAACATTCTATTGTATTACTTAGTAATAGTTTAATCATGTTAAATTGTCAAATTGTGCATTTCAATGAGCTTCATGTGTTTTGTTTTGCAGAATCAAGCATGAGAACATAGTGGCACTGGAAGACATCTATGAAAGCTCCAATCACCTTTACCTTATAATGCAGCTGTGAGTATGTTCAACGCATACACAATTACCCACAATGCATTTAGCTCATGTCTTTCTGTTCATTCCATACACATTTTAACAAGCATATGTTGGTTCAGCTTTGCATTCGTAGTGGAAAGCAACCAATCCAGTTGCACACATTTGTAAACGCTTTCGAATGTGTGCTTGCTCTGCGCTTTCACTTTCGTATGGGGGTGTACACACGTACGTGTGTGTGTGTGTGTGTGTGTGTGGGGGGGGAGGTGTTTTCCTCCACCTGCAAAAACACAGTTGTGATATCACCATGAACTTTCATTATTCACTGATAATCTTCAACTCCGCTGTAGATCACAAATCAAATATGACATATGTGGTCCATGATTTTCAGTCATTTCAGAATTGAGGATTGAGTAAACCATGACTTTAACATATTACCACCCACATCATCATCATCTCCTAATCAGTATTCAGCAAGCGAGTGGGGGCGTCGTTAACTCATTTCACATGCGCAGAGGTATAACAGAGGTCATTTACATATTGAAGTCTTAAAAGTACAGTAGCAAAAACAATCAGAGGGAAATGATAGGTGAAAAACACTGATGCAGAAGCAACTAACCCTGTATGTAAGCCTAAACTTGACATAAACTCTAAAGTTGTCCCTCAAATCTGATTGGTTGACTGAATGTTGATCCAGGAACATGTTGCACTTGAAATCGTGTTCTGCATGTAATCCTCATACATTTCTGCACTTTAAAATGGTGTATTTTTAGTTTTTACTCTTTGATTAAACAGCAGGAGACAGTTTGACCTCTTACACAAGTATTAAAGTGACTTCTGTACTGTCCTTCACTTCAGTTTAAAGTTATGGCTCACGAATGCACAGAAATGAATCCACGACCCAGATCATGGTGAACTGGACGATGAAGAATGTAGATCTGGCGAGAGAGACGGAGAGAGGGTGGCAGTCTGGCGAGTTGGCTGAGGACTGTGGATGTTGACGTAGAAGCGTTGCGTAACGCTGATGATGGGCAGCAGAATGTCCAAGTCGTTCCAGCTCTGCAATCACACGCACCTTAATGCAAAGGGAGTGTGTTGCTTGCCTTGCATGCATTTAAAAAGAAAACCAGACCTCTCTCACAGGTTTACACCTGGTGTTTTTTATCTGTCTCTTTTGTCCACTTTCAAACACTTCTGTCCTGATTTCTTTGAGGGGAGGGTCTATGGGAGGGTAAATATATGTGCTTTTTCAGATCTTTCGATCTAATGGACAAAATAAGCTTGCACAATTTACAAATAAACACACCTAGAGACGACGGAAAAGCATATGGAGTGCATCAGTTTTGTGTTTCTGCAAGACGACACCGAACACTGAGTGTGTGTTAGAAATCAGGAATGGCGAGAGAACATTGTGTTTGGTATGTTTTCATCTTCAAACCAAACTTGGGTCTTTAGCCGATAAAGTTTAAATCCTGTCTGGCTAGCGTGCTTCCCATTATCTTTACACATTAGGTCAGTATATGGAGAGTATTTTGTGGCTGTTTGAACACATTCGACCACATGATCGTTTACACTACGAAAGCAATCCGGTCGAATGCGTTTTCATCTGCCTCTGGAATTGGTCGAAAGTGGACAAGCTCAAAACGTTTTAAACCCTGTTACTCCTGTATTAAGCGTCGCCCACTTGTGGTTTGATCAACCAAAGCGCATTTTAATAACAGGTGTAAACAGAGCCTCAGTTTTGAGGATTGACAGCCCCATTTACTTTTAGGTGTGAGTCTCGAAATCTCTTGTTCAACTTATAGTAGCTCCTCTGTATGAACGTGCATCGGTAGTCAAGCCTGTATTCTCTTACCAGTGACCAAAGTAATATAAAAGATGGCAACATCCATAAAACTGTAAAGTCATATCACTTTTGATACGACAAGAGTCCAATTGACCCTTCGCAGGGAGTGATCTGACCAATCATACTTCGCCATCCGCCATTTTGTCCGACAAAGCAGTCAGGAGAGTTAGAAGATTTGAACTTGAAAAGCGGAGTGTACTGACGCCTTTCCGCGGTTAAAACAACATTCCTTCTGATGTTCATTCATGTTTATTTGATGCTATAAATGAACTAGAAGGAAGAGATGATCGGTTCACGAGCAGCTTTAACTGAGGCTCTACAGCGATCTGTCAGACACATTAAAGAGCCACAAAACGGTATTTATTGTTTACATTTATTTTAAAAAATGATCAAATTTGAAAGGTGAGACTTTGTTAAATATGTTTAATATCAAAAGTAACCGAAAACTAACCTGGTCTGTCAGCGCGTTGTCAGTGTCCTCTCTGCTCCGTGATGTATTTTTCACTGCGTGAGAACATAGTGTGGCGTGAGAGCGGCGTAGCTTGTCGGACATAGCGACAGTAACTAAGGGGGGCGGGTCTTTGCGAACGATCAATTGAGCTGCCAAATCTTCATTAACCGAGAGTGGAGCATTTGATGTGTGTGTAGAACACAAAACTGACGGCAGCAGGTCTGGTAGAGAACAGTGACTGGATCTAAAACCTTCAGATGACACACAGCTCATATCTCCATCTGTTATGCTAAACCCGCAACACACGGCAGACACGCGTTTGTGCAGCGCAGAGCGGCTCTCACACTGTATGAGTGACAGACAACTAGTTGTCCGGTCTGGTTCTGTTCACACAAAGAAGGTTTTTCAAGAATGCAGTTGTGAGTCCTGAAAACGTACAGTTGTGAGTTCGGTTATACACTGCAGGTATCGCTCCTGTAAATAACTAAACTGTGTGTGAACGTTACGTGACTAAGGACTCAAATACAGAACGTAAACCGTATTCTGTTACTGTGTGAATGTTGGCTATGTTTTTATCGGTGAAATGGCTTCCACAACCAATTTTGCAATTACAATGTGACACACTCTACCATTCAAGTTTGGGGTCATTAAGAAAGAAATCATGGCTTCTTTAAAAAAAAGACAAAAGAAAAATAGGGAGTCCAAATTATTGTTTGTGGTAAACAACATTAAACCACATGTGCTGTCAATTGAGCTTAACTTTTATTGAACCCGAAATAATCTTTAACAGAGATGTAATTTATGATGTTGCTTCCCTATGGATTATGTACCGTATCTGAAAACTGTTTGAATGATTGCGTCTATATTTAGATGCACATGTGTAGATAAGAAACGAGAGTGCATGATCTACTTTATCGGTCAGGAATTGACTTGATCATGTGAAGTGGTCTCTATGACAGGTGGTTAGAGGCGAGAGGTTGCTGACATCAGTCGAAGAGGAAGAGTTTAGGGATATAGAGGACGTTTATTACATTTTAATGAGAGATTACGAAGCATAAACAGGGTCAATACTGATTTCGTTTCAACTTTGAATGCTGATGCTGTGGAGAGGAGAGGGAAGTTAGGAGGATTAGAGGAAACAAACATTTATTTTCCGTCCTCATTTCACCCCCTGGAAACCGCATTCGGATTTGAATTCCACAGTTTTAATTTGATAGTTGGCCGGGAGCCTGCCCCTCTTTTCCCTGTTAATAGGTTGCGCCAAGTGTGTGTGTGTGTTAGAGAGAAACATGAAGAGCGTTTTGGCATATGGTGTTGAGATGAATATTTAAACGGTACCAATCTGCTTTTTGTATGATCTCACAGATGCAGTTTAGAAACTCTCTCCATAATTCACTCTGCATGCAAGTGTGATTAAAGATCAGATATGGACTGTTTTCTGCATGCATGTTGGACCCTCAGGCTCTAATACACCGTATGGCACAATTTTACGACGGTGGAAAGAGAGAAATGAGGACTAGATGATGGCAGAGGGAAAGGGACAGACTAAAGGCATCCGCACACTGCGTCAGAGAGTATTGTAAATCCATTGATTACAATGATTACAAGAACGGAGAGCAGGAGTGTTCAGTTAGTCCAAAAGGTCTCTACAGTTTCTTTCCCTGCAAAGATCCATATAATCATAACTTGCTCAAGGAGTCTTTAAGGCAGGAGTGTGAACCAACTAAAGAGATGTGCTTCCCCTTTTAAAACACATTTAAATAAGATTCCCTTAAATAGTTTGAAGTTACCTGTGTCACCGCACAACCTACACATCCTAGCATAAACACTCCTGATAAATTATTTGTTATTAAAGCGTCTACATTCACAAACCAATGTTAATTATAAGCAAGAATACTGTACGAGATTTGGCATGGCAGAAAGCGTGCAAAGTGCGTTCCCTTTATAATCACTAAAAAGCTGAAATTATACCAGTTCATACTATAGAGATTTAACTTAACTACAGTGGCTTATGGGGGTAAGTTAAATGCTGGCTCAATTTACCCCACAGCATTTGGCTCACTTTGCCCCATATCTGCCATTTGGACAAAACTAGCTAGCTTACCAATTCAAGCTCATATTTAGCTAAATGATTTGCATGGGTTTTATACATTGCTAAATCACCAATATGGATCATACATATTTTTAGACCTGGACAAATGTGCTCTGATGTAACAGCCATTACATCTGTTGTGCTAAAGTTTTACTTAGACGAGCCAAAAACAGTTTTTAAAGTAAATGGGTGCCTTCCACTCCTTCCATGTTTTTCTCCTTTTCACAGTCTGGCAGAAATGATGGTCACATGACAATACAAGTGTATGGTTGCCAAGATAAAGGGGGTGTGTCAACTTACCCGCTGGCTCATCTTACCCCACTCCCCCCCTATATATACCTTTTTATATACCTTTAGTTATATAAACTAAAGGGAGTTGACCTCCTGCTAAGCGCCCTAAGGGTGGAAAGAAAGAGGTGGAAAAAGTCCAATCATTGTAATGCATCTCCTTCCAGAAGGGGGCGCTATAGTCTTAATAGTTTGAAAACAACCCCTCCTCAAACTACACCATGTCCAGCCTAAAACTTTCAAAAACCATCAGTGTGCTCTGGAAAGCCGGATCTGCACTAGTACACGTCTACATTAATGTCTCCTGCTTTGAGGTTCAATTTGAATTTACATAAGAATGACTGGCTAATGCAGGCGTATAAGATCAAGAGGGCAAACGTCATTTAGTGCCGAGGCTTCTTTGTGTGACGTCTTGGTCTTTGAACTCACAGGAATGAGATAAATTCATTTTCCTCTGAACTCAGATCAGTTCTTTAGCACCCCCTACAGTCCTGCAGTTGTACTGTACTCTACTAATATATATATATATATATGTTATTTTTGTTTCTAGTGGTCTCTGGTCTCTCTCTCATATACTCTCTCTTTCCAGTGTGTCTGGAGGCGAGTTGTTCGACCGGATCGTGGAGAAAGGTTTCTACACTGAGAAAGACGCCAGTACGCTGATCCGACAAGTACTAGATGCTGTAAACTACCTCCATAGTATGGCCATCGTACACAGAGATCTCAAGGTGAAAGAATCACACCTACATTCACAGATATTGCTCTGGTTTGAAGTGTTTGATTTGAATGTGTGCGTTTCGTCTTCAGCCTGAGAATCTGCTCTATTTCAACCCTCAAGACGGCTCAAAGATCATGATCAGTGATTTCGGCCTGTCTAAGATGGAGGGGACGGGTGATGTCATGTCCACAGCATGTGGCACGCCAGGATACGTGGGTAAGAGTTTAATTATGGAGATGTTTATGATTTTGCTTCGCTATGGGTCATGTATTTGAAAAAGCATGAATGATTTTGTCGGTTGTAGATGTGCATGTGCATACAAATGTGTGTATATAGATTTTAGCTATTGGAAAGGGACTGCTTGTGTTGGTTCATTTGTGTGCAGCCTGTATCTGCACTTGAAGCTTACTCTTATCTCAGACTGACAGAAGTGCCCCAGAGTCGCCTGCTTTTCCCCTGCGATTACAGCGACCGCAGCACTTTGAGCCAACATGTCTGCTATGAAATAAACACACACAGGCTGGGTACAAGCATCTTTGAACATTAGAAAATACTGAATTAGAAAATAAACGAATGCTGCTATTAAAAATAGCGTTTGTTAATTGAAATAGGAGCTAAAAATAAAAATAAATAATAGATGAAAAAACTTAGACATCAGAAATGTTGCCTATAACTAGACCAGAGTAAAGTCACCAGAGTTAACCTGCAGGGGTTTCATGGTGTTGGGTTTCCTACATGCCTCTTCATGCATGCATGTTTAATACAGTCTTTACGTGCAAGTTTCCATGGTAACCGTGTTTAAACGGCGCTGTGGTGGCTATAAAACACCGCTTCAACCAGTTGCATCCTGGGCTGGGGTCAGACGCTGCTGTGTGTGAGGTTTCTCTTCAATGGAAACACGACTCCTGCCTGAATGAGAGCAGCTCGCAGGCATGCATTCTGTGTGTCTCTGGCATGCCCTCTTTTTGTCTTTAAATGGTAACAGTCTCACACCAAGCTCTCCAAATCAAATTTAAATTTAAGGATCAACCGCCGTCATCATTTTCTATCCTTTAGCTCCACATCTTTCTCTGTATTTTTGTTTGGTCTCTCTCTCTCTGTCTCTCTCTCACACACACACACACACCTCTTTAGTAGACACTTCAAATGTGATGATAGGATTATATTGATCATAGCCTCAAAATAGCCCGTCTTGGAAAACATCCATTCCTGCAGTCCTAAGAGAGGAATGATAGGTTTCTTTTTCATGGGGAGATGAATTCAAACAGGATTTGTTTCCAGATACTCAACTAAACTGCAAAAGAAGCCCGTATGACCTTATGCAGTATGGATGTGTTTGTGTTGTGTAGAGTTTAGCCACGGTATTTTATAATTGTAGTACCTGAGCTGTTCAAAATAGTCAACTTTTACTATTACAAACCACTTTTTCCAACAAGTAGTGGTTCAATTACT
This sequence comes from Phoxinus phoxinus, assembly GCF_949152265.1. Taxonomy (NCBI): domain Eukaryota; kingdom Metazoa; phylum Chordata; class Actinopteri; order Cypriniformes; family Leuciscidae; genus Phoxinus; species Phoxinus phoxinus. The sequence goes on from NC_136884.1 coordinate 4,819,423, forward strand.
ATTGTTCCTGAAAGTTTTGCATAGCCTTGTAACCGAGTGAGCATCACTGACAAGTGAATGGGTCAGATTTGTTTGAATAAATCATTTGTTTAGACGACTTATTTCAATTAACCATTTCCAAAAAACAAAAACAAAAGAAACATTTGTTGATTCATTAGTTACTGATTTAAAGTTCCTGTATCTCATTTTAGTTGTGCTTTTTTGCAGCAAAATAATACTTATTTAAATATTTATATTTATCACTGTTGTTGTTTCTTAAGTGTTTTAAAATATTATTTTATCATTGTGTGTTTGAGATTTTTGTAGTGATCCTATTAGATAGCTATAATATAGCCTAGCTCAGTGTTTATACTCTAAAGTTGCTAAAAATCAATTCAACTTATTTTTGGCAAGAATATTAAGTCTGCTTCATGTAAGAACTGCATTTTTAAAAAGTATATAAAAAGGCCAGACAGTGGATATTTTGAATCAGAGTTTTGATTCAGTGAAACATGTTGAACTGATTCACTGATTTGAATCAAACCTGACAACAAAATCAAACCATTGAATCAAATATTTTCTAACAGAAGTCGCTCCTGAAGTTTATATCGTAACACGAGTCGAGTTACTGACCAAATAAAAAGTAAAGTAAAATCCACAGTGTTGCTCAACTGTATAATATCAGCAAAATAACTGTAAATACATTGTGATGATTTAATTCATGACACAACCCTGAGATCCTAACACAAATCTTATTTTTTTTTAATTATATAATCAATTATCTAAAGGATAAATAGATTAAATGTAGCTCCTTTTCCAAAGAGTAGCTTCACTTTAGTTGAAGTATTGCATCGCTTGTAGCCCGGCAAGGTAAACGCTGCTACCTGTGTGTTTGGAGATGTTGTTTAAAGGTCATAGAGTTTCTATCATTTCTAATGGAAATGTGCCTTTTTCATTTCAAGAGCTTTTCAGAAAGCGTCTTTCATAAGTAACAGACTAGTCCAGCCCTAAACCATAGAACCAAAGCTTTTGTGTCGAGAGTGAAAGCCTGTTGCCTGAAGGGAGGAAGAAAATGTCTAGAGGCAGAATAATAGATTAAATTTAGAAGGACTCAGGAGCCTCAACCTCCCGTGGAGAGTAACAGGATTATGACAATGCGAGTGTGTGTTGCTCAGTCTCAGAAAGTAGTTTGTCCTGATAGTAAATTGAGTGCCCTTCATGACTTCTATGATTGTCTGCTGTCTGCTGCACATACGGTCTACTATACCTTTATGTTCTCTTATAAAGAGCTTTAAACATCTTTATTTTCATTTTAAATAGAAAAACAAAAACATGTTAAAGGGGACCTTTACAGTTTGGCATTCTCCAGTATCCGAAGCACAAGCTGTAAAGGCTCCGCCCTCTTCTGGAAAGGGGGCGGGAGCAGCAGCTCATTTGCATTTAAAAAGACACACAAAAATGGCACGCTTTTGCTCACACCCAAATAGGGGCAAATTTGACAAGCTATAATATATGATCTGTGGGGTATTTTGAGCTGAAACTTCACAGACACGTTCGGGGGACACCAGAGACTCATATTACATCTTATAATAGAAGTTGCTAAACACCTGACCTTGAATTCTCAGGAGAGATTTGATATAGTTGCAAGACTGACTAATAAGACAGGAATGGTGTGATTTGTTTGTCTCAATCAGATCTGTTTCTTTCTCTCTTCTCAGCACCAGAAGTTCTCGCTCAGAAGCCGTACAGTAAAGCCGTGGACTGCTGGTCTATCGGAGTCATTGCCTACATCCTGTGAGTACCCACAATGCTACACTCGTCCGTTCATTTAGAAGCTGAGGAATCATTCAGCTAAGGTTTGAATGAGACTTTCATACAAAAACAAGATCGGAAGAAATTGTTTTGTCAGTTGAGTAAGTGACCCATCTCTCCTGATGATCAGCTACAGATGTTGTGCCCCACTTTACTCGGACTCCTTATATGGTGCAGTTTGAGGGAGTCTGAGTCATTACAACAGGAAAAAGAGAGTTTGTGTCTCACAAATATTTGAGATGTTGTTTGATGGAAGATTTTCATTTTCTCAGCAGATGTTTTATGGAAATTCTATCTTACCAATAAATACTGTTAACAATAAATAAATAATGCCATGGCACTGATATATTATGAAGGATTAACATAATCACATACAATGGTATTTGCATATAGGGCAGGGTGGCAAAAAAACATTTTTATTTTTATTTTTATGATGATTATGGTTGATGTTTGGGATTTATATATGTGAGAGGGACCACATTTTTATGTAACGATAATTGCTGAAGCTTTTATCACGGTATATTGTATTATCCAGGTGTTTAATTAAGTTACCAAAAAGTGTTGTCCTCCTAACAGGTTTAATAACTTTTTTTCTGATGATTAATATACCATAGTGAATACAGACTATGTATTCTGTATCTCCCGATTCCACTGCATTATCTTAATTTCACCCTTTTTCTCTCTCAGTTTGTTTTCCTGCGGGAACGTTCATAAGGATACTGAGAATGTGTCATAAAAGCTGTACATTTCACACGAGCTGTGGCCATCTGCTCTTCTGAGTGTGTGTATTATCATTTCACTGGTTCTGAGTGGAGACAAACTAACAAAAAACAAGCGTCGCATCACCTTTTCGTATCTTAGTCTGCTACAGATCTCCATGTACATCTGAGTCAATTCTCTTTTGTTTTGGTCTTTCGATCCCGGCTGCTTTAGGGCGACTCCTGCGCCAACACAAACACGCACGCTGTCTGTCAACAAACTGATGAAGCTGTCGTTCAGACTGCACTTCCCATCACTCCCACTCACAGCTGTCCTGATCCAAAGCGTTCACATGGGTAACACTTTATTTCGATGGTCCACTTTAGACATTCTACTAACTATAAGACACTTTGCAATTTAAAAACGTTTTGTGAGCGAAAGCTACGTTTCTCGGGGGAATGCAAAAAGTTTTAAAAGCGAACGCTAAGTTTCTCAGGGGAACGCAAAGGTTTTGCGAGCGGACGCTAAGTTTTGCGAGAGAAGGCAAAAGCACTGACTTATTATTTTTCCTACCAATAAATGTCAACTTATATCAATTATACAATGAAAATGACAAATATACTAAAATGGAAGCTGAAATTATACAAATTAAATCAATTAATTGATACTATAAAACAATATACCGGTAAATACTAAATAAAGGCCTATGCCCAGCTCTTCCTCAGTCAGAGTCAGATCTCATGGATGGTTGGCCTCCTCTCAGGTGTGATTATTGCAGTGACAACCGGCCGAAACCGTAGCTAATTCTCTTAGCGTCTGATTAGCTAAGAGAGAAAAACACAAAGCTAATGGGGTCGAAATCAGGCAGAAAATTACCTTCCTTTTCTCCCCACTGCCTCTGTTACCCACGAGGAAAGGTATTTTAATGGCTTTGATGATGGGAGGAGAGAGAAAAAAAAAACATTCCAAGAGATTTGATTTACGTTGCTCGGGTTTAATCAGCTGTCTTTCTTTTCTGATTTCCAGAAGCCCATGGGGTTTATTTACGCTTATTTATTGAGCGCTATGTTCACTGTTAAATCAAGGTGTGTCCGCTGATGCGTATTCAGAGATAATATAAAGGTATTGTTCACCCAAAAGTTTACTCAGGGCTAGGGCTATTCATCGGCAATATGACAAAGTAAGAACTCGAAAAGTAGTCCTTGTGACTTTTGCACTGTTTCGAAGTCATATGATAGCTTTGTCAATTTTATGAAGCTGTGTTTATGAAATGTAAGTAGTATGGTTGTGGGTTTGATTCCTAAGACATATATACTGATCAAATGAGTAGTTCTCAACCAGGGGGCCTCAACAAACTTCCAAGGGGTCCTCAAAATGACAAAGCAAAAATATAGCTTGAAATATTGTTGTGGACAATGGGGGAAGAGGGACTTGAAGTCAAAAAGGTTGAGATCCACTTGATTAAATGTGTATGTTGAATATGCTGCAAGTGGAAATGATGTAATAAACTCATTTGTTTTCTCACAGACTGTGTGGTTACCCTCCGTTTTATGACGAGAACGACTCCAAACTCTTTGAGCAGATCCTGAAAGCGGACTATGAGTTTGATGCACCGTACTGGGATGATATTTCTGATTCAGGTATATTCACTCTGACACGTGTAGAAGAGAACTACATCATGCTTATGGTCTGGTTTATAGGTGTTTAATCTATAACACACTCAGTAACCCCACATGCTGCCAGTAAGAGTGGAAAAATGTTTCACAGGAAACTGGAATTCGGTTATCGCTACAGGCTCTAGCTATATGACACTCTTCCAAGCTATGAATCAGGGAACAATGAATGAATCCAAATGGTGTTGTCAGTGCTTCCACTGATAAACTCACAGTCTCAGTTTGATCTCACCAACATGTGAACACCAACGAATGTGGCATACTGTAGATTCACTACATGAGACAATTTCTGATGCCTTGAAATGTCAATATAGTTTAATCGTTCTGTGCATGTATGTTTTGTGTGTTTGTAATGTTTATGTTTAATGTACAGCAAAAGACTTCATCAGTTGTTTGATGGAAAAGGACCCCTCAAAGCGATACACATGTGATCAGGCCCTTCGACATCCCTGGTGAGTCTATGTCCTGATCTATAAATAATCTATAATAATAATAATATCTTACCATTAAAACTCCTTTTTATAATGAAGCAATACTATTAAATAAAATAATAATAATGTAATAATCATTTAGAGTGAATATTTTTTTAATAAATAATTTCAGTTAATAATTTAAGTAAATTATTCAAATAAAGCAATACAATTTTAATAAATTAATTAGTAAATAATAGTAATAATATCTTACCATTAAAACACCTTTTTATAATGAAGCAATACTATTAAATAAAATAATAATAATATAATACTTATTTAGAGTGAATAATTTTCCAATAAATAATTTCAGTTAGTAATTTAATTAAATTATTTAAATAAAGCAATAATAATGATTCATTTGTTAATAATAGTAATAATATATTACCATTAAAACTCCTTTTTATAATAAAGCAATAATTTTAAAATACATTTTTATTATATTTGATAATAATATTCAGTTCATAATAGTACATTAGCCTAACTGTAGGTGAAATATAGTCACATGATGCGAAAAAGGAAGCATTTAATAAAGATAATTTTGTACCAGTAACAAGTAGAACTCAGATCATTGTTCTTTGTGATTTGTTTTGTTGGACTGTCATTCGGCTCCTCTAAGACGCTTGAACTGTACCAGACCAATTACACTGTGACCTCATAAACAGCATTTAGAGACGGAGTTTTATTTCACTTTATTAGTGCAGCGTTTCATTCGTACTAGGCGGAGACGCAATCTGCGTCAGCCGGGGATTGCATGTGTGTTCTGAGTATCTGTCTCTCTATTATCATGCGCTAGGATCTCTCTCAAGGGCAGGAGGAAAGCTACTGAATAAACGCTAGCCAATTAAGACACTGCGCCTAATCTCACATTATGTATTCCGAAGCGCTAATCGGCAATTAGCACATCCTCTACAGGCACCGCTAACAAGCCTTTACCGAATACAGGATTTTGAAAATGGAAGGATTGAAAACCATAGGGAATTTACACACTTTCTGGTAAATCAAAGTGCTTCTCGAGAGGAGAGATGAGAGGAGACCAGAGGACATCATTGTTGGTGAAGAAAATTGCAACGTTTTGACTTTGTCTATTTGCTTTCCAGGATCGCAGGAGACACCGCGCTCTGCAAGAACATCCATGAGTCCGTCAGTCGACAAATGCGCAAAAACTTTGCAAAAAGCAAATGGAGAGTGAGTACAAGTGACTTTGTAAATAAGACCAGAAACACTCTGTATGCAAGTATAGTCTGAACACATATTGATACACAAATTTCCGCTTGTGTAGCTAGTTACACTTCTCATTGTCCATGACTTCTCGTCTCTCCACATAACAGCAAGCCTTCAACGCCACGGCCGTGGTTCGCCACATGAGGAGACTGCAGTTGGGCAGTAGTATGGGGAGCAGCATGGACCAATCGAGCTCCGCCAACCAGAACCGCACACTGAACGCGAGCCAAACTCCAACTCTACCGCCCAACACTACACCAAACTCCACTCCGGCACTCACCCAAAACCACAAACCTGCGGCCAACCCAAATGCCGTTCTTATTAACGATATGGCCACAGGAAACACCTCTATACCACGCAAAGACTGTAAGTATCATTTACATATACATAGCTAGTGCTGTCAAATCGATTAATCACACCTAACATAGAAGTTTGTTGATATATATACATACATATATGCATGCATGCATACACACACACACACACACACACACACACACACACACACACACACACACACACACACACACACACACACACACACACACACTTTTATGTTAGATGCTGTGGGATTACAAATTTAAGAATCTGTTTAAGATCTTCTGATCTTATGTTCTTACATAACATGCAAAACTAAGGTAGAGAAGATTGAATTTAGTCTAAAATCTATATAAACTACAATGTTCACTGCCTTAAGGCCTTTTTATGCTTCTCCGTCAACTCCACACCGTAGCTACGCCGTCACTCCTACGGCGTCGTGGCCGTTTTATGGTTCTGCGTCGGGTTGTGTTGCATCGCGGTGCATTTCACCGCCAGAACGCTAGGGGGGTGGGGGTGTGACCAATCACAGCCCTTGTGGTCTGCGTCGCCTCGACGCGTAGTTACAATTTTTTGGAGGTGCACGTCGAGCTACGGCGGAGGGGTTCGCGTCGACGCAGAAGGGTCTGCGGGGGTACGCCGTCGATATGACGCAGAAGCATAAAAAGGCCTTTAGTTAGACTTGATGACTGCAGCTACCGACAGCAATTAATTGCATGTAACAAAAGTTTGTAAATATATATGTGTATGTGTGTGTGTGTGTATACAGTATAATGTATTACTGTATGTATATGAATACACACACACATATATATTTACAAACTTTTACGTTAGATGCGATTGCTCGCGATTAATCGAGTTGACAGCACTAGTATTTACCTTTTTGCACTTCAACAATGGTTGTCAAAACTAGGAAGTTTTGAAAAACAAGAAACACATGTTTAAGGCATTTCAGACATACATAAAAATTAAGATATTTAATAGCATCTAGAAAAATATTGAACTAGATATATATTTTAGCTATAATTGCCTAGCCCTAGTTTCTATATTAAATGTGTAAATTCAGTTTCCATGCATGCACTTCTAAGCAGTGAATTTGCATTTGTAGGTACGGCCCCTCCCCACACTTCCTGTTCTCTGGCATCAGCTGCTTCCTCCTCTTCCTCGGGGGCGGAGCCCTGCAGGCCCCTCCCCCCCTCCGTTGCGTCGGTGAGCACAGTGCTAACTGGGACTAAGTGACGCCAGGTTCTGCGGGGAGAGAGCTGGGAGGCCACTGCCCTGTGAGTCCTGCCCCTCAGCCCGCTCCCCGCCCTGCCGCCCTGTAAGGCAGAGGACTGACCCATCGCCATAGCATCACTGCGCGCGCCTAATGCACTCCTGCCATTTAACCTCCAGGCCACTAGAGGGTGCAATGCATGCAGTGGCAGGAGACAGAGATTTCCAGCAGATGGCTTCCATTTTGAGAAGTGAATTCGTGCGGCTGGACAGAACTGTGATGTCTTTGCTATGAATGTGCTACGAACCTCGCCAGCCATGTTACCTTTGGGGGAAAAAACGAACGAACGAACGAGTCAAAAAGAGCGCAGAGGTTCAGGTGCGAAAGTGTGTGCATGATCGCGTCCGCCCTTATAAGAGGACGGCGCCAATGTCAAACGATTCTTCTTACTATATCGTAACATGTCTAGCTCTTCCCTCTTTTCCCTTTTTACTTTCTCTATCTACTCACGATTTCTTGTATTCCTTCTTAGCTACCATTCTGATCTTTCGTGGGTTTTTCACTGATGTGTCATGCTGACCTGCAGAAGTGCTTTTAATATCACGTTAAGACTGTTTTGCGACATTTTCTGAGTCAAGACTTCTGTTTGCACATTAGAGAGAACATTTACTGGCGCTTTACAGTGTTTTTACAAACGCAAAGCTGGGAGATTATCGATTTGAGACCTCACAGTTGGGTTTTAGCTTCACAAAGTTCAAGATATCTGATAAAACATGCAAGATGTTTGATTGTTATCTTACTTAACTGGACTTTTTTTAACGCAGAGAAAAAGCAGCTTGTTCCTGTTACTCTCTGCTTTGAATACACACGGACAGTAAGTTAGGTACTGAATATAGTATAGTATAGTAACTGTTACTCAACACAAACACACACAAATCTCCCGAAAAGCCATGGCAGCGTCTTTCTACGCCCAGTGTACGAGTTCTCAGGGAATTCCGCAGCTGCACTGGGCATCATAGTGATGGGATCTATACTAAACATGGTTTGAGCTCGTCTCATCCAGCCAGAATAATGTCAAAAATGTAGTTTAGGATGATAGACAGCTGTTTAACTCGCGCATACGATTGTATGACAATTTGACCATGCGGTAAAACTGACATATTATGCTACATTTATGCTGTATCAGAATTAGCCTACCACAATTTAAAAAAAATGAAATTCCTAATAGAGTGCAATGGCCGGGTACCGGAAGTAAAAATTATTTTTTTCCATAGGGGAATACATTTTTAATGGTAACTTACTAAAGCCTTTAAAGACCTAATGTGAGCTACAAGGTTGTTAATGCTATATGCTTTTGTTGAAGCCTTCAGGCTTCTTTATTATATTTCTACTTCATTTTTAAATGATCGCAGCTGAATTCCTGGTGAAAAACTTCATTACCCATGATCCTAAAAAAAAATACATTCCCATGAATGACATACCCAGACAAAAATTGAGTGCATATTTTGTAATAAACATAAAATATGTTGTTTCTATATACACAATCAACATCTTTATATCAATCATTTTATATGTATCTGTTGTTTTTACTTTGATTGTCATTTGCAATGCTTCATGGGATTTGTAGTTCTTTCTCTGAGACAGCCTTGTACTTTTTTTTTCTCAATACTCTTTTTTTTTTTTTTTTTTTGCTTATTTTTGTACATTTGTAATGTTGTGATTGACCTTGTAACTGGTTGGTTTGGCTCATGGCTTATAACTATTAAATTAAGACTTTTTAAAAATCCCTATGAAAAATTTTAAAAGAGTGCATGCACTGTTGCACTCTATTACACATTGGAAACAAGTTTTTTTTTTTGGTCCAACAAATGATAGACGGGGAGTGTTTTGGAAACCCATTTGAAACCGGTCACTATTTCTGCAATGTTTTGTAATGGAAGTGGTGTAGAAACGTCACTTTTAAAGGCAGTTTTGATTAGATACTGCGAATATTTCTAGTTAATGTGTCATTTTATCATAGACAGTGTATCATGGTGTGCTTTCTTTGCTCTTCCTGAATTCGCAAGCGGTGGATTAAGGTGGCTATCATCAACAAAGTCAAGCATATATCCATTTGGCGTAATGACAGGTTCATTTTTTAAAATCATTTTTGGATCGGTAATTCTGAGACAGTATTAACGTAGCATTAGAATGGAAGTCAACAAGGACTTTCCAGTGGGATTCAAAACGGCTGAATTTCTAGTATTGGTTTAAGGGCTAAGTTAAGGTTTTTACACTTCCTTATTGATGGGTGACGGGTCTTCTGTCCTCTGATATTATGTCCTGTCGGGTTTTTAAAGTGACTGATGTCTTCTTTGCCCTTTATGGTTTGCTAATATCACAGGAGGGAACCAAGATTTAGGAGTGTGTGACATTTTCCAAAGTGCCATTGAATATCTTCATGCATTTGACATTAGTTTGGTCCTGAATGTTTGTTTCAGTGTGGGCGGCTCCTCACCATGAGGGCTTTGAGCTAATGGGTTTATTTTTCAGTCAGGTCATGCATGCACCATTTTTTCTTCATTTTCACACCCGAGAGGAGCTTGTAATCTCACAACAGAGAAGCTTTCCACAAAATAACTGGGGCAAAGTTACTGTATGGTTTTGTATGTCACAAAAGCTATTTTCTTTGAGGTGAACCATACTGCACATTTCTGTTAAAACATTCGATAAGAATGAGGTTTCGATAAGTAACGGTTGTTTAAAATGATTGTTAAGCTCTTTTAATAGTATCTGTGGCATAATGTCGATTACCACAGGAAATCATTTCAATTTGTCCCTTAGTTTCTAATCGTAAAAGTCTATGGAAAGGCATCACAGACGGATTAAAAGCCAAAATGTGAAGCTCATATTTTTGTTCAAGCATTTCTATTCATTTTTCTGTGCAAATATGTGTTATTTGAGATTTTAGCTGTGGGACGACTGTTCTGGACTTCTAGTTTGGTTTTGCTTACATATTTACTGTGAGTTGTGTCATGTAAACAGTACCTTTTTGGTATCCTTGTGCATTTTGTATGATTTAGGGGTTGAAATTGAATGTAACTTTGTTCAAACAAGGTTAGTAAGCAATTTAGTCCTAAAAATGATATTGCTGTTCTCTAAAAACATTTATTTTTCTGCAATTTCTTTCGCTTGTAGACTTTTATTGTGTAGCTACATTACTGTAAATGTCATTTTTGCTTGTGTCTATAAACTGAGGGACAATTAGAAATGATTTTCTGTGGTAAAAGGGCTTAACATTTGTGGCCTAAGTGTTCATGTACTCTGTGTTTGTGAGCGTCACCTTCTTCTGTGTGTATTTATGGGTGTTAAATGCAGGAAATTTGTCCGATATGCTGGTTTTGAATTTTTTAAACCCTCAATAGGATATGCAGAAAAAGTATAAACCAAACCGTTGGGATGTTTTGAATGAAGATAAATATATACAGTTACTGCCACTACTCCAAGCCAAACATAAATGTATTTACATATAGTATAACAATTAGGTATATGAATTCATTTTTAACATTAAATTCAGTAAATACATGCACACACATGTGCCATGGCTCACACACACACACACACCCTGATCAGTCAGTGAGTGCAATGAGGGACAGAGGAAGTCAAAAACGATCTGTATTCGCGATGTTTCAGTTAAATTAGATTCTAGCATCACTGTCGTCTGTCTGTGTCCAGAGCAAATCACTCTGTGTGTCCGAAAGCTTTGTAAATAGACTGTGATTGTGACGTGTCTATCATGTTGTCCCTGAGAAGATGTTAGTGTGTGTCTCTCATCTCGTTCTCTAAACACTGCCTTTCTCTGCAGTTGTCGGCCACACACTGACTGTAATACACAGATGTATATTCACAAACTCGTGTCTCTTGCTGTATGTTGTTCCGATAAAATCACTATTGTACAAACTTCAGTCTGTGCACTTCACACGAGCAACATGGTAAATATTTAACGATGATCGGTTGTGATGCAATCTTTTCCCAACATTCTTTTTTCTTCTGTTTTTACCAACTCAGGCGTCACTTTTGCCTCTTACGATGAAAAAGCTGTGACTGACAAGTGTCTGTGCTACCCAGTGACTGTGCAGTTTTAAACTTGTCCCTTGAATGTCGACTTATTTGCAAACTAAGAAAGAAAATACATTGCAACTGCATCGAATGATTTTATAAACAATTGCAAGCATGTTAAATGCGCTTTTCGATTCAACCGATTGTTTGCGTATTTTCAAAAGTCCTCACCATGTAACTATATGTATGAAGAAATATGTCTGTATCTATATGAATATATATTTAAAAAATTTAAACTCTGGCAATGCAGGTCTTGTGATCTCTGCATCTCTGATACAACCTGTCTAAAATAAAAGTTGCCCAGTGAAATGTGAATTATATACTCATATGCATGTGACAATGATGATCATATTTTGGGAGTGGCATACGAATACTAACTTTACTGTGACGTGATCTTCTGTTGATATGGGGCTTGTATATCCAATGCCTTTGACAATCATCTGCACATATCAAGAGTTTATATTCCATGCTGTAAAGCAATGGAGAATGAATGATTGTTTTTTTTTCCTTTCTTTTTTTCTTTCTTTCCTTTTTCCTTAAATAAATCCTGAATGATCATGATATGTCTTTTATGGCTCAATAAGATTCAAGGATCTCTGTGACCCGCATGTCTACATTCAGCTTTTGAACACTGTGTTTTCTGTCATTAGTTTGGTTTGGATCGCTTTTATTAGCGGTCAGTCAGGCTGGACGTGGCCGGTCTCCCACCAGCACATCTTCAGGCGCTGCCTCCTGCTACTGACTCAAAACAGACTGGCAAGAGACCATGTGAATATCATCCAGCCATGCATGACCGCTTACGGCCCCAGGCATCTGTGCATGTGTCTGGCCAACATGTTAGACATTAGCTGTGTCGAAGGAGGCCACATTGAAAATGAAGCTTGCCAAGCGACTCAATATTCACAGATAGATAGATAGATAGATAGATAGATAGATAGATAGATAGATAGATAGACAGATAGATAGATAGATAGATAGATAGATAGATAGATAGATAGATAGATAGATAGATATACCACTACAGTATACTACATTTACTGCAGTATTCAATACAAACAACTGGATAAAACAGATAAAATAAACACAAACTTAAACTTCACCATGTCAGCCTGTATTCAGTTCATCTCTGAACGATTCACTGACTGAGCGAATTTGATTCAAACAGCAATGTGTGAATCATTTTGACTAATGAATAATTTTGGATTTGAAAGAACCGGTTCATAAGAGTCGTTAGTTTCAGAATCGGACATTTTCGTGTTCATGTTCTCTGCAGAATCACTGGCACGCGCTATCGCCACCGCACGGACACGAGTTTTCTGACGATTGTTTACTGTCTGTTGGCAATGGCGACTAGATTTTAAATAATTGTCGCGGTTGATGATCTCATCTATATATATATCTTAGGCTATATATAAGAGATATATATCTAACATTTAGTAAAAAAATAAATAAATCTGAAAATATGTTACAAAAACAACAACTAGTGTGTAGTTACGGTATCTACCAGCAGGGGCTAACATGCTAACCAGTTAAATTCTGACCCCTGACCCCTTTACTATTTAATGGGCAGTTAGTTTTTGCATTTCTATCTATCTCATGTGATGGGCAAGACATTTAGTAAGGGTAATGACATTGAGTACATTTTCCTTAATTTTCTTTTATGCATTTATATATTCCAATCAATCAACGGTCTCTGTTGATGTGGAAACTGATCAACTGTCTTCTCCAAACTGTAGACTACTTCTGCAGACCTGACAGTGCAGAAACTAACTTTCATTTTACAGACCAACATCCCAAACATCTCAAAATAGATGCTGAGATTTCCCTGGAGGAAAGCACACATTGTTTTTCCCCTCACGTCGCTGCAGGGACCAGCAGTGTTTCCCTGTCATTATCCTCTTAGAATAAATGACTTTTAACTGCATCGCCCCGAGAGCCCATGTCTGTGTGCTCAGCAACATGTGAACAAACAAACTTAACGGTGGGAAATTATGAGTCATGCTAATGCTATAGTTTGGAAAGCCACAAAAATGTTCATCTTTTAGTTTGAAACAAGGGCATTCCAGCAGATGCGGGGGGTACACACGGGGTAACTTTCCCAGAATAGTGGCACACATAACAGAAAACAGAGAGATAAGTATTTTAAGTGCACACACACACACACACACACACACACACACACACACACATCTAGTCGTGCAAAACTGTCCAAATCAACTAGCCTGCAGTGCAACTGATCTCAAACAGCTCACATGAAAAATATAACAAAACTAATCAACCGAAAAGGACTGAATATTCTGCAAACTGTGATCAGTCAGATCAAAAACACCTCAACACACAACATTATGAAGTCATCTTCACTCACCAATGAAGTTCACTTGAAATGAAGAGATGTCCAACAGTCTTTCTTTTGAGCAAATTGTCAAGTCATTTTTTCAGATCTGCCAATCTATGAAGGAATTCATTTTCAATTGAAAGCATGACTAGGGCGTTTAAAAGAAATCACCCGGTGGCCATCTTGGCAACACCCCCAACGTTCGTTATTATGTAGTACAGCTGCTACCTGCTATCTATCTGAAATGTCCAACACTATTGGCCAAGCATGTATCAAATCAGAAATAAAATCTGACAGCAGTATAAAATACCCTCTCTTTTTTTTTGCATTTACAATTTGGCTCAAAAACAGTTACTGATATGTTGCACACACATGGCGTTCTCCACTTCCCATGCTGAGAAAAGTTACTTCTTGTAAAACACAATTTCTGTCTCCTTTAAGGATTGCAAAACAATCCTTTTCTTCTTAAAATTAATTGATGTTGTGATTTTGCAACACAGTGCGTTCTAATGTAGACGCTATCAGCCATTATCGAGTGACCAAAGCCTTAACACTGTCTTCAGTTAGTCTATTTCTCTGGTTCTTAACTTCACAGTCAGCGTCCATCATCAGCTCCTGCTATCAACCTCTGGCCTCTTAGTTCCTGCTGTTTGATCACATCTGCAGCTCAAAGACTTTGATAACCGACTCAGACTGTGTTGAAAGTGGACAAATGTCAATCTGGTATGTTTTGTATTGGGATCAGCTGGGGTTAATGTTTATCTGAGGACTGTGTTTGCTTGGGTTGGAGTGAGATTGAACCGTCTTAGATCTATACGTTCACCACTGTCAGCATGCTGATATGCCGTTGTGGTAATGTTTTGTGTAGCGGCAGTTGAAAGACTCCTGCAAAGTTCAATATTAGTTCACAACGAGTCATTTTTGTTGATTCAGAGAGCCTACAACTATCTGGGTTCAAGAATTCATGAAATCAAAGCTACCGTCTATTTAATGTGTGTTCAAAACAGAGGATGTACACTCTGCCACATGTGATATGAGTCTGCTGGGTTTCTGTCATATGGAATAAGAGAAATGTTTAAGATTTGGGCTGTTTTTAACATTTCTTATGTTGCATAATGCATGCAGTGTTCCATTACTGGAAGAATTGGGGGTGTAAAGATGAAAACTCCTGATGTTCCTGTGTGTGTGTGTGTGTGTGTGTGTGTGTGCTTGGTCCTGGTAAAAAAATGTCCCCACAAAGATGCCAATATCTGAAATCCTTGTCATTTGGGACATTTTTTGGAAAACAGCTTATAAATCAGACTAAGTGATGTTTTTTGAACATGTAAAAATGCAGAAAGTCTCTCAGAATTGAACTCAGACACATGTTAAACACATTCTCTCTCTCCCCTTCCTCCACTCTCTATCTCAATCTGCTCAGCAGATGAAAGGAGACCGTGAGTGAGGATTTGCCGTCACTGGATCGTCTGCTTGATAACAGAACCTGTGATGCATTACTATCAGCCTCAGAAAGGAAGAATCAGATGTAATGTAATTCAGTGCAATCACAGTATCTGATTGTGTGCGTGTTCTCACTTACCTCTGATGTGTGTGTGTGTGTGTGTAGTGGAGCTTTTTTTTCTTAATTGGAATATTAGCTAGTTTGAAAATGAGAGTCTGATTTAAATTTTGAGTTAATACATTTTTATTTTATTTTGATCTTCACTTTAAGACAAATAATTTATTAAAAGTTTATTTGAATAATTGTAAATGCATCAAAATGACCAATGTTTCTTTAAGAGGGCAAATTAGCTCCGCCCCCCTCTAAACACGTTTGCTTTTCTTATATATTATACTCATAAGTATACTCATTCATCCGTCTGCACAATCCAATATCCGCTGTCTCAGACTTCACAGAAGTATGCGCTAACTGCATTTGTGCTAACACTTGAGTTTTACAATTACAACTAAAAATACTTTGAAGAAAGACAGACCAATCACAATCCAGTATGCAAATATTATGATGACAACACTGCTGTCTGTTACATCTTAAATGCTGAATAATGTTAGCCTGGGAAAACCCAGACCACTTCCGGCAAATTTAGATTTGCTCTGCAAGTGGGTCTGGCAAAGAGCCCATTGAAACCCATTTCCAATCCGCCGAAATCGCGGCACCAATCAGAAACGTTTTACACGATGACGACAGAGCAGAGACGGTGACGCAGATTTTGTACATTACAGAGATGGATGCCGCCGTGGAACATCACAACATCACTCGTTCGAATCAGCTATCGCGTCTGTTTCAAGCGATTTAAAATGGTCATTTTCGTTAACACAAACAGAGAATTGCTGAGAGTCTCGAGATGTTTCTCCGTCGCTCTGCATACGTCATGTCATTCATCGCTCTGATTGGTTTTAGATCTTTCCGACGTCCGTTGGTGACGCCCCTGTGGAAATGAATTGTCTATGGAGCTTTGCCAGACCCTTACTCAGTTACAACTGAGAGGGTCTGGGTTTTCCCAGGCTAGAATAATGTAACAATTTTCAAACTTTCATCTTACATTTCTTACAAACTATAGCGTTTACATTTGGAAGCATAAGGGGCCATTCACACCGAACGCATATTTGCGGTTAAAAAACGCAAGATCTAGAGCAAAAGATCCAAGATCTAGAGATTTATTTCAACTTTGATTTACGCTGATTTATTCAGCGCCACGTTTTTACAATGCCCGGTGAGCTGAAAAAGACGCGAGCGCAGTCAAACACATCCGTCTATCGCGTGTTTATATTGAAACAAGTTCTGTGTGAAAGACATCGTCACTGTCAGTTATATTTTGAATGCGTAAACATTCTGTCAGAGAATGTCAATCGGAGATTTTCAGTAAACATGGTTTTATTGTTTTAAATGCTTCATGTGGTAGCATCTATATTATTTGGCATATATATACATATATATACTTATGAGTATACTTATATTTTATTCAAAATAAAAGTCACATATTTTTTAATATGACAGAATTAACCCATCTACATTAGGTTACACTAACAAGCCATTTTTTATAGTTGTATCAGAAATAAAAGTATCACTTTTAACACTATCATCTTTAAAAAGCATATTAAGTTCAAGCTTACTCTTTTAGTGTCAACATTAAAAAAATTATGTACAAATCATTTTAAGCATTTGGAGCTAAATTAACTACTGTGGAGAGAACAAAAATGTCAAATATAATGTATTTGAAGACTGCCCTGCAGTCAATGCATTACAAAAAGCGAGTATATTTGTCTTGTTTTCCAATAAAAATGTCTCATTAATAGCGTCAATCACTTTTATTTTGATACATTTATCAGAATACAAGATAAATTGTTTCATGTCATCTTGCTTCTTAAGTAAATGTATTTTTTTAAGATGTTGAGGTATTTGTCCTGGAAAACCAGATAAAAATACAGAGTAAGAGAAGCACTTTTTTTCCGTGTGTGTGAAGGTGTCTGTGTGATGAGCTCACAGTCCATGTGTGTATCTGTGGCGTGGAGGGCTGTGTTGGGGAGGAATGGCATTGAGGTGAAGTCCTGCACGTCTCTCCGCCGTCTTCACGAGCTCCTGGAGCTCCTGGCGTTCCCGCTCTGCGCGGCGGGACGCCTTCCGGGCTTTCCTCAGAGAATGCCTCAGTTTCCCCACTCGTTCTTTTAACTGTTTATTCTTCGTCTCCAGCTCGGCCACGCGCTCCTGGAGCTGTCCGACCCGCTCCTCCTCCTCGAACAACACCTTCTGCACGGAGGAACACAGCAGCTGAAAGAAAAAGAGAGAGAGAGAAGGTCACTCAGTACGTTATAATCAGAGGTCTGTGCATGCATTGATAACCTGACCCTGTGGAATGAAGGTCAATATACAACATGACATCATTTCCAGCCTCCGTCAGCCTTATTATTTCCTGTTGAGCGCTGCCTTTCTTCTCTGGGCCCCTACAGATGCCAGCGTGTGTGTGTGTGTGTGTGTGTGTGTGTGTGTGTGTGTGTGTGTGTGTGTGTGTGTGTGTGTGTGTGTGTGTGTGTGTGTGTGTGTGTGTGTGTGTGTGCGTGTGTGTGTGTGTGTGTGTGTGTGTGTGTGTGTGTATGTGTGTGATGGAGGCAGTTCAAAAGTGACATGCTGTCATGCCCATGGTAGACACAAGTCGAGGCATGCTGAGTGTGTGTGTGTGCATGTGGAGTGTGTGTGATTGCTGTGTGTATTTGAGCATGTTCTCCCTGAACAGCGGAAAGGTCTAAATCCCTATTGTAAAGGGCCAAATCTGAGTGTCACATGATGTCAGAGGTCACCACATGAGCTAATTGCACAAAAAACGATGTTGACTGTGAACACAAGTTACATGAAAGTGAATGGAGACAGATGCTGTGAAGTTCAATAATCATTTTTCAGTGAATAATGACTTAAAACGTCAGTCTGTTCAAGCAATGACTGCATTTAAAAAAAAAAAAGCATTACTCTAGACTTCAGTGTCACATGATCCTTCAGAAATAATTATAATATGCTGATTTGCTGCTCAAGAAACATTGGTTATCATGTTTAATATTTTGTGGAAACCGTGATACTTTTTTCCAGGATTGTTTTGTAACATTATGAATGTCTTAACTGTCACTTTTGATCAATTTACTGCATCCATGCTGAATAAAAGTATTGATTTACTTTATTAATGAATTCCCCCCTCTCTTCCCCTCACAGACCCCAAACGTTTGAGCGGTAGTGTATAAGTTTATATAATATGTTTGTGCACTTTGTAAAAGCTATTCTTGACCAGAGAAATAAGGAGTGATGAGAATAACTGTTGTTGTGTCCTACTGTCCAAACAAAACACACACACTGCTGTAACAACAACAGCTTCTCCAAACTCCACGAGACCCAGAGGCCGACAAGTGGACACCAACACACCTAAAACAACACACATGCTGAAATAAACACCGCTGCTCATTAACAAGACCTTGTGTTTCTTCTTTTGCTTGTGTAACTATGTAAACAGCTATCTAGCAATGCAACTTAATATGATATGATTTCTTCTTAACGTGGGTGATGTGTATTTACAAGAGCCTTTGCTTTCAGACACAAACTAGACCCAGATGTGGTGGTCAGTGAGTCGTCTATTACAATAGAGTGTGTTTAGAAATGATAACAAGACTAGATAGATAGACAGACAGACAGACAGACAGACAGACAGACAGACAGACAGACAGATAGATAGATAGATAGATAGATAGATATAAATTGTTTTAAATGGGACACAAGGATAACAGACAAACATGAAGCCACACACACACACACACACACAGAGAGAGAGTAAACACTACATCAGCACAACATGAAACCTCCGGTTAAACGTTCTTGAAGTCAAAAGCTTCTCATTATGAAAGCATGGATGACGTTGAGCCCAAGCTCTTCAGAATCCATACATGATATTTGATTAAATACATTATATATTCAGACATTGTAATGCCTAGCAGTGGCAATGGTGGTTTTTTTTTGCATTTGTCTGAATCAGATTAGAGTTTAATAAGTATAATGGGTGTTTAAGATGGATGGTCCAGGAAGCAGGGGGTGACATAACACACACCGTTCTGGCTACAGCCACAAGAGCACAAAGTCCCTCAGGCAGCCTCAATCCTTTTCCCACAGGAAAGCTCCTGTTTTAAACAGCTCTTATTATCTCTCTGATAATCAGCCCCACCTGTTCACACACACACACACACACCATCATTATCTTTATCTTCTCTCTCTTGCGTCTGTCTCTGTGATTAGTGGTGTCGCTGTATGTCTTCTATGATCTGAAATACTTGAATAAATGTAACATTTTTAAAAAATGTTAAGGGTTCAGAAAAGATGCAGTTAATAAAAATTAAATAGTTTTCAACCCATATATTCCTTTATTGCACATAGACTGTCACATCTGTTTAGCACAGTGGACATCTGTTAGAGGAACCCTGCACCTCCTCAGGTCACTGCCTCGTCTGTAGACATGCACGGACACACACCGTCTGCATGACGTACTGTAATCTTCATCATCAGGAGACTCGGCGGATGTCCGTGAACACCGACCCAAGTTTTGTGTCCGTGCGGACAGTGTGTACAAAGGCACATGTGCGAGTGATTTGAACATTTGAAAACAAAAGTCAATGACACTTTATTTTACAATGTCCTTATTACACGTTACATGTAATAACTATAAATTATGCATAATTACATGCAACTAACCCTAAACCACACCCTAACCCTATAGTAAGTACATGTAGTTAATTATTATTACTCAGTACTTAAATGTATAATTACACTGTAACACAGACACCTGAAAATAAAGTGTAACCCAAAAGTCCCACTTCCACGGTCCAGGTCTTTCCACGTTCACGGCCAAGGGGCACAAATACTTTTTCATTTGAATGTATATGTTTGTCTGGAAGGAAAGGGTGATTGCCACTGGTTTACTCTCTGTTGGTATATTACACTCAATAAATCTGAAACTGTCCACCCTGAGCTGATGACTGTTTTTGGTAAGATGAAGTGGATATTTATCTGTACATTCAGGAATCTCAATGTGTTTGTCTGAATATAAGCCCCTCTCTCTAGACAGCAGACCACCGTCCGAATGATGAGCGCCTCTGTGTTTGAATGTACAGCAGGCTAATCTCATCAAGGCAAACATAACTTCCACCACTTGATACTGTGTGTGTGTGTGTGTGTGTGTGTGTTACATCCTCTCAAGCCCTGCCATAACCTCTGAGGACCCCTGACATTCCTCCCATTCTGCATCGAACCGTCCACATCAAACACATGATTTATTATCCTTTCAAAACCCACCGCCGTTTCCCCAAGAGGATGTTCACATGTCCATCTGACGTCTCCCTCACTCTTTCTTTTTATATTAAATCTCAGCTTTATTTTCAGTGGCAGATGCGTGTGTTTAGGTGGGATAGGCTGTCCTAAGTGTGTGTGTGTGTGTGTGTGTGTGTGTGTGTGTGTGTGTGTGTGTGTGTAGGTAGGGCAGCTCTAGCTGGGAGGTCTTTAATCCGGCCTCTATCGAGCCGAATGAACTCTAGAATTACCTCAGCCTCCTACCGTGATGAACAGTCACAGTCGTCAATACAAAGACTACCAAAGAAAGGGACTAGTGTGTGCTGTATGAACCAGGAGCTCCATTTACCCATGAGAACCTGAACATGTTACTTTCATATTATTCTCACTTCCTGTGACACGTTTTTGGCTGCAGCCAATCAGATTCCTTGAGTCATTATTGCAGCAGTTGTTTTGTATAGTAATTTGCCAAGTAAGACATGTTCTGTTTTTATTATGTCATTTTGTTGATCCTGGAACAACATTCCTGTCCGAAAATGTTATCCTAACCCTGTCCCTACCCCTAAACCTAACCCTACCCTAAACTTATCCCTGAAATCAGAGGGAAATGATAGGAGAATAACACTGATGTAGAAGCACCTAACCCTGTTTGTAAGCCTAAACTTGACAAACTCTAAACTTGTCCCTCAAATCTGATTGGCTGATTAGAAAGTTTTTCCAGGATCAACAAAGATGCTGATCTACGGACATATTGTACTTGGTGAAATCACGTTCGCTGTTAGTGCAGTACTACTGGAATGGAAATTGGCTGCTGTTTTACTGTTAAAGCCCAGGTAAAATAATGCAGTTGTGCATGCAGACACTCCTGTCTTTAAAAAAGGCCTTTTACGAGCCTCTTGAATTTACAACAGAGTCGTTTCAAACCAGAACGCACTCTGAACGTCTGCCTGTAACGACGCAAAGCTCACATATGCATACTGATGTCCACCTTTAGCAGATTCATGCCTTTCAATTCTCTTGACAAGGTATACAGTTTTCTGCATGCCAATGTTAAATCTACATAGTTCAGAACGAGCTCATTTATCTATGCAACTCTAGTGCATATTGAACACGTGTGTGTGTGTGTGTGTGTGTGTGTGTGTGTGTGTGTGTGTGTGTCCTACCCTGCTGTCTTCCTGGCTCTCCCAATCACTATTAAAGTTGTGCACCGTCTGTCCAGCAGAGCAGTTTGAGAACTGGAAGAGGCTGGAAAACAGTCGTCTGTTATCCAGCGTGTCAGGGAATATGGCGTCCTGGAAGTTAACTCCATGAGGGAGGATGTTGTAGTTTTCATCCATTCTGCATAAAATACACACACGTTTGTTTGCATATAATATATTGTACTATAACATGCAATGTTTGCATCTTCAAGTTAAAAGAGGCACCCCAATCTCAATACTCATTTTATTAACTTAGATATCATAAATAAAAGGTCATTTTAACAGTTAATTTCAACTCGGAATAAAAGCAGTTCAGTATGGGAGTAGAATGATTCAATAACCGCCACTTAAAGGGATAGTTCGTCCAAAGATTAATATTCTGTTATTAATTACTCACCCTCATGTCGTTCCATATACTTGTAAGACTTTCGTTTCGGTACACAAATATTTTTTATGAAATCTGAGAGCTTTCTGTCTCATTGACAGCAACGCAACTACCACTTTGACGCTTCAAAAAGTTCATAAAGAGAGATCGTAAAACTAACCCATATGATTTGAATAGTTTAGTCCAAATTTTCCTTAAAGACACGACCGCTTTATATGATGAACATATTGAATTTAGGCTTTTATCCGCATACGTTTGTGAGTCATTATGTGTTTTTACGCGTCGAACTTTAACGCGCAAACTACGCGTAGTTGGCGCGTTGTTTACGTGTTAAAAGTCACGTGTTTTTGAGCTTCCCGGGGTTCCATAGAGAACCATACACCATGAAAATTATTATTTCCCCCGGTCCAAACTTAAGTTCAGAATAAAAACTGGTTCTTTGTTTCCAAATAGAAGTGAACCCACCTAAGGAAGAATATGTAGGAGTTGTTTTCCATCACCGTGTGTGACTGACAGCTGAAGTACCCAAGTCCCGTGAGGTTGAGGCGCGAACCCGCGGGCACCTCCAGCATGCTTCCCCACGCCTGGTCGCATAGCAACTCCACCTCCGCCGCGTACAGCAGCGCGTCCTCCGCGCGCTCGTGCTTCTGGTACGGCAGGTAGTTGTACAGACTGGACGCGTACGGCTCCACGTGGATGGCCAACACCTTGGCGTACACGATGATCTCGGCGAGTTCAGCCCGACAACCCTCGCTCAGGGGTCGCCACTCGCTGGGTAGCTGGCATGCAAACGCGAACCCGAAACCCAGCGTCAGCAGAAGCGCAATGTGCATGCTTCCCGTGCCAGTAAATATACCCACGCGTAAAAATGACTCGTTCACGGGTTCAGTGGATAGGCAATGCAGTAAAGGCACCCGTGCAACGGCCCGGGGTCAGTTCACATAGTCCCGACCTGTTCAGACTGCTGAAGGTTCACAAGAGTTCCCACGTCCTGCTCCTCCTCGATCCATCATCACCCCTAAAGTTCGTCTCAGGCCAATCGGACGCGCTGGAGTTTAACCAGCCAATAGACGCGCTGCATCCTGCGTCCATCAGCCTGCTACATTCCTGGACAGAGGACAGATCACTGCCCATGAGAATTCACTTTAATCACCAAAACTGCTCTGAAGAAAAATGTATTGGGCCATTGACTTTTCAGTCATGAAAAGGTTTATTTTATGAGATTGTCTCTATTGTGTTGCCCCTTTAAACGTGTTTGAAACCTATCCCGTAAACCACTTCTATGACAATAATAAACTTTATTTTCTATAGCGCCCTTTAAAAGTTACACCTCAAAGCGCTTTACAAAAAAATAAGATCAAATAAAACAGAAATACAATAATATAAAAGAAATGCATTCATAAAAGTGAATTCAGATAAAAAAAAATACAAAACATTACCAAAAACAATTCAAGAAGCTATAGAAGATAGTTAGAAAGTAATCAAATAAAAGCTACCATTAATATTTTGTTTATGGAATTAAATTGTGGAACACTTTAATGTTTGTAAATTTAAGAAATTGTATAAAGAAAAAATACAGGAATGTTACAAGAAAAATTATGACTAATGCTTAAAATGATGATAATTAAGTGTAAAGAGAGGCATTACTGAAAATGTTTGGTGTTTGGGGTGGGGATTGGGGTTGATTGATTCATTCATAAAGCAGCTGTTTTGTTTTTAGTTTCGTTTGATGTGCACAAATAAGCGACAGGTATTATAAGATTTTCTTCTTCCTGCTCCTTTTTTTGTTTGTTCGTTCATGCACGTGATGAATGAAGAATTAAACATTTATGCATGTATGTATGACTTGTGCAATAATACATAAATTAAAAGTAGCTTTTATTTGTAGCATGTAAATATATACATTATGTTATTTTTTACTCATTTTGTTTTCCATGTGACCAGAGTTTGCAACATAAACAAAGTAGCAATTATTAATATAAATAATGTTTAAATAACATTAGCAGTTATCCTGCGTTGATATCAGTGTTACAAAACGATTATTTTGAAATATTGAAAGTACAAAAGGTAAACTTGAATTCAATGTTTGGCTGTATGTTTTTTTCTGGGCAATAATGATGGAGATATCAGCTTCAGTCTCCCCTATAATTATTAGGTTACCAGATTTTACTATTTGCCAAATTCACACTGGAAAGATGGCACAGAAGCGCTTGTCTTCACACAGACTGTTTAATGCTGCTCAGAGATGGCATAAATGCATTTACACAACAATTTTAACGGCGTATTGTTATACTAGGGGCAGAGGTGTGAGAGCATCATTTAGTCTGGCTTTTATGCTGCTTTGCGTTTTCTTTCACATATTTTTTAGCAGGAACAAAGCAGCCTTAACTCAGCTGTATAAAGCCTTTAGTTTTAAACGCATCTCTGTCTCAGTGGCTCCATCTAGTGCATCAACAAAGTCCTTACATTACAGGGAACTCCACTTTTAATTATAATTATGATAATGTAGGCAGCCAATTATCACCGCTGTTGTTATTGCTATAGGCCTAGCGTTTTATGCAAACCCCATAAATAACATGCAGTGTATGGAAGGAAAAAGAAAGGTTGTATCTTCACCTACGACATTTCTTGTCATCATGTAAATAGGAAAGAAAGTATGACCCTTATACTAGAATGATACGGGTGTCGAAAATCCCCTCCGTTTGCCCCAGTTCGGAGTGCGTCACTGCGTCATGTGGGATGACCGTCCTCAGCAGGGCAGGCGCAGGGAAATCCCGGAACGCGCCCTGACATCACCGTCAGCTGGTTCAGTGCTGTAATGTAGAGTAGAGTCTTATGACAGTGGATAGACTGTACCTGTATAACGCTTACTGTATATAGACCAGTCCTGCTGGATCACAGATCCGCGCGCTCAGCGCTCTTCACTGACGTCTACAACAGGAAACGAGCATTCTCAAAACAAGTTGGTGCACACCAGAAGAGAACGCTTTGTGAGTATCGCATTGCTCTTAAATATATAGTTATTTAACGCTTGGCATTTAAAAAAAGTTGTGTTAATATGTTGCGCACTTATGAAACACATTAGAATGGAGATTAACGAGTGTTAGTTCATTTCTACTGCAAATGTCTTCGTTAACTTTCGCTTTCTTGTGGCATCACTATTGGGTGTCTTGTGAAACGTCTCGGGTGAGAACAGTCTGTCCAAACCAATGTGTGTATTTCACAAGTTAATACAATGAGATGTTAAAGGACTAGTTCTCTCAGAAATGACTGTCATCATCCTTTACTCACACTCTTGTCATTTAAATCTCGTATGAAGTCTCTTGAAGCCATACGATAGCTTTGTGCAGGGTACAGAACGAAATTGAAACCATTACTCACCGACAACCCTCCAAACCAGTGAAACGTTCAACTCGAAAACCTTATCAGTTCGATTGTCATCGAATAGTTCAGGATTATGTGATTTGGATTAACTGATAAGATTCGAATTTCTACATTGCCTACTGTGTGTGTGTGTTTATATAAAATCTATTTTAAATATACTTGTTTTAAAATATACTTAGTGCATATAAAATGTATTTCACTTTTTACTCATTACATTTTATTTATATTTTCTTTTTGTAGATGCTAAAGCATATATTCGCCTAGAATTATAGTCTGTTCAGCCTATGTTTCACTTTTCATTCTGTGCTGATGATTGCATATTTGAGAGTAAGCCGTTCTTAAACGGAGTCATGCTGTGGTATTTCATAACACAGCACACTGTAGCTCAACAGACACCGAAAACATGGCATCTGGTTCATCGATGATGAACGGGGACATCAGTCACCCTCGCGGGTCCGGCCCGGGGAATGTAGAGGAGACCCTCCAGCAAATGAACACCCTGATCAAAGAGAACAGAGAACTGAAGGGTGAGATATTAAAAACCAACCCTCTTCCTGGAGGCACACCAACAGTGCACATGTCGAATGTCTTCCTTATCTGAGACATTTATTTCTGGTCTTGGAGTCTTGCTAATGATTGAATCAGGTGTGTTTGATTAGGAAGAGTTTGAAAATATGTGCTGTTGAAGTGCCTCCAGGAACAGGGTTGGGAAACACTGATTTAAACCGCAGTGTCTCAGTCATAATCTCAGTACATAAACACGCTCCATCACGCACAACAATCCAACGGCATTATGTGTATCAACAGAGGCCCTGAAACAGACTAACGTGTCCATGAAGGAGAGATTTGAGGGTCTGTCGGCATGGAAGGAGATGCAAAAGGAGGAGAGAGGCTTCCTGGAGAAACGATTAGAAGAGGCCAAAACCAAACTGAACACGATGGATGGAGAGAACGAGATGTTGAAGAAACGAGTGGAAGAACTGGAAAAAAGTGGAGCCGAGGTGAGCGAAGCGAGAATCAGACAGCCCAGAAGTATATAATCAATTATAAAGACTAAAGTTGAATATCTGCCGTAGTGTTTACACACTGAACTGGAGGCGCTGAGGGGTCAGATTGGTCGTCTTCAGGCTGAGAAGAATGATCTGGTAGCATTGAACTCCGAACTCCAGCTCAAAACGGGACAAGGTTCACCTAGCGACTCCTTTATCGAGATTAGAATAGCTGTAAGTATGCACATACACACACAAACACAATGAAGGGACAACATGTTGCTCAATTTGTCTCAGTCTGTACTTTCTTACACAGGACGATGATTTAAAAGTGACCAGAGATTTGCCCAGTACACAAAAGGACCTATCTGCGTTCTGCATGTAAGCACTGCGATTTAAAGGCTTATTGTTTTAATGCTTTTGATTCACTAAATTGTTTATTTTCATATTTAGCTATAGTTTGTTTGCTAGAAAGAGAGCTAGATCTGACAATGCCTCTTTTGGGGACATTCAATTAAACTAAACATTACATGTTAACATTATAATAAATAAAACAAATACTTCAGGGTGTGTTCACACTTGTAGTTTGGTTCATTTGGTCCGGACCCCCCAAAAAAACATTTAGTCCTGGTCTGCATTGCGTTCACATTTTAACATTGAACCTAAAGATACCGAACCTAAAGGCATAAGGATATGTTCACAACCTGATTGGTTGGTGTTTATTATGTATATTTCGTGACGGAACTTACTGTGTGCTGGCCTAAATGCGCTTGTTGTATGTGCGTACCCTACATATGGTATTTTGAAGAGCTTATAAAAATGTGTAAAGGAGTCAAAACAGCGGCAGGAATCGCTCTATCACACACACACAAACAAAGATCTGCTGTGAGGAGACGCGGTTCTGACGCCTGTACTGAACTGAGATGCGCAACATTGCAACTATGACTAGAAAAATCTGTCCTTTTTAGGGTCGCATCTTGTGACATAATATCCGTTTTAGGTTTGTTTACATGTCTTTGGTCCGTGTAGCGATTATATTTCAGTTGAACCGCACCAAAGTGTGTTTGGAAGTTGACCGAGACCCATATTTTCAGGAGTCTCGGTTCACTTGTTTAATGCGCACCAGGGTTTGGATGGCAGAGTTCACATTTATTCAATTGACCCGCACTAACAGGGCAATCGCACAAGGGTTCGTTTTAATCCAACAAAACATGCCAGGTGTGAACACACAGCCTAAGGTAATCATGGTTTGTCTAGAGTAAATACTTAAACACAATAGAAGCCTATAGTAGGTCATCATTTTGATAACATATGTGTGCGTACACAGGTCAAAGGGCGAGTCGGAGGAGCAGACGGTCAGGCAGCTGCTTCACTCCCTCAGAGCAGAGACTGATGAGAAGGAGAGACTGCAGATGACGCTTCAGGAGGCACATGGGAGGTCGGCCATCTTTACACACACCCTCTCAGAAACACAACTTCAGGTGTTTCAGCTTCTTTTATTGTATGCTGCGCATATGTGTGTATTTGCAGAATTGCAGAGTTGGAGAACAGACTGGAACACGCTGACAGCAGCGCACAGACGTCTCTCCCCTGTACAACCGAAATCAATGTAGGAGAATCAGGCTTTTATAACAATCCATTTTGCAGCATTTTTTAAGTAGTTATTTGATCAAAACATCCATGTGGCTGTGGTCTTTGAGGACAGTCTTGTCTGCGAATGTGAAAATTGTTTAGAGTGTGGCAACAACTTTGAGTTTACATTTCATTTGAAGAAAGCTACCAATTTTGTGTATGTTTGTTTCTGTCAGTCAAGCGCTGAGGTGAAGCATCTGGAGGAGCAGTTGTTGAAGCTCTGTAATGAACTGAAACAAGCTCAGATCAAACTAGATGATGCTGAGAACATGAAAAGAAACCTGCAGGACAGGTCAGAAAGCCAGTCAACATCAGCCTTATATGCATTTTTTTTTTTAATCATACACTACCTGTTAAAAGTTTGGAAACATTACAATTGTTTTTGTTTTTCAAAGAAGTCTATAATGCTCACCTAGGCTGCATTTATTTAAGCAAAATTACAGTAAAAATTCTTTATTTATCTAAAAATGTAAAAAAAAATAATCTAAAATAATATTAATTATTTTCTATTTTAATACATTTAATAATGTAATTTGTTCCTGTGATGCAAAGCTGAATTTTCAGCATCATTACTCCAGTCTTCAGTGTCACTTGATTTTGCTCAAGAAACATGTAATATTATTACTTTTAACGTTGAAAACTGTTTTTATTTTTTACTTTAACCTGAAGCTTTACAAGATCTATAGCTCTCCAACCTCCTGCTCTGTCTGCAGGTGTAGAGATTTGGAGCAGGATCTGGGCACCTTAAAGGCTCAGCTGGGAGAGAAACAGAAGACCCAGGCTGAGAACGACTGTCTGAAGGTTCAGATGGAAAGTCTCCAGGCTGCTATTAAACTGGAACAGAAGAAAACTCAGGATGAGAAGTGAGCGCAGCTTGTTACGTCCATCTGATGCCCACAGAAATGCAGTCGATTGCTGGAGCTATCTAAAGGTTTTGATAATAATCACGTCTCCTTTTATCTTTCTTGTCCAGAAACAACCTAAAC
Source organism: Phoxinus phoxinus (assembly GCF_949152265.1). Lineage (NCBI taxonomy): Eukaryota > Metazoa > Chordata > Actinopteri > Cypriniformes > Leuciscidae > Phoxinus > Phoxinus phoxinus. The sequence continues at coordinate 4,848,633 of NC_136884.1, forward strand.
CAGCTAAAAGATGCCTACACCAAGCTGTTTGAAGACTACAATGAGCTCCAAGAGGAAAAGAAGAAGAAAGAGGTACAAAATGATGAAATCATCAATTTGGATTAAAGCTGAAGTCGGCAAGATATTTTTTTTATCATATTCACTGAAACCGACGCTATACTCCAAAAGAACAACATAAATCAGCCGGTTTTAGAAAAAAACCCGCGCTTCTACCTCCACCTGGAGGGTATTATTTGTTTTGCAAAAATCCATCACTCCCGGTTCTTCTGGTCCAGTCAGCGCAGGGGGGGTGTGAGATCTGACTGTCCATCACAGTTCGTGCACACGCCACAGATCCCCCCTCCCCCACGTTACAATATCACATGCACACGCCTGAAGTTTGCAGGTGTGTTGGATTGTACGAAACGTGATGGGGAAGAGAAAGTCTTCTAACAAGTTTCCAATTCCTCGGTTAACAAGCAGAGGTAGGAGGTCCAAAACAACCAAAGAAAAGAAAATGATGCTTCGATGCTGAAGAGACGGGCACGTTCACAGAAAATCTGGTGCACACGCACTGACGAGCGAACTCGATGGGAGGGTGTTCGCGGTAGATGGGGAGGGGCATGAGAGTTGTAACCATTCAACATTTTGGCTAAGTCCCCTCAATCTACCAGACTTGCCGACTGCAGCTTTAAGTATTAAACTCACTCTGTAAGGGAGACTTTTGCATGGGGTAGTACCAGCTCCCATTTAGCCTACTTTAGAAAAATGTAAATCTTCAGCCTCACATTTATTTTTTGCATTTGGCTAGATGCTATTATTTAGGTTTAACTGTTAACTGTCATTTTTGGTAGGAAGCAACTTTGCTTGCAGCTAAATATTTTTTATTGAAATACAATTAGCTTTAAGGCCATTCATTTTGTATTCTGAGGGTTTTGATGATTCATGTTTCTTACCTCATTACGTACGTGTGTGTGATCAGGGTAGTGCATCACGGGAAGAGTACGATGACCTCCAGACCAGGTTTGCTACGGCTGAAAAGGCGCTGGCAGACAAACAGCTGAAGATTGATGAGATGAAGATGGAAATCTTCCAGAAGGAAAAGGAGCTAGATACTATCTCTGTTTTCCAGGCTCAGGTACAAACGATTGTAATATCATGTCATGTCCGCTCACTTTATTTTAAGCTCTTCGCGATCTGTAAAATGTATTATGTGTTTTTTTGTGTACAGGCAGAGATATATTCCTCAGACTTCTATGCAGAACGAGCTGCTCGGGAGAAGATTCACGAGGAGAAAGAGCGTTTGGCCACTCAGCTGGACTATGTGAAGAAACAGAACAGCCAACTTCAGGAGGAGATGGAATCACTTGGCAGGTACGTCATAAACTTAACTTACCCACTCACATGTGACTTCTGTGTCAACTTTAACAGAATTGTTTTCATGCTTCAGGCATTCCATGAGCGAGATGCAAAGAAGACATGTGCCACGTGGGGCCAATCCACAAGGCCCCACATCTCCACATAATCTGCAAGGAGGTAGAAGTAGTCCCTTACCTTAAAGAGTCAATTTCATGCTACTGTAATAGCGAGAGGACAATTTACATGGACCTCTTTCTTTCTCAGGTGATTGGCAGCAGCAGAATATTCCAGACCATGCTTGTCCCAAATGTGGGGAAGTCCTACCTGACCTGGACTCCCTGCAGATCCACATCATGGATTGCATCATCTGAGCCTGTTGCCTAATAACCACACCAGATCCCCCCTATATGTGAATGAGTGGTTTGATAGCTTTACCTTCAAGCATCCTGAAACATAATGCTTTAATAACACAGGTCTATAAACCCTGCATCCTAAATATACTGTACATTATCAGTCTGGATGGTTTCAGATCATTAGATTTACTGGTCGAGGGTGAGAATGAGCATTTAATCAGAATGGTTGGATATATGGTCTAAATATGCCCTATATAACAGAAACAATTTATCAGTCAACAATTAAGAAAAAGTATATTATGTTGCAGGTGGGCAATCAGTGTGGCATATATTACAAAAAAATCTATTAATCTGTTGTGGGCGAATTACATTATTCATTGCAAAAATGTTTTTGTTTTAGATTAACTTTGAATGTTCCTGAGAGAATCATTTATTTAAAAGACTTGAAGCCTCATGTTGGTTAGTGGTTAATTATATTTTCATTATACTCTCAATGCCCAACATTATACAGACAGATATCAACAGATAATGTTTTTTCTTCATTTTATTTGTTAGATCTGTTTAAATGTTAAAGCACTTTATCATGGTAAGATTTGGGGTTATTTTGAATATAACAGTCTGTCTGTTAGTTTGGTTGGTTAGTTAATACCTACCTAAATCTAATAAATAGTTTTCTGAAGTTTATAATATTGTCTTCGTCACATGTGCTCCTCTAGATGTTATTTTGTGTAAGTAACGTTAGCCCTGCAGTGCGATGCATAATCTCAGCCTTGAAATGCATATTAAAGGACTAGTTCATCCAAAAATGACAATTCTGCCGTCATTTACTCACCTTCATGTGCAAATCCTTATGGTTACTTTCCGTGGAAGACAAAAGGACATTTTTGAAGTATATGTATGGTCACTCTTGTCGATGTAATGAAAGTGAATGAGTAGCCTATGGGGACTGTCACGCAAAAAAAGACAAAAAAACATCACAAAAACATAATAAAAGTGATCTGATACGACTCTAAATCGCTATTTATTCCTATAATAGCTTTATGTGACGAACAAACTGCAATTTAAGTCGTTATATATTATAATCATTGATGAGCATTTATCACCTCTTGATAGCTTTTAACCGCTGCCGTCCGAATCGTGAGTGAATCATTATAAAAGATTCGACTCTAACGATTCATTTACTTTTTTTAGTAAATAGATTAAAAGTATTTTATTAAAAAGTAAATGAATATAGCCTATTCAATTACTCAATGCAGAGCACACACACGAGCAATACAAATGGTTCAACTTTATTGTTAGTCTCAAAGTAGCTTTATAAACTGCTGATTTAGAACAGGTTTATTTCGCTTCATAACTGTAAAACAGAGTTCCTTTGTCCAGATAACAAGTAACAGTCAAAGACCCATATTGCACCGGTCTGCCACATGTGCCCAAGTGATCATCAAAAGCAATGTCTTTGTCCCAGACCTCCAGCTTCAGGCTATCACCAGATTTGCAGTTTGGGAAGTTGAACTCTGCAGACCATGTAGGATTAGCGTTATGGTTGATATGTTCTGTCTGCTCCCCAGAAGAAGAGCCACACCAGACCTTTACGAATGGATCGGGTTTGTTTAAAAGTACATCACCGTTGAGGCCTTTGGCATGTAAGCCAAACACCCGAACAGCAGCACTGGCAGAGTCCAGCTGAGACACCAGCATCAGCACAGCCAGAGACACCAGCCGAAGACCATGAAAGACCGCCATATCTGCCAGAAAGAACAGATGTTCAATTATAGAGAAGTTTTAATACACACAAATATCGAAATGCAGAAATAATGTCTAAAGGTGTAATCTGTAGTGGTAAATATCCCTTACCGTGCTTGAATCAAGTGTCGTGTGCTTGTTTTCTGATCCTAGCCCCCTTTATAATGCAATGACCATGATTAGGTGTTTAACAACAGGTGGTTCAAATCCCATGCGTATCTGTTATCAGATTTGCTGAACCAACTTTTTATGTAACAAGTTGACAAATATAAATTTGTCAATTCAGCAAGAGGGTATAAAAACTATTTGAATCATTCACTGTCCTGAGCCAGCTACAACAGCAGGTTTTTCATGAGCAGAAAACAAATTTTTTTCTACCTCAAATGTATGTAATACTCTCTGAAGTTGCAGGAAAATTGAGAAAAATGTAAGATTGTCATAAAACTGAATAATCTCTTCATGCAAACCTTGTTAATTTAAGGCCATTCATTGTGGTAGTTTTTTTATGATTATTTTAATTATTGTGAACACAAATTAAGCATGTCAATCCAGCTTTGATATTATTATTATTTTATAATAAGGTAGCCTATAAATATAAAAGTAAATCTCTCTGACGCACAATACGTTAGCGACCGAATTCACTCACTTCATAGTGCATTTAGTTTTTTTTTGTGATAAATGGCTTTATTAGTATAGATGCACTTTGTTAGTTTTGTTTTTGTAAATAGATTAAAAGCATTTTAGTAAAAAGTAAATTAATATAGTCTATTTAATCATTCAATGCAGAAATCACACACAAGAGCAATAAAAACTGTTCAACTTTATTGTTATCAGCCTCAAAGTAACTTTACAGACTGCTGATTTAGAACAGGTTTATTTTGCTTCAAACCTGTAAAACAGGGTTCCTTCTTTCAGAGTACAAATTTCGCTGAAAGACCCATTTCTTACCGCTTTGCTACAAATGCCCAACAGATCATCATATTTCAGGTCTTTGTCCCACACCTCCAGCTTCAGACTTTCATTTTCTCTGCAGTTTGGGAAGTTGAACTCTGCAGACCATGAAGGATTAGCGTTATCCTTGACATATTCTGTCTGCCCCCCAGAAGTAGAGCCACACCGGACCTTGACGTATGGATCGGGTTTGTTTAAAAGTGCATCACCGTTGAGGCCTTTGGCACGTAAGCCAAACACTCGAACAGCAGCACTGGCAGAGTCCAGCTGAGACGCCAGCATCAGCACAGCCAGAGACACCAGCCGAAGACCATGAAAGACCGCCATATCTGTCCGAAAGAACAGATGTTCAATTATAGAGAAGTTTTAATACACACAAATATCGAAATGGAAAAATAATGATGACTAAAGGTGTAATGTAGTTGTAAATATGCCTTACCGTGCTTGTATTAGGTGTTGTGTACTTTAAAAAACAAACAAATCCTAGCCCCCTTTATAATGCAATGACCATCGCAAAATTATTTGATTTAGTGTTCAACAACAGGTGGTTCAAATCCCATGCGTATCTGTTATCAGTTATCAACTTGTTATCAACTTGTAACAAGTTGGCAAATTTAAATTTGTCAATTCAGTCGTTCAATGTCCTGAGCCAGCTACAAAAGCAGGTTTTTCATGAGCAGAAAACTATTTTAGTTTTCTAATGTAATACTCTCTGCTTTCAGTATACATGAAGAATTGTATTTCATATATTTTTAGTTTTTTAAATTAAATTTACTTTGTCTTTTTCTTTGGCATTTGTCTTTTTCTGTTGCTGAGCTGAGGACATTTTCTAAAGCACATGGCACATTGATATGAAACTGGTCTAACTCAAACTGCTGCTGCCGCTGGCATGAGTGAAGGCTACAGCCGAAACATGCACGTAAATACAGGGAATAGGATACGAGCTGCTACAAGGAAAGTAGGGGAAAGCCCTTCGCAGATTTAGACAGGTGGTTCTGGAGAAGGTGGGGGGCAGGGAAAATTCCCATGGCGCGCTGCCAGTTCAGGATGGAAATAAGGTTATGTAGTCGTAGATAGAACAAAAAGATAAATTGGCCAAAGCAGCCAGCTTTAAAAGATCCACTCAGTTGCTCAGAAGAGTTTCATGACCTATGTTGTAAATTTAATGTCCTGAATTGAAATACTCAATATGTTGATGCATGTTATTGAGTAATTCATACAGAACAAAATGTATGCATAACAGTCCTAACCACTTTGCTGTCTGCCAACAATGGCTGTCTAAACATTTTTTTCTGTTAGATTTCTCCATTTTAAAGAGGTGGTTAGTTATGATTTCACTTTTCTAACTTTAGTTAGTGTGTAATGTTGCTGTTTGAGCATAAACAACATCTGCAAAGTTACAACGCTCAAAGTTCAAAGCAAAGGAAGATATTTGCTACACGACATTCCTCCGTGACATCAGCAAGTGCAACCCTAGAATTTACATAAACCCCGCATCCTGAACACAATTTACAGATTGTCAAGACAGAATATGCTAATCAATGACTAGAAGATAGTTAACTCCACATCAGCTACATACATTCATCAACTAACCATTCAAAATGTCATGTTGCATTCTACATGTTCTCACTTCTTCTTGAGTCTGTCCATCATTGTCTGACTCCGGTTTGAACATAAAAGACTAAAAGTTTTGTGAGGTAAAAGGACATAAGCTCTTGTAGCTCCGCCCCCTTGTCTTTTTTTTCTTCTCATTTGCATTTAAAGGAACAGACACAAAACAAGGCGTTTTTGCTCAACCTCAAAAAGTGACCACTTTAACATGCTATATAAAAATATCTGTGAGCTATAACTTCACATAGTTGAGTTGAGTTGAGTTGAACTTTATTGTCCAGTCTGTTTTCACAGAGTGGAAAGCTTACTGCTTAAAAACACATCACACATCAACAGCACAAATACAAAATTAAACACTGTAAGAAAAAGAAAAGAAAAAAAGTAAAGAAAAAAATTATAATATTACCAGCCGTACTAGGCTACTGTTTAACTTAAAACACTGTACGATTTAAGATAATCACTGCCATTGGGAGAAAGGATTTTATATAGACGTTTCTTCTAGCCAAGGGGATTTTTAGTCTACGCCCAGATGGGAGCAATTCAAAAGTAGAGTGAAGAGGGTGTGTATTATCTTTAAAAATCGCAATTGCCATTTTTCCAATAAAATGATCAAACAAGCCCTGAAGTGGCTGTTGTTTGTGTCCAATAATCTTATTTGCTTGATTAATTATTTGTGAGAGTTTGTTCTTTTGTTTTAATGTTAGATTGCCATACCATGAAACAATATTATATGTGAGAATACCCTCAATCATTGATCGATAGCCTATAACATAGTTAGAGTCTGCGAGCTAATATTAAAACTTCTCAGTTTCCTGAGGAGACCCAAGCATTGTCGTGCTTTTTTGTGAATGTACTCTACATTACTTTCAAAATTAAGTTTCTCATCAACAATTGTACCCAAGTATTTAAAGATCGAGACCTGCTCTGAAGGTTTTTTCTCTATGACAATTATATTCGGAGGGAGGCGGTATTCTCTTCTCAAATGATTTCTCAGACATAGCTCTTTTGTCTTTTCAATATTAAGATATAAGAAACTACTCTCAAACCAACAAATAATACTGTCAATGTACTCAAAGTATGAGGAGCAGTTAATTTCTTTCTGACAGGAGACCAATGCCATATCATCGGCATATTTTATAAGGGTAAGGTTATCATCATTGCACTTCAATTCATTGATGTATACGGAAAAAAGTATTGGGGACAGTACACATCCCTGCGGTACCCCAGTATCTAGGGTTGTGTACTGTCCCCAATACTTTTTTCCTTATACATACCCATACACACTCTGGGGACATCAAAGACTTATTTTACATCTTGTGAAAAGGGCATTATACCACCCCTTTAATAAATCTGTGAGCAGGAAGAGAAGCCTGATATGACACAGACATTTGAGAATGAGAGGTGATTCTGAATCAACTTATCCTGAAGTCTTAAGTGTTAGTTGCTTCTGCTTCTCAATTCACACTGAATCTTTTATTTGATAAATGGCTTTAGGCAGGTTTATTTCGCTTCATACCCGAGGTTCGGCTTGAGCTCCGAGTTTGACTCGAGCGATTCATTCATGACATCGCCCGACTCTCATGGCTTCAGTCAGAATATTTTAAATATAGTATTATATAGTAATAGCTACTGTGAATTATTATTTTTATTATTCTTTTTTTTAGCAAACAATCACCCTCATTCACCTGAATAGTCCACATTTTTAAGACAACAGAGACCTAGTTGGTTGGCTTATTATTTAGGCTTACACTATACCCGTTCTGTAGCATAAAAACGAGTGCGAAATGTTATGCCATAAAATGTGTGATTTGCACTAATGGGGGAATATATCACTTGCTCCAATTGGGAAATAAATCTGTGAGCAGAGAGAGAGGCTGATATGACAAACATTTGAGAATCAGAGATGATTCTGAATCAAGTATTGGTTGCTCCTATACTTCTCAATTCACACTGAATCTAGTTTTATTTGATAAATGGCTTTATTAACTGTGAATTACTTTGTTAGTTTTTTGTTTTTGTAAATAGAATAAAAGCATTTTAGTAACAAGTTGGCAAATTTTAATTTGTCAATTCAGCAAGAGGGTATTAAAACTATTTGAATCATTCACTGTCCTGAGCCAGCTACAAAAGCAGGTTTTTCATGAGCAGAAAACAATTGTAGTTTTTTCTACCTCAAATGTATGTAATACTCTCTGAAGTTGCAGAAAAATTGAGAAAAATTTCAGATTGTCAAAAAACTGAATCATCTCTTCATTCAAACCCTAGTGCTCTGGTTTACTGTCATCTGTAGAGCCGAGACATCTGTCTTCCTGTATTATGTCATTTAAGGTGTTTATTTATTATAAGATTGTAACAATTGTAGGTAGGCAAAGGCAAATAAGAGCAACTGCTGGTAATTTATTTTTCTCCAGCTGCTGAAACTGATGTGCTTTCAGTATACATGAAGATTTGTATTTCATATTTATAGTTTTATTTTTTTATTAAATTTACTTTTTCTTTGGCATTTGTCTTTTTCTGTTTTTTTGTTTTTTGTTTAGGAGCAAGCAACAGAGATAGTTAGTAGTTGGCTTATTATTTAGGGATGCATTTAGGTATAGGCTTACACTATCACCGTTCTGTAGCATAAAAACGAGTGCGAAATGTTTACAAGTATAAAATGTGTGATTTGCACTAATGGGAGAATATATCACTTGCTCCAATTGGGAAATAAATCTGTGAGCAGAGAGAGAGGCTGATATGACAAACATTTGAGAATCAGAGATGATTCTGAATCAAGTATTGGTTGCTCCTACTTCTCAATTCACACTGAATCTAGTTTTATTTGATAAATGGCTTTATTAACTGTGAATGTACTTTGTTAGATTTGTTTTTGTAAATAGATTAAAAGCATTTTAGTAAAAAGTAAATGAATATAGTCTATTTAATCATTCAATGCAGAACACACAAGAGCAATAAAAACTGTTCAACTTTATTGTTATCAGCCTCAAAGTAACTTTACAGACTGCTGATTTAGAACAGGTTTATTTCGACTCATACCTGTAAAACATAGTTCCTTTGTTCAGATAACAATTTTCGCTGGAAGACCCATTTCGCACCACTTTGCTACACGTGCCCAAGTGATCATCATATTTCAGGTCTTTGTCCCACACCTCCAGCTTCAGACTTTCATTTTCTCTGCAATTTGGGAAGTAGAATTCTTCATTCCAAACAGGATTAGCAGTATTCTTGATATATGATGTCTGCCCCCCAGAAGTAGAGCCACACCAGACCTTGAGGTATGGATCGGGTTTGTTTCCAGCAGCGTCACCGGTGAGATCCCTGGCATGTAAGCCAAACACCCGAACAGCAGCACTGGCAGAGTCCAGCTGAGACGCCAGCATCAGCACAGCCAGAGACACCAGCCGAAGACCATGAAAGACCGCCATATCTGTCAGAAAGAACAGATGTTCAATTATAGAGAAGTTTTAATACACACAAATATCGAAATGGAAAAATAATGACTAAAGGTGTAATCTGTAGTGGTAAACATGCCTTACCGTGCTTGTATCAGGTGTCGTGTGCTTTTATTTTATTTTATCCTAGCCCCCTATATAATGCAATGACCATCGCAAAATTATTTGATTTAGTGCTCAACAACAGGTGGTTCAAATCCCATGCGTATCTGTTATCAGATTTGCTGATACAACCTTTTAGATCTATGTAACAAGTTGGCAAATTTTAATTTGTCAATTCAGCAAGAGGGTATAAAAAACTATTTGAATCATTCAATGTCCTGAGCCAGCTACAAAAGCAGGTTTTTCATGAGCAGAAAACAATTTTATTTTTTTCTACCTCAAATGTATGTAATACTCTCTGAAGTTGAAGAAAAATGTCAGATTGTCATAAAACTGAATCATCTCCTCATTCAAACCCTATAGTGCTCTGGTTTACTCATTTTAATGTCATCTGTAGAGCCGAGACATCTGTCTTCCTGTTTTATGTCATTTAAGGTGTTTATTTATTATAAGATTGTAACAATTGTAGGTAGGCAAAGGCAAATAAGAGCAACTGCTGGTAATTTTTTTTTTCCAGCTGCTGAAACTGATGTGCTTTCAGTATACATGAAGATTTGTATTTCATATATTTTTATTTTTTTATTTACTTTGTCTTTTTCTTTGGCATTTGTCTTTTTCTGTTGCTGAGCTGAGGACATTTTTGAAAGCACATGGCACATTGATATGAAACTGGTCTAACTCAAAGTCCAACATCACAGATGCAGAAGAAAGTCTTGCTCAAGGACGGGACACAGAGTACATGTGCAGAAGCAGAGTTAGTACATTCTCTTAAAGCATTTGTAGCTCCTTATCCTGTTTGATAAGCATAGTTGATAAGTTAGATGTGGTGCAGGTCATGTGTCTAAATCATTGACACAAGACAGTAGGGAGTCGGTGCCCTCTTGTGGTCCACTATGTCAATAACTATAATTGATAATTTCATTGGAATTAGAGCAGCAAGTAGTGTGTAGCATGAGCTCAGTTTTGAGATGAATATTATAATTTCAAACATGACAACTCTCGAAATAGAATTAAACATTTTATTGATAAGAATGGATTGAACATGCTTTGTGTTAGCGGACTAGATCTGCAATGCCGCTGCTGCCGCTGGCATGAGTGAAGGCTACAGCCGAAACATGCACGTAAATACAGGGAATAGGATACGAGCTGCTACAAGGAAAGTAGGGAAAAGCCCTTCGCAGATTTACACAGGTGGTTCTGGGGAAGGTGGAGGGCATGGAAAAATCCCATGGCGCGCTTCACTGAGTTGAGCCAGTTCAGGATGGAAATATAAAAGGTTATGTAGTCGTAGATAGAACAAAAAGATTAATTGGCCAAAGAAGCCAGCTTTAAAAAATTTAATATTTGAATAATGTAGGCCTACACTTGTTAATTTAAGGCCATTCTTTTTGGTAGTTTTTTTTTATGATTATTTTCATTATTGTGAACACAAAATAAGCATGTCAATCCAACTTTGATATTATTATTTTTTTATATAGTAAAGTAGCCTATATTTAAGATAACAGTAAATCTCTCTGACGCACAATACGTCAGCGACCAAATTCACTCACTTCATAGTGCATTTAGTTGCCATGTGCTATTAGTGAACGAGTGAGTTATTTCAGACAGAGCATTAGTCTCTAAAGGTGACATGCAATTTCTGCATCTTTAGCGCCACCAAACTGAATATTTAATGACAAAAATCTGGTCCTTTCCAAACTCTTGTCATTGGTTTTGCTGTACATTTGGACTCCAAAAAAAAAAAAAAAAAAAAAAAAGAGTTCTCATGTATCAAACGTTTCTTCCGTATATTATAATGCTTTCTGAAGGATAATGTGACACTGAAGACTGGAGTAATGATGCTGAAAATTCAGCTACTACCTTTCTTCACCAACCATTCACCTCCCTGCACTGTGATTCTCACTCGTAAGTTTTATTTCCTATCTAAGGCTAAGTTCTGGACACTAGTACAGTATATAATCCACACCTACATATACACCGGTATATAGATATTTTTTTTACTGTATGGTCACGTGCCTTTTTTAGGGTCATTAGATGTAGACTTTTCTTTAAAATTCAATAAAACTTTTATTTATTTATTAAACCAGCATCAAATAGTTCATTTCTAAGAATGCCAAACGTTTAAACTACATATTTCAAAGATTATTGATTTTCTTTATAATGGACTCTTGTACATCATTGGCTCAGTGTTTTCTGCCTTTGTAGCTTTGTATTGTAGGACTGAGAACTATTATTTTAATGCACTTCTATGCTTACTTGGGATACAATATTTACACTCTTGGCATCTTGACAAATGTAATTAGGTCAATGCGGAAACAACACAGACACGCATGGGATTGAACCCTGTTGATGACCTTTGGAAGACTTTTATGATTGTACAGTTTTATATAAAGGTTGTGGGGATCAGGAAACATGCACACTGAATCTAATACAAGCAAGGTAAGGCATCTTTAACACTGAATTACACTTCAGCTTATTGCCACTTTTAAGATGCATATTATTTTTGCATTTCGATATTTGTGTGTATTAAACCTTCTCTATAATTGAACATCTGTTCTTTCTGACAGACATGGCAGTCTTTCATGGTCTTCGGCTGGTGTCTCTGGCTGTGCTGATGCTGGTGTCTCAGCTGGACTCTGCCAGTGCTGCTGTTCGAGTGTTTGGCTTACAAGCCAGAGACCTCACCGGTGATCCACTTGGAAACAAACCCGATCCATACATCAAGGTCTGGTGTGGCTCTTCTTCTGGGGGGCAGACAGAATATCTCAAGAATAATGCTAATCCTTCATGGTCTGCACAGTTCAACTTCCCAAACTGCAGAGCAAATGATAACCTGAGGCTGGAGGTGTGGGACAGAGACTTGAGTTTTGATAATCGTTTGGGCACGTGTAACAAAAAGGTGCGAAATGGGTCTTTCAGGCTAAATTGTAATCTGAACAAAGGAACTCTGTTTTACAGTTATGCAGCGAGATAAACCTGTTCTAAATCAGCAGTCTGTAAAGCTACTTTAAAACTGATAACAATAAAGTTGATCCGTTTTTATTGCTCGTGTGTTCTGCATTGACTGATTTAATAGGCTATATTCATTTACTTTTTACTAAAATGTTTTTATCTATTTATAATAATAAAAAACTAACAATGTGCATTCACAATACAATACTAATAAAGCCATATATCAAATAAAACTAGATTCGGTGTGAATTGAGAAGCAGAAGCAATACTTGAGACTTCAGGATAAGTTGATTCAGAATCGCCTCTCATTCTCAAATGTTGGTGTCATATCAGCGTCTCTTTCTGCTCACAGATTTGTTTCCGACTTGCAGCAAGTGATAAATCCCCCCATTCACATTTTATACTTGTAAAGATTATGATTTTGCACACATATTTCTGCTTTAGAACGGGTAGTGTATACTTAGATGCATCTCTAAATGATGAGCCAACTAGAAGGTCTCTGTCTGTTGCTTGATCCTTAAGAGTAAAAAGTAGATGACATTTAAAAATGAACTACATAAAACATTTTGAAAACCAGGTCTCCAGGTTCTGACATGCCTCAGAATATACGGGAGAGGGCCACGGTAGTCCAAGAGCCCAAGGACTACACTCAGTTACAAGTATTGGCAGCATTACGTGACTGTTTGAAACACGTAATTCTTCAGAAAGCACACAGCCATCTGCACTCCTCCCCTGGAGATGAGTTAACATCACGTCAGGAAGAGAGGGATGCTTCTATGGATGCTGTGTCACTGCATGCAAATAATTCCCTTTATGGTAGTGAAGGGAATGCTGACTAAAACGAGAAAGATGAATCCAGGACTAAAGTTTCAGAAGGGAGCCTGCATTCTGACATTACTTCACACATTTTAAGTGCAGCAAGGCTCCTGGGCCTTGATGCTCAGGAAGAAGCTATGCTACCCCCCCCCCCCCCACAAGGTGTATGGACGAGTATTTCCCGTGCACAGCCTACTGTCCATTCCTGTGGCTGAGGATTATTCCCAGATGCTGAGGAAAGCCTGGAATAATCCAAAAGCTGCACCCCTGTTTAATTAGTTTGTTAAGTTAGATTACCCTCCTGAGAGTAGTATGGGGAACATGTCATCAGTGGAGCGAGAGAGACTTTGGGGCCTGATAAGGTTACGGACAACCCTTGTTGTCCTGGTAAGGAGTGCCAAAAGACCGATCGGTTAATGAGCCAAGAGTATAACACAGCAACGATCAGGAATCAGCCCGATCAGGAATGCTTTGGCAATAGTTTTGGCTGCTTTAAGTAAAGTTGTTAATAAAGAAGAGTGTGATGTGATGAATTTGATTGACACAGCACTCGTCACACACTCACAGCTTACTAGGGATATTGGAGCATCTATGTTTTCAGCAATTTTAGTCAGGAGTCAAATCTGGTTAGCTCAGATATCTTTACATGACGCTATTAGGAAGGACCTGACTGATATGCCAGTGGTTCCAGGTCGGATATTTCAAACTGATTCACAGTCTTTCCTGGATACTGCTGATCAGGCAAGACGCAGAAGAGAATCAAGGTCAGTAAACATTTGGTGGACAAACCAAAGAAGGCCATCGAGCTGCTCATTCCTTTCAGCCCTCACACTTTCCTCGTTCTAGGGGTATGAGAGAAGGCGAGCTAAGGGTTACCAATTCCATGATCAAGGCACCAGACTGTTTTACCAGGCTCTTCAAACTGACCAGTCTCACACTCCAGTCAGGGGAGGATCACTTAAGAGACGTACCAGGGGTTTCAAATCCCAGGCATTGCAGAGTCGCCGGAGAATGCTCCCAACTATGCCTGGACAGTTGGGAGAAGGCAACATCAGATCCTTGGGTTCTAGATCAATACAGGATACAGGAAAATACAGCTTCTTATGACATTCTTCTTGGACTTAGCCTTTTTTTGTAGGCTAAGTTATACATATGCCATCATCATCATCATCAGTGTCATAATATATCTTTGTTTTGCATTTCGTGATGTTTCCACAATATATTCATCATCATGTAAAATCAGTTTTAGATTCGATGAGCTGAAATCACTGTAAATAAACTGGATCAATAGATTAATTGAAATGATTTAGCGATGAATGATTCATTCACAACAAATATTTTTGTTTGTTTATTTGTTTTATTGCCAATTGAGAGCTTGGCAGTTCCAGGGATCATTCACATTTCCACAAAAAAAAAAAATCAAAGGAGCAAGAGACCTTTTATTGTAAATGGCTTATCAATTATGTACATTTGATGTATACTACACTTTCTATAGGATAGAATGTAGAGTAAAATACTCATGTTTACAAGTGTGAAAAGTGTTGGTGTGCCGTGATGTGATGTGCAGGTTATGGGGAATTTATCGCTTGCAACAATCTGTGAGAAGAGAAGCTGGACTATATGGTAAAACCATTTAATGAAGTGCAAAAATTAAAACTAGATTCAGTGTGAACTGAGAAGCAGAGACAACCTTGATTTATGACTTTCATTTGTATTTTCATGTTGCTGTTAGTAAAAGCATTTCACTAAAGAAGAAAAGTATGTTAGCTGTAGATTTTAATGAACATATTAATGCAAAACATGCACGTTATATTGCATATTGCTAAACTTTATTCCTATCAGGCTAGTTACAGTTTGTTTCAAAGCGGTTTAGAAAAGGTTTATTGTATCAACTCGGTCTTGAAAAACAAACTTCCGATCTTCGGATCACAATACCGGGAGTTAGTCCCATATCTCACCCGTCCGATACACGTGCTGAAATGTTCATCCATAACTGTGTCACTGTCCCACAACTCCAGCCTCAGCTTGTCATTTAGATTGCAGTTTGAGAAGATGAACTGTACAGACCATATAGGATTATTGTCATCCTGGATATATCCTGTCCGCCCAAAATCAGGTCCACACCAGACCTTGACGTATGGATCGAGAAAGTTTTCAACAAGGTCACCGTTGAGGCCTCTGGCATATAAGTCAAACACCCGAACAGCAGCACTGGCAGAGTCCAGCTGAGACGCCAGCATCAGCACAGCCAGAGACACCAGCCGAAGATCATGAAAGAACGCCATATCTGTCAGAAAGAACACAGGTTCAGTTATAGAGATGTCTGACACAAATATTGAAAAGTAAAAACAATGTGTCTTAAAAGTGTCAAGAAGCTGAAGTGTGATTCAGTGTTAAAGATGCCTTACCTTGCTTGTATTAGATTCAGTGTGTATAATTCCTGATCCCCACAATCTTTATATAAAACTCTCCAATCAAAAAAACAATCCAAAGATCATCAACAGGGTTCAATAACACGCGTGTCTGTGTTGTTTTCACATTGACCCAGTTACAACTGTAAAGATGCCAAGTGTGTAAATATTGTATCTCAAGTAAGCATAGAAGCAGTGCATTAAAATAATAGTTCTCAGTCCTACAAAGCTACAAAGGCAGAAAACACTGAGCCAATGATGTACAAGAGTCCATTATAAAGAAAATCAATAATCTTTGAAATATCTTATCTATAAAAGATTGCTATATTCTTAGAAATTAGCTATTTGATGCTGGTTTCATTTTTTGTGTGTGTGTACTTTTAGACATTTTATAAGAAAAGTTTAAAAATCGTCTTTTCAAAAATGCTTTATATATATATATATATACATATATAAATAAGAGGGTCTTATCTCAAGGAAAAGAAATGTACTGCATGTACACATCTGGAAGGACGAGGCACAGAGTGCATGTGCACACATGTTGTCATTCACACCTTTATCATATATATGCAAATAACACTCAATATGTCCTGAAATGGAAGGGTGCAGTGTTGTATAAAGTATCAATACACTATTTTATATACAACAACAAAAATCACCATTCTCTTTGTACATCAGATGCAGATTTGCTGGAATGAACAAATAATTATTGGACATTCATGACATATTAAAGGTGGGCACAAATAACACTGGAAATGGATCACTGATAATACAGATTGCAGTATTTAGCAGCTCATGAGAGACATAATAAAGTAACTGAAATTAAATGCACTTATGTACCAAAAAAAAAAAAAGATCTCTTATTTTCAGGGATTTTATCGATAACGATAATTAGACAATGTTTTGCTGAGTGTGTTATTGTGCTGGTAACTTGGCATGTTTAGGACTGCCGTGGACAGCCGACTCCTAAAGTTTTTGATATTCTTCATATTCTGTGTGGCGGTCAGTTCACAGCAGTGACAGAAATCATTTTCCCAATAAGTCTCAATAGATTTTTACCTTCATTGGCATGTTTACCTTTATAAATGTATTTTTAAACCTAAATATATGCATGCATCATCGTTTGTGTCAATTTCATACATTTAATAAAATTTCATTATAATAATAAGACACAATAGGGCTGTTACCAATAAAATAAAATAAGTATCAACAAAATCTTTGCAAAGGAGAGGAAACACAAAAGCTGCATTTGAAATGGCATTTAGATTTTACACAGACATAAATAATGTTTAGTTTAAAACATAAAACGTTGAATATTGATATATAAAATGATTTAAACATGAAAAGATGCTTTAAATGTGAAATTAAAACCGCCAGTAGGTGGCAGCAATTCATTGTTAATGAGTGAGTCATTGAGATTCAACTGATTCGTTCAAAAAGCTGATTCATAATTCACTAAGGAAATACCTCGTGTATTTCTCAGAGACGCAAATACAAATACAGTGCTTTGGCTTAGTTTTCAACTATTTTCGTTGGCGAAATAGAGTTAAAACAGGCAATATGGTGTCTAAAAGTAAACTTTTCAATTATCAATTTATTAAATCACATGTATTATCATGTTAATATCTGGAGAAAAACTGCAGTCTTTGTGTGATATTATATTAACTATATTAAATTATATAAACTGACTAAATCACACAGTGAAAGTGTGAAATCTAAATGCGCAACTGCACTTGTCTAATCTACAAGACTAGGCTACACGTACAGCTGTTTGTAAAAGGTTTATTGTATCAACTCATACCTGTAAAACAGACTTCCTCTGCTCAGATGACAAGTAGCCTAATGGAGAAAGTCCCATATTCCACCTGTGTGGTACACGTGCCCAAGTGATCATCAAAATTCAGGTCTTTGTCCCACACCTCCAGCTTCAGGTTTTCATATGGATTGCAGTTTGGGAAGTTGAACTCTGCAGACCATGTAGGATTATTGTTATCATTTAAATTCTGTCTGCCCCCCAAAAGTAGGTCCACACCAGACCTTGACGTATGGATCTGGAAAGTTTCCAAAAGGATCACCGGTGAGGTCTCTCTGGCATGTAAGCCAAACACACGAACAGCAGCACTGGCAGAGTCCAGCAGAGGCACCAGCCGAAGACCATGAAAGAACAGATGTTCAATTATAGAGATGTATGATACAAATATTGAAATGTAAAAATAATATGTGTCTTAAAAGTGGAAAGAAGCTGAAGTGTGATTCAGTGTTAAAAATGCCTTATTTTCGTTGGCGAAATAGAGTTAAAACAGGCAATGGTGTCTAAAAGTATACTTTTCAATGATCAATTTATTAAATCACAATTATTATCATGTTAGATTGGCTTTTGACACCTGATGGACAACTGATTAGCATAATGATTTTATAGATGTTTTGTATTCTATTTTATTGTCGGCTATTGTTTTGTATTTCACTCATTTTTTTTTTTTTTTTTTTTTTTTGTTGCCTGTAGCCTACTTTTGTCTCTGTCCAGCGCTTTGATCAACTTTGGTTGTTGTAAAGCGCTTTATAAAAAAAAAAAATTGATTGATTGATGTTAATATCTGGAGAAAAACTGCACTCTTTGTGTGATATTATATATATATATATATATACACAGCCTAGTGTATGCGTACACTCTATGGGTGTGTGTGTGTGTGTGTGTGTGTGTGTGTGTGTGTGTGTGTGTGTGTGTGTGTGTGTGTGTGAGGGAACGGTTTTAAACTATCTGTAAACGCACAGCATGTATTTTAATCGCCAATATAGCGAGGCGGACTACATCGGTGACAAAAGTACATTGGTTATCAAATTTTTTTTTTTTTGTCATAATGACGCCGCATAATCGGTAACAAACAGAAAATAATCACTTCATCCGAGGTTTAAAGTGAATAAAATAGCCTTGACCTACTGGAGTTTCAACTGAAAAACCTTGTCCTCTCCCACTGGACTGTTTGTGATGATGAGGTAAAAGGGGAGCAGGCAGTGGACCAAAGCACTGTGAGGCAAGGGAGGGGGAATCAACATTTTAAAACGTTTTATTGTTGTTGCCCCGTTTGCATTTTTATTTTTTTACTAATTAAACAATTATTTTAAGTATGTATCATTATATTATTTACAATACACATATTTTAATTATATTTTTAGGAGGGGACAACCCTCAGATAAGGGGGGTCCTGACCCCCCCGCGATTACCGCCTATATGTTTCCACATTATATTCATCATCATGTAAAATCTGTCTTAGATTCGATGAGAGAGCTGAATTTACTGTAAATAAACTGGATCAATAGATTCATTGAAATGATTCATGAGTGATGAATGATTCGTTCACAACAAATGTTTTGTTTGTTTGTTTTATTGCCAATTGAAAGCTTGGGAGTGCAGGGATCATTCACCTTTCCGTATTCCAAAAATAATCATCCGTGGAACAAAAGACCTTTTATTGTAAATGGCTTATCAATTATGAACATTTGACGTATACTACACTTCCTGTAGCATAAAATTTAGAGTAAAATACTCATGTTTACAAGTGTGAAAAGTGTTATGTGGCGTGCAGTTTATGGGGAATGTATTAGCACCAGTCTGTGAGAAGAGAAGCTGGGCTATATGTGACCCTGGACCACAAAACCAGTCTCATGGCCCATGGGTCACAATTTTGAAATATAGATGTATACAACATATGAAAGCTGAATAAATAAGCTTTCATTGATGCATGGTTTGTTAGATTAGGACAATATTTGGCCGGGATACAACTATTTGAACATCTGGAATCGGAGGCTGCAAAAAAATCGAAACATTGAGAAAATCGCCTTTAAATTTGTCAATTTTTTTTTGGCGATTGTGCTGCATTCACTCACAAAAATAAATGTTTTATATATTTACAGTAGAAAATTTACAAAATATCTTCATGGAACATGATCTTTATTTAATATCCTAATGATTTTTGGTATAAAAGATAAATCGATAATTTTGACGTAGGCCTATACAATGTATTGTTGGCTATTGCCACAAATATACCCGTGAGACTTGTGACTGGTTTTGTGGTCCAGAGTCACATATGGTAAAACCATTTAATGAAGTGCAAAAATTAAAACTAGATTCAGAGTTAACTGAGAAGCAGAGACAACCTTGATTTATGACTTTCATTTGTATTTTCATGTTGTTGTTAGTAAAAGCATTTCACTAAAGAAGAAAAGTATGTTAGCTGTAGATTTTAATGAACATATTAATGCAAAACATACACGTTATATTGCATATTGCTAAACTTTATTCCTATCAGGCTAGTTACAGTTTGTTTCAAAGCTGTTTAGAAAAGGTTTATTGTTTCAACTCGTACTTGAAAAACAGACTCCCGCTGTCCAGATAACAAGAAAACGAGAAAGTCCCATTTTTCACCGGTGTGTAACACGTGCCCAAATGATCATCAAAATTCAGGTCTTTGTCCCACACCTCCAGCTTCAGGTTTTCATGTTGATTGCAGTTTGGGAAGTTGAGCTCTGCAGACCATGAAGGTCTATTGTTGTCCTTGTGAAATTCTGTCTGCCCCCCAAAAGATGATCCACACCAGACCTTGACGTATGGATCGGGAAAGTTTCCAAAAGGATCACCGGTGAGGTCTCTGGCACGTAAGCCAAACACCCGAACAGCAGCACTGGCAGAGTCCAGCTGAGACACCAGCATCAGCACAGCCAGAGACACCAGCCGAAGACCATGAAAGACCGCCATATCTGTCAGAAAGAACACAGGTTCAGTTATAGAGATGTCTGACACAAATATTGAAAAGTAAAAACAATGTGTCTTAAAAGTGTCAAGAAGCTGAAGTGTGATTCAGTGTTAAAGATGCCTTACCTTGCTTGTATTAGATTCAGTGTGTATAATTCCTGATCCCCACAACCTTTATATAAAACTGTCCAATCAAAAAAAAAAAAAAAAAAATTCCAAAGATCATCAACAGGGTTCAATAACACGCGTGTCTGTGTTGTTTTCACATTGACCCAGTTACAACTGTAAAGATGCCAAGAGTGTAAATATTGTATCCCAAGTAAGCATAGAAGCAGTGCATTAAAATAATAGTTCTCAGTCCTACAAAGCAAAGGCAGAAAACACTGAGCCAATGATGTACAAGAGTTATAAAGAAAATCAATAATCTTTTGAAATATCTTATCGATAAAATATTTTAAATGTGCTGCATTCTTAGAAATTAACTATTTAATGCTGGTTCAATTATTATTATTTTTTTTTTACTTTTAGACATTTTTTAAGAAAAGTTTAAAAACCGTATTTTCAAAAATGCTTTTATATATACATATGCCAAATTAAATGTGGTCCACATTTAATAATTTGGCAGACAAAAGCCATTTAAATATGAATAAGCAGTGAAGAAGTTTTATATTTACATGGCCATGGGCGTTTGTAACAATTAAAAAGTACATAGCAAAAGGATATGGAACTACAATTGTCTCAATTCATTGATTGCTGGTCCGACTCAGAATCCAATGTTTTACCGATATATGAAGAAGAGGATCTTATCTCAAGGAAAACAAATGTACTGCATGTACACATCTGGAAGGATGAGGCACCGAGTGCATGTGCACACATGGTGTCATTCACACCTTTACAAAATACACTATTTTATCCCCCCCAAAAAACTCACCATTCTCTTTGTACATCAGATGCAGATTTGCTGGAATGAACAAATAATTATTGGACATTCATGACATATTAAAGGTGGGCACAAATAACACTGAAAATGGATCACAGATAATACAGATTGCAGTATTTAGCAGCTCATGAGAGACATAATAAAGTAACTGAAATTAAATGCACTTATGTATCAAAAGTACGTCATCAGCTTTATTGCTCTAAACTGCATGATAACTAATCCAGGATCCAGTATGAATTGATAAGGAGACGCAAACTTGATTTATTTAAATGACTTTTATTAAGTTTACAAATAAGGTAACAAATGCTGTTTTATTGGAGCGCAAAGCGCAGTTTTATATGAAGCTTGAACATCCTATACTTAGTGCAAAACAGACAGTTAAACATTGCAGATGATTCCCTACTTGTTTTTGTTTGGTTTTCATTTTAAGGATTTTTTTTTAACATTTTGTACAATGTTAAATATCATACGGAGAAAAAAAAAAAAAAAACACTTAATGAAAGTCGCCAGAAAAAAAAATCTAGAGACTCAAAAGACAGCAAAACAAGCGGATCAGATAGCAGTAAAAAACAAAATAACTTAATGACAGGTCAGTAGCATTAAGTAAACATTGTTCTGTTGTATTTCTTTCCACAGGAGAGCGACTAGAAAGGAGGGTTTCATTCAATAAGATCCTTTTTGAGTGAGCTTGTGTGCATTTTTTTCTGTGTAACTGAAGTATCATGCAAAAAAGAAATCGTTATAATCACAATGTGTATCGATACTGAATGGCTCATTCGCACATCAGCATGCTACAAACACTATTTTTTCAAAGTAAAGTGAAGGATAAAGAAACAAAGAGGTTTTTGTATTTTTCAAGGTGCTGTTATCATTCACATCAGAGGTCAGAGGTGAATCTCATTTAAATGTTGAAGGTCCTGCACTGCAGTTACATTAGCGCCCTCTACAGTCAAACAGGACGACCTGTTTCTTACAGCGAGAGCAAATTAACACTTGTATCTGGAACAGGGACATGGCACTCAGAAGGTAGTATTACAGATTTCATTAGTCTGAACACTGAGCAGTGGGACCTCTTTGTTAAAGACCTTTTGATGTGTTCACAGTTTGAACGAACCGAACGACGTAAAAGTGGGTAAAAACGAGCGGTCTACTCTACAGGTAAAGCGTTGTGTACAAAGCAAAAGGTAAAACAACCGTATTTTAAATATAGAGAGCCAGTTGAGAATCTACACTGTACAGTTGACCTAAAGTGACGTTCCTGTGCCACACGTTTCACAGAAAGCACATTAAGCAGTATGCAACCAGTTGTAATCCAAGTCCTTTCAGTAGTTAAGGTGACGAGAGCATCTCCACTATGCTTTGTACCCCAAATAAAATGCTCTTGTTTCTGGTGAATCAGGACTGTTCTCTTCTCATCTGCAGTCGAATGTGCAAAATGTGAAACTAAAGAGTAGTCTGACGTTGCAGATCTAATGCGGTTAATAGTATTTAGAATAAACCAAAGCATTTACAAGAGTGATTTGACCGACTGCTACAAAGAGAGAGAGAGAGATCCCCCAAAAGAAGCTACTGATCTGCCATAAAACCGAAGGCCGTTGCCATGAGTACAGTGACGTGAGAACTTATACGGGCAGTGCGAGTTGAAAAGAAGAGGTTTGATGAATTACTCTTCAACAGTGCTGCTTTGGCAGAGAGTTGCGCTCTTGTGTCGGTGAGGGTTGCTAACTGTCTTTTCTCACCTTTCTGGTCCTTTTCTCACTCGTGAAGTTACACTTGCTGTCACATCTGTTGCTAAATGAGTTAAACGCGCCTGTCCACGCTCACCGGAGAGGGTTTGACACTGGATGGTGTCAAAACCAATTATGCAGTGCTGCAAAAACATCTACGCTATTGGAGGTTCTGAAATACTTACAACATACTGTCCCATGCCTACTAACTTCCCTCATCCTGCGTTTCTATCTGCGATCCCTCACCTTCACAAGAACTGCTCATGCGGTTTAAGAATCCGTCTGTAAAATAAAGACACCGTGGTTATGCTAGGAAGGGTGCACTGATGATAGGCACACTTGCGCTTGCATACTTAGACTGACCAAAGTTTCTAAAAAACTCAACCCTCAAGTACTTTTACAGCCTTTGAATGTGATATAATGGCTGGATCACGTATTTGTACACTTTATATAAGAAGCTTTTTGCAACTCTGCCTAAAGGCTAGGACTGTGCCATCAAATGGCTACGTTCAGACGTAGCCAATTCAAAACGACACCTCGTTTCCGCAATATATTAATATTCACCCTCTGTGAAGTCCAAAGACCAGCACTCCAACCAAGCGCAATGCTTGAGACTCTCTTCTGCCTTATATATCAAACCCTGAAGCAAAAAAATAAAATAAAAAAAATAAAAATAACGCAAGGCACTAGAATCTTCAGAAAGCTCACTGGGCATAGGGGAAAAGGGAAAGATTTGTTTCTTCAAGTACATTAATTAAATCCATTTTACATTCACATTTATCTAATAATATAAAGAAAGTAGAAAGGGGAAAAGGGTTAAAGTGTCTCCAATAAGATGTGAAAAATGAAATAGCTAGCCTGACATCTCATGAATGCTAATATCCAAAACCCTCCAAAATTTCATGTTTTTTTTGTCTACTTTTCTTTTTAGCTAATGTTGTCCAACAACATTTATAATAATCACAGTGTTTTAACATCAAAAACTGATGAGTAAATACAGGTCCATACAGAACACGACTTCTTATTTGAATGTCTCGATCAAACTATCGTAAGAGGCCCCTAATGCTGCCATGATTAGAAAAAGCTGTTACATTAGTCATAGATTTAAAGCTTCGCGGGCCTCCATAGCAGAACGTGTGTGATTTCACGGTCCCGCAACCCCTAGTTTCGCATCCAAACCCCAATCCATTTGATTGTATCCACTATATTACACGTCACCTTGTGGTGTGGCCCAATGAGAAAACCGGAAGAGGATTGTAAGCGTGTGAATGTGCTGCAAAGCATGCTGGGAGCTGTAGGAGCTTGGTAGTACAAACCTTGGGGGCAGATGAAAGGCCTCTGAACATGTGACAAAAAAAAGGTCCCTAACATTCTGCTACACAAGGCCGGCTTGAAGGGCATAGGGAAAAAAACAACAACCAACCAACCAAGCAAATGGAATCAAAACCCTAATAACCCAATTTAAAAACAAAGGATATCTGTACATTGTTTTTTTTGTTTTATCTAATGAAGGCCACTTCCTGTGTTTTAAAATGGGCTTTTTTTTCTACCATTGTAATTATTGCATTATTCCATGGCATTGCAGCAGAGGGTTTAGGGCAAGAGGGGAACAAGGACACTAGGTTCGCTCACCAGCACCCACCCGACCTCTGTTTGGTGATATGCTTGATGTATGAATTTATCAAGAGGATATACAGATAGATGGATTGTGGGATGGGTGGAGGTGGCAGGTCAGCAAACCTCTAAACACAAGTCAAGCCCCTTAACAAATGTTTGGGGCTGGGTGGTGAAGGATGCACACACCTTAACAATAAAAATGGTCACACCTTCTTTGGCCACGTAACATTGTATTCAAAGTGTCCATTGTCTTATTTTCGTCTTCTCTTATCCCTTGGGTCGTTGTGCATCATCCCTGTGGCGTATCCGTGAGCATGCAGGATGATTCTGGCGTCTATCCTTCTCAATCACCCAAAGGAAACTCTTATGACAGAATCTCTGCAATGCAATCAAATACTTGCTCAAGTCCACTTTCAGTCCGCCCCCCTCGCCTCTGACTGCCCCCACCCCCAACTCGAGAGTTATTTAGGCCTGGCGCGGCTAGGCCCTGCCCTACGTGGTCTTCAGGTTGGGTCCACCCGGGTGGCTGACTGACTTCTGCAAAGTGCTGATGTGGAAGGTCTGTAAAGGAGCGGGCACCTGGGGATATTGGCCCAGGGGTTGTGAGGTGGCCAGCAGACCGGCCTGGGTGTGCGTGGCAGAGCCAGCCCACTGGGCGCTGTAAGGAGCGGAGGGGAAGCCGTACTGTGGCGTGGGACACAAGGAGCCCTTCCGGGTCCCCAGAGAGGTAGCGGGAGTGTTGGGCAAGGGCGAGTGGCCACTCAAAGTTGAAGCGATGCTTGGGCAGAGCTGGCCTGGAGCCGAGTACTTACGGCCCATGTTGGCAGGAGGGACCATCTGAGAAGAGGAGGAATAAAAAAAAGAGCATGTTAATCAGGTATTATAACTTCAAATTCAACTGTGAGGTCTTAGTTTCTCAAGGATAAAGTCTTACGTCGTAGCTGTGACCCTGAGGCGTCACTTGTTGTTGGTGCTTGGAGCCTCTCTTGCCCTGCGACAGGTTCATAGCATCCCTGGCCCAGTTGTCCACCAATTTGTGCAGCTCGTCTGTGAACATGCCCTTGCAGCTCTGGGACTGAGAGACGGGCGGTTGGTTTTGATTCTGACCAGTTCCCACCACCGTGTTGGTGCTGCTCGTCCCTGAGCGGAGAGGAAAAGAGGAAGAGAGAAGACTGTCGTAAAGAGGAAGTCTCTCCAACAAATGTCACACTGAAATATCTGATACAATCTGAAGCCCACAGACTATATCAATGTGTACATGTATATTTTCATATACAGTTCCTCTCATTAGTTTACATACACCTTATATAATCAGCTAAATGTTTGATCTAAAAATAAGAGATGATTTTTTTTAAATTAAGTTCTGCCCTGATAAAACTAAAACTGAAATAACAGATTTGAGAATCAAAAGAAAGGAGCTCCTATTTAAAATCTTACATTCAAGTGAAACCTGGAAATAAACCAAGCAAAAAAATAATTTAAAAACAAAGTTATAAATTTGTGATTTTGGTCATGTGAACTCATTGTGAAATGCTATTTTTTTTAATCCAATGAAGCACAAGATACTCTTTGGATCATCTCTAATCATGCTGGAAAACATGATTATCAGGTTTTACACAATCTTGTGGAGTTCATAAATACCAAAATAACTGTTTGGTAAAATATCAGGTTCTTCAGGACAAAAAACTTTTTTCATTATATTTATATCTTCCAATTTAAATAAATGCGAAACATATTACATATTATACAAAGGGTATGCAAATTTAAGAGCACAACTGTACATATAATGTCATGTGTATACAAAAACAAAAGTCATGGCAGTGAGGCCCTATCGAGCACCTGGGCGTCCGCTCTGAGGCTAAAGAGACACTTTTATCACTCTGACTCCAGCCTGCAAAACAGGTCACGATGACAACATTAAAACACCATCTCTGGCTTTCCATCGGAGCACGGAAAACAGTGCTCCGCATCTGCCTGGGCTTTATCATCATGCTTGCCATGGTTGTTTTTATTGCAACACAAGAGGGAGCAAAAGGGTGGTGAAATGGAAATGGATTCACCAAGGAAATTTTCAACACTTACTATTTAGAGACTTAATAGGATAGTTGATTACTACCATTAGCTAAACTAGTACAAAAATGGTAAAAATCTTGTCAGCACATTAATATTTGTGAGGAGAATGAGTAAAAAAGCCTCTTTCTGAAGAACAAAGCATAGCAATGAGGATTGCGTGGTTCATAATTTAAAAACAAAACAAAAAAGAAGCTATTTACTGAGCAGTTAATGCGAAGCTAAATGTAAAATGAGTGGAAATGCCTCAGCTTCTTCATAAGACACATCACTGTCATGACTAAGAGATGACAGTCTTTAATCATGCACTGATTGGTCCGTTTATCTATACATGTCTGTCAAGGAACAAAGAGCTGATGCATTTAAGAATATACTGCAAGTCAAAAATGGAAAAAACACATTTTTCAAAATCAAATATTGCACAGTAAATTACATTGGGCACAAATGTCTTGGCAAATATCCAGGCAGCCATCCGGCGACATAGATAAGACCTGTTAGGATGGTAAAAACGGCCTCTCCAGAAAGCAGCAACAAAAAGACGACATTTCGCCAAGACTGAAGCACCAAAAGGTATTCTGGGTGATGTAGTTTACAGCAAGCCATGCTTAGAAAGATAGCTACTCCTTTTTCACAATGCTGGCGCTGGTGCCAAAGCCAGTACCCGATTTGACTCTGTTCCATGCATTTCCATTGAAGGAAAAATGGTTTATATTGGCCGTTAAAACTGAAAAAGTTTTCAAAACAACAACTATATATATATATATAGTTTGGGGTCAGTATGTTTTTATTAAAGAAATTATTACTTGTATTCAACAAGGATGCAAAAACTTGATCAAATGTGACAGTAAATATACTTATAATGTTACAAAAGATTTTTATTTCAAACCAATACTGTTCTTGTGAACTTTCTATTCATCAAATAATCTCGAAATAATGTATTATTGTTTCCACAAAAAATATTAGCAGCACAACTGTTTTCAACATTTAAAATAGGAAATGTTTCTTGAGCATCAAATCAGCATTAGAATGATTTCTGAAAGCCCATGTGACACTGAAGCTTTGCCAACACAGGAATAAATAGCTTCTTAAAATATGTAAAAAAAAATTGTAATAACATATCGCAATATTACTGTATTTTTGATCAAATAAATGCAGCCTGTGTGAGTATAAGGCTTCTTTTAATCATAATATATTGTGAGTATTCATAAAACTAGACCACTGGCCAAGCACCAGCACCACTTGCTGGTAAAGGAGTGAGGGAGAGGTGGAGGTGGAGGCTCCACACAGCTTGACTTCAGCATTTACTGGATGACTTCCATTCACTTTGTTCAATAATATGAATATGGGAGGATCTTGGATTCCTGGTTGTGAAAACCTACCTTTGTATGTGCAAAATGTGAGCTGTACACCCTTAATATGGTAGCATGTGCATTGGACAGGGATTAAGCCTTGTGCACAATGAGGAGGAAAATCAGCCAGGCCTCATTATACCCTTGTAATGGGTGAGAAGAGAAGCGCCATCCAAACAGGATGAGGTCGATGTGTAGTAAGCGGGATGAGTCTTAAGAGGATAAAGAAGAGTGCAGAAGGGAGTCTGGGGCTTCAAATTGGCTTGTGCATAATGGGATGATCGCTCAGACGGGTCCATTTAGAGTGCATTAGTCTGTCTGAAGCGGAGTGTGGCGTCGTCGCATGGCGAGTGCCACCGGTTTGAAAAAACATTTGCATGCGTGTTCGATAAACATTTTCCGGTTGGAGACTCCTGATCTCGTTTTCATGTGGAAACCAAATTTAGGGTAAGGTGTTTGTTTGAGTTTAATTTGAGAGTGAAAACACGTGACATGCCACACTTATAAAAAACATGAATGGGTCATCACAGGAAAGAAATGCTCAAGTCAGCCTGAGAGCTTAGCAAGGAAACTAGCTTCAACAGGCCACAGGACATGAGGTGAGGGGTGATGACAGGAAAGAGAAGGAGGGAGGGGGTGGGAGGATGTAAAAAAGAGAGATAATTACTACAGAGTTGGTTGCAGGGGCACACTTTTTTCACCATCTTCCCTGAAGCATGGAGAGAACGGTGAGATTGGAGAGAATCAGTGTTGCAGAAACTCCACGTCCAACAGTGCATTATGGGAGTGTATCAGAACATGCTATAGTCTAACACCTGAAGGCTGTTACATTCATACTGTATGTCCAATAACAGTGAAGATGGGGTGAGTGGAGGAAGGTTGTCATGTGGTTGTGACTACTGGGTCTGTGGTCAAAGCCAGTGATCAGGTGTATTCACATTGTGAGAGCTGCTAATAGAAGACAAGATTGCAAAGGAAGACTGTGCTGAGATGAGATGATGTGTGAAAGAACCTATGCAAATTTTTCTTCTTCTTTTAAACTAAAACAAAACAAGACTAATGGAAAATTCAGCAGATTGTAAAATAGATGTGGTGACTTGCCTAGAATGCCTTGAGTCACTGTCAGCTGTTCACTTAATTTTGAAAGTGGGTGTAATTATTCGAGGAAATGAGAATAGTAAGTTGCCGGTTCACACTGCATTTGTCAGAAAAGGAAGAGCCATGTTTCAGCAGATACATTGACGTGTCATTATTATTTGACCATACTATACTATATGGCTAACACGTTACAATAAGGTTCAATTTGTGTTACAGCAAGTATCATGAACTACTGTAACAATCAGTGTGTTAACTAAAACACTAAACTAGTGTTAACTAAAACTATTAAAAATCTATAATTTTCAGTAACAAATAAAGTTGAAATAAATGAAAATATAAATAATAGACAAGTTTAAGTTGTAGTACAATTACTAAATCTAAAACTGAAAAATAAAAAATAAATTAAAGCTAAACAGAAATATTTGAAAACTAATAAAAATGACAAAGGTACATAAAATCGCAAACAATTTTTTAAAAATATAATAAAGCTATTTCAAAATATTAATAGTATATAAATTATAAAAAAATAACACTTCTTACAATAAACAATTTTTACACTTTTCCTTTTACACATTCTGCCATGATCTTGTTGTGAAAGTGATGGACACACTCCAAATTCAGAATACATTGTTTAAGCGACTTGAGAACTGCTAACATACAAGCTTCGGGAAACTGTCAAATGCAGCATGTGATTAATCTTTTAAATCATTAGTAATTAATTTATCTTTAGCAATTTTGTTATTATGTTAAACCAAACTTGAGCATAAATGAGGGAAAATATTAAAACCAATAATACAAATGACAAAGTGTCCATCGTAAACAATTAGAAATAATTCAATTAGAAATAATTATTGGACTATAGGTTACACTAGTGCATTATTGGATATGAACGATAATAACTGTTTAGTGATGAACATAAGTTCTTTTTAAGATTCATGACACAATGTCTGAGATGATCAGCCAATCAGAAAGCTTGGCAGAATCAAGAACTAAATCACATGACATTGTAGGAAAGAGACAAAAGAAAAAGCGTTACACACAAAGAGCCAAGCAGGGCGTACTCAGAAAACGCGTCCTCCTGCCACCTGGTTTGAAGGTCACTCTCTCCGACCCACAGCTGAACTTTACACAGCCTGTGGTACAAAAAGAGGGAAAGAGAAAGAGAGAGATGGAAAAGAGCAAGAGACAGTGAGAGAGAGATAGATAGAGAGAGAGAGAAAGAGATGGAGCAGATAGAAGAGAGAGATAAAGGAAACGTACACAAATACAGTGAGAATGGTAACAGAGGTCAGTAAGCCATGAATTCCTGACAGATAGAGAGAGTGAAGGAGGTGAAGAAGGGGAGGAGTGGCCCTGGGTGGAAGAGCAGGGGAGGAAGAGCACCCCCTGGAGGCACAAGCATCAGCCCTGCAGCTTCATCCAAATCAAAGCGTGCGCTTTCTCAGATGGGCAAAGCAAAGATTTCTACATTAAGATTTATTAAACCTGAACCACCAGAAATAGGGCCGATATACCAAACACCACAAAATTCATAAGAATGTTAGGGGGGAAAATAACACAATTTTAATGACCGCTTGACAAGTTTAGAGATACAATTTCTTCCCACTGAAGTTTTCTCTTCAAATTGGCAAGACTCAAACTTGCTATGTGTTACTAAAACATCCAAAATGACAGAGCCAACAGAGTATACTATGCAGGCATGTGATCAGCTAAAGACTAAAAAGAAGGAAACCTGGCCATGCCACGCCCCCAATAATTATTGTTGTTATTAAAAAAAAAATCATTTATCAAATTAGAAAATATAAATATCTTCAATTGCAATACATACTATTGTACTGTAAAATGAATTTTTTTTTTTTTTAGCATTTAATAACCATAATACATTATATTATAATACTATATGTTTAAAGTAAAATTATTAATAGAATTGTTATTATTATTATTATTATTAAGAATGTAAATAATTATCATTACCATTTAATGAACAACAGTAAAATTAATAACATTTAAGGCTGTCTTAATAGAGCATCACAGTCCCGCCCACAGCCCGAGAGAGCTCTGGTGCCGGAAGTAAATTTCCCATTCATTTCTCCCATTGACTTTTGGAAAAATCCGTATCTAAAGAGTTTTAGAGCATGTCTGAGGATAACCAGCTATGGCTGAACTCATAAGCATACAACATATCATTTCGAGTAAAAAAACGAAGAGAAAATCCAAAAAAAGGCAAAGGTACAAGACTGTGTACATATTTTCATTTCCGAGCGAAGGAACTACTCATCCCATAAACCACCGCGCCTCACTGAAGTCGACTGAAGCCACAGCCGCAAAAGAGCCTTTTGAGTGAATTTTATATAGTAAATGTGTAGTTAATAGCAGTTATTTCAGTACTAATCGTGTAAATAAAAATAATAATATATTGTGTGCGTGTGTGAAAGCGGTTAACGATAGCGTTAGCAACATGGTGCAGCTCAGTCATCAACTCACGTGTGTTCAGTCAGTGTGTAACGTTAGTTTGTGTGTTTATTTCAAAGCCCTTTATGACACAGGACACTCTGCTGACAGGACAGGTTGAGGTCCATGCTCATTTTCATGATGTTATAGTTCATCCTTAATTGTAATAACATTTAATGTATTTTCTTAATATCCACAACAAGTGAAAATTAAAAAGTGATGGTCAGCAAACCAGAAAATGCACAGCGCCACCGGTCTGATGCTTGGACCGGTGCATGGTCTGCTCTTGGACCGTCATAATCAGTTTATTAACTTGCCATGAATTATTACACAAATGTTCAGTAAATGCATGAAGAGGTATGCCTAGGCTTAATATTGTTTTGACAGTGGCATCATAAAATGCTTGATATGACTCATACCATATGAAGGCTACAGTAGCCTATCTAAAGTGAACGATAAGTAAGGGATAATGTAAAGGTTGTTATAGCGAATACAACTCGCGAAAGGCTGATTATGAGCCCGAAGCGAAGCCTGAAGGGAGTTGTATTCGCTATAACAACCAACTCGCTATACATTATCCCGCTTATTACATGGCTACCTACCAAATAAATAAATTATTTGACACAAAATATTAATTTAAAAAGGAATGTACTGATTTAAAAACTATTTATATGGCTTCCGCTAAAGAAAACAGTCCGTTCAAGTCTCTACCAGAGAATGTAGACGGGCTCTGGTCTCTACTGTTAGAATCCTGCTTCCATGGCAACGCTCTGACCTTCGCGGGGTTTACACGACATCCACCAATCAGATGCATCACTGTGGGATTGTGGGATTGTTTAGGATTGTGGGTAATGAAGTACTTATCCAAGACATCGCGAATAAAAGGCATTTATCTCAAATCAAGGTTAGTGCCCCATGAACTTTTGGCGTTTATATGAGCATATACAATCGCTTAGTACAGCCGTTGCTGGTTTTAAGTCTACCATGTATGGTTACGTTTTTATGGCTTATACCCCAAATGTCTATGGAGAAATTGTATTGAATTTTTACTTCCGGCACCGGCTGTGGGCGGGACTGTGATGCTCTATTTCTTTGTTTTCAAACATTACACCATTAATCTTTTATTTTGGCGGAAAACCGCAGGGTGACCTTATCGCTTTCTCTTTTTGTTGACAACAACAGATTTATAAATGATCTTCATGATGAATGTTGCGTTCCTAAATGCAACTTATAAGCAACTCAAACACACAGCGCTTGCAGAGTAGCATTAAAGAGATAGTTCACCCCCCCCCAAAAAAAAATTCTGTCATCATTTACTCACCCTTAAATTGTTCCAAACCTGTATAAATGTCTTTGTTCTGCTTTACACAAAGGAAGATATTTGTAACCAAGCATATCTCGGGCTCCATTGACTACCATAGTATTTCGCCCCCTACTATGTTAGTCAATGGGGCCAGAGATGTGTTCGGTTACCAACATTCAAAATATCTTCCTTTGTGTTCAGCAGAACAAAGACATTTATTCTTGAGGGTGAGTAAACGATGATCGAATTTGCATTTTTGGGTGAACTATCTCCTTAACTGTGAATCGAAACTGAAAACACAGTGCTGTTATAGTACTCTGAAACATGCAGCGTGTCAGACTATATGCTATTTATATAATTACATCACGACCGTTGCGATTTGATGATCACACTAAGCCATATCATTTCAACTGGCAAGTAACACCGTTTCAACACCTATTTTTACTCGCATTTGCCACTTGAACCCTGGCTAACATGATAACGGTGTCCCACAGGTGGCGGTGCGAGCTCATGCAGCGCTGTCAGGAGCAATCCGTGCATGGAATAAATGTATTAGAAAACGTGTGACATTTTGCATTTTATTTAGTCATTAAGGCCATTTCACGATTTCAATCATCATACAGTAACCAGCACACCCCCACCTAACCCCCATGACCACCACCACAAAACCATTTTTTTCTCGGATTTACGCCATTCCCCTGTGTCACTTTTCAGGGTGGAAAATACGGATATCCGTATAAAATCCCTGATTATGTTTTTTAGGACGGAGTGATATACGGTAAGAGTTGAAATTAGTTATATATACCATATTCTGGGGATAAATTTGCAAGGAAGAGGGTAAAGCACCAACAGCTGTCCCTTGTTTCAAAATCAAGCAAATGCTTACCATTTTTAACTAAAAACAGAGAAATCTGACCTGTCTGGGAACAAAAATCCACAAAACAGTATTTTTAATTTATATATTTAAATTACATGTAAAAAAATACTTTAATAAATATATTTTATTGCAATTACAATAAATTATACATTTATTTCATTGCAATAGTTAAATTATGGTTTAAAAGTTTTATATTGCGATTTACATAAAAATGTGCATAGTGGGCTATTGTTATCGATGAAAACGGAGAAAGTTTTTTTCTGTTTATTGCCAACCCATAATGTCACTTTATCATTTTACTTTGTGTTAAAAAAAGCAGAGGGGCTGTGATGTGTTTCTTTATTTTTACCTTGCGAGGTGACACACAGACTGGGCGCAGAGAGCGTGGCGTCACTGGTGTACGCGGAGCACAGGTTCTCATTAGAGGGGGAGGGCTTGAAGGATTGGAGCAGAGGGCTACTCCCCCCATCTATCATCCCCCCAGGGCCCAGGAAGGCCTGCTGGGGAGGGTACACGGAGGGAGCACTCTGCGCTGATAAAGTGCTGGTTGCTGTAAGACCACACACACAAAAACATATAGAAGTACTGATCAGAGCCAGGACACAAGACGCAAACACAGATTTGAAGTTGCTGGAACCAGATTCACAAAGATTTTCTGAAGAAAGAAGTTCAGAAATTTTGTAAAAAGTTCTAAGAAGAAGAACACTAGTACCTTTATGTAAACAGGTTGTGTGCTGCATTCGCCCAATCAATGACACTGGCACCACAAATATGCACATATGAACGTTAGCCCAGGGTTTAAGAATGTACAGTGTGAAATGTCAGCTTATGAATAACCAGGATTAATTGTTAACCCTGGGTAAACTATCAGCAGTGTGAAATGTGAAGCAAGATAACCCAGAATTCTGTTTAGAATGACCCAGGATTAACTATTTCAAGTGTGAAAAGCCCTATTGGAGACTATCCTAACCTTAACCCTTAAACAGGCAACATGCACCACAGGATACAAAGTCTTTCATTTCTTGTAGGAGGCATGAGAAAGAAATGTTCATCCAATTCTGTTATCATTATCATAGTTGAGTCTGTTTGGAGTATGTGGGTCACATGACTTGGTTCAGTAGAAATCTCGTTCCAGGGCTGAGGCCCTTAGGGAAGATCCTTATATGCCCTCCTGATCTCTGGGCCCCTCTTCTCAATCTATGTATTATGAGTTAAAAAATTGTGCAAATATTAATATTCACATGTAAAACTGATATTATTACGCTTAGTTAACTACATCTTTGCATTTTTTAACTAGATATTTCATTGCAGGTTTTCACACAGCTCATTTTATGGTATAACAGGGATGTCCGACCCTGCTCCTGGAGGGCTACCGTCCTGCAGAGTTTAGCTCCAACCCTGATCAAACATACCAGAAAAATCGAACCAAAGTCTCCAGGATTACTTAGAAAATGTATCTATATTGCATTATACGACTGATTAGGGATGGCGCTTAACCCTGAGGGCAGTGGACCTCAAGGGCTAGAGTTTCACACCCCTGAGGTTGAAGACGAGACGGTTTAGCAGTGAAAAAATACAAGAAATGTGCATGCCTCAATTTTAGGACACTAAGACTTGTCATACATGCAGTATTAGTTTGCATATAATTTTTTTTTTGCATCGAATAAATCTGAAATATTGATTACTTTTTTTTATATATACCCTAATAGGTCAATGTATCCTGGGAGATACAACTCATAAAATCCAAAATGTATCAAATATTTAAAAAAATCCTTTGTGTTTGACTTAAGTCCGGATGACATAATGAAATGATTGCTGATCATTATCCACTCTTGCCTGTTTAAGGGTTAACAGGTTATTTACAATGTTTCTAAAGAAAATAATTTTATGGAATTTAAACTCTTTAAGGTTTGTCTTTTTACAAAAAAAAAAAAAAGGTAAGAATGATCTTAACAATATTTTGTATTCCCAAAAAACATTGTCACTTGATCTGCACAAAAAGGCAAAATGCAACAAGTGAATACCTGGCTGTACAGGACTCTTGCTGCCCTGGGAGCTACCGCGGCTGGATTTGCTGCTTTTGCTTTTGGTGGGACGTCGTCTACGGCCAGCTGGGTTCACCACGGGTGGGTTGACCATGGCGGGTGGAACTTTGCCCAATCGGGCAAAAAGGGAATCAATCTCTGCCTTCTGCCGAGTGTACAGGGTCTGACTCTCTATCATGTGCCTGGGAGAAAAACATGGAAATATGCACAATTACACTGGATATCTTTCGCCTAGGTTACACCGTCCCAGTTCCTGTTACACTGTTTTAATCAAAAACAAACATACTTCTCCCTCAGCTTGCTGACTTCTCTCTTAAAATCATCATCTTCAAACTCAGAGTCATTGTCGCTGCTGAAGTAGGAGCTGACAGAGTTGTTGAGGCTCCCGGGACTCTGGGCTGGACCGTTTCCCACGGCTGGATGGGCTTGAGGTGCTGGCTGGAGATCTGGGGGTTGTAAGCTAGCTGCTGGGGCCTCGTCCTGTGCGCTGCTCACTGAGAAACGCCCCACCCTCGTGTCCGTTTTGGTGGTAACCTGGAAACGGCCAATGGTGGTGGGCTGAGGGTGGGTTGCCATCCGGTTGGGAAGAGCAGGGAGGCCGTCGACAACATCTGCTCTTTTGTCTCTGAGGGGAGAGGAGGTACGGTGCAGTGTGTTTTCGGGGCTAGAGAGAGAGGATGATGATGAAGAGGAGGTGGTGGTGGA
This sequence comes from Phoxinus phoxinus, assembly GCF_949152265.1. Taxonomy (NCBI): domain Eukaryota; kingdom Metazoa; phylum Chordata; class Actinopteri; order Cypriniformes; family Leuciscidae; genus Phoxinus; species Phoxinus phoxinus. The sequence goes on from NC_136884.1 coordinate 4,885,294, forward strand.
GGAAGACGACGTGGAGGATGAGTCAAAGGAGCCTGTGTGAGCTTGCGAGGCGTTCTCATCAGGAGCCACTGACACCTGAACGAGAGAGAGAACAAGAGAGTGTCATACACAAACACTATTTTATGCCATTGGATGAGAAATGAATTGAGCTGGACGATGACATGACTGTTTTTCTGCAGAACTGCTTTATAGATGAAATGAACTCATTTAATAATTGATGATCTTTACAATGTAACTGAATTAACACTGAACTGACTTCAGCTGAACAATGACACTATTTTCTTTTAGAGCTGCTGTACAGCTGAAAAGAACTGTTTGCATCATTGAATTAGTTATCACTGTAAAGCTGCTTTGAAACAACCGGTTTTGTATAAAGCGCTATATAAATAAAGGTGACTTGACTATGAACATCCCATTGCGAATGCAAAGTACCTGGAATCGTCCCAGTTTGTATCCTCCGACTGTAGGTGCAGCTGCTTGCTCATCATCCAGAGAAAACGGAACTGAAATGGTATCATCATTAATAAGCAGAGTTGAAGCTTTTTGCTAGCTGATGTGCATTTAAAGAACAGGTAAAAGTAAAGTAAAACCTCAGCACATACCTGGCTGTCCTCCAGGTGGCATCCCAGTAAGAGATGACTACAGGTAAGAAAAAGATGTGAATCAGAATACAGACATGTAAATAAAGCACAATATAAATGATTTAATTATTCAAAATGTATTTAAAATACCATTGTAAAGAAATATTAAATAGTGTACATATATATAAATATCTTAATTTAGTTATATATAGAGTAAATACATTAAAATTAAAAAGGGTCATTTTAAATTATTTATATCAATTATTCCTCTTGAAGCAAAAAGTTACATGCTTTCTCTGTTACACTTAAGATTTGAGGAGGTAATTCTCTGGTTTATTGCTGTATGGGATTCACAAAACACTTCTTTTATCTGTTCTTTGTGTATGGAAAGTTCCAGTGCCAAAGTTTAACTGCAATAAATTAAATCAGACAGATCTGGCACTTAATACACGTGTGCCTGTGTTTTTTCGGCCAGTCCCCTGTTGGTGTGCGTGTACCTGGTGCGTGACATTGCTGATTGGGACGGTCTCTGGACTCAGTGCCCGTCTCAGCTGGGCATCTAGATCCTCCAGGGGCTGCTGGGACTAAATAATCCATTTCAGCAATTAGTCAGGTTCACTTAGCCCCAAGAAATATACACACACGCGGGCTCGTACAAACACTTATTGCTCATGGCAAGTGCACACAAATACAGCAAGGGAAATGTGTATCTAATTAATTTCTGCATGAGACGATCTCTTACAGTAAGTAAAGGGTCAGATGACCACTGCCTGGAAGAACTGAATGCTTTTAATCCAAGCCGAGGCTTCCTTTCATGTTCCACATGAAATGGAGAGTAAATCCTTTAATTGGCCCACGCTCTGTGGTTCCTGAAATGTTTTGTTCAGGTTGCCTCGCGGCTGAGTGCCATCACAGTACGTTTTCAATTCAAAGGTGATGGATGAAAAATATCACATCAAATTTACAGGATTAGAAAAAGTATCTTAGATTTACCGGTAGTATGAATCGCCTTAAGCAGAAGGGAAGGACTTTCTTTGAGTATGACGTGAATGCAAGCAGGGTTCAGTTTGGAGCGAGGAAAATATGTTATATAACATCTAAATTACTTTGAATAACCGAGAGTAGTCTGTAATCGAAATTCATCCACAACATGCTAAAAGATCAAAATGACATGATAAAAATTTAGGGGTGATTGTTTGATTAGAGCCACTTTTGTTTACTTGAAATCTTCAAAAATTTAATTAAAAAAGGGGAAGTCAGAAAGTCTGGGTAGAGGACACGTTTAAAAACAAAAAGGGCAAAATTAACATGTAAACGTAAAAATAAGGAAAAGTTTAAAGCAAATGTAATCTACTCAATCACACTACAATGACTGACATTGTGAAACAGCTTTTTCTTTCAAATCTTACAAGGGGACAGAAAAGCACCGCCCTTTATATTCTCTTTACCGTTCATAAAATTATTATTATTAACAAATGAGTTTGCTGTTTTTATTACAGTCCCAATAAAACCAGAAGACAAAACACACTGAAAATGTTTCATGTCTGATGTTGTTTTCTTAAAATCACATCTTTCCCGTTCTCCACCCGTCTACGGCAAAAAGCAGCAAGTCAGAGTTAATGAGTGTCACAGGTCATGCTCCTAACAGGCCTCAAAGGAAAGCTATGCCATGCAGTGGTTTGATTCTTATGCGATTCAAAATCTTTATTCATGCACTGCGTGTTTTACAGGAATGAAACTATATAAAAACAGAGTGAGACAGAAAGAGAAAGAAGAAAATGGCACCTGAGTTAAACAAGGTCCTGGGAAGGGTGGTAGGTGCTCTGTGGGCGGCGTGCCAGCCTGATCTGGGCCGACAGGCAACACCTAATGAATGAAGACGGAAGAGAAACTAAAGCACTGTAAAGAATGAGAGCTGGCAGAGGTGCCGATGAACCGCCACAAGCAGCCTAAGACTGTGTGTTATGTTTGGGAATTATTTAAAGCTGTACACAAAATATGACTAGAGCTTGGTTGTAATATTACAGAAGTGTCAGTTGAGTTATATAGTATTCATGTAGGATTACTATGTCATGCATTTTGTCAGTCATGAAACTTAACAGCCATGCAGAAATTGGGTTTAAAAACACTACAAAATCATCCAGTTTTTCTATACAGTAGTTAGAGGATTGAGAGAAGGAGGTTAAATGTGATGTTAAAAACAAGAAAAGTGTTTTATTTTCATGACTGTTGATCAACCGATCACTCACCGGTAGTCTTGATAGGGGCGCTTTGGATGGAGTCGTCTGACTGTAGCCGACTGGGGTGGAGCCATTGCCCATGGAGGTCATTGGAGAGCCCGTGGGCTGACCGGAGGAGTTGAGGGGTAAACTAGAGGGAGGGAGAGGGGTGCCACTTGGAGTGGAGCAGGCAGTTGGAGAGGTGGTGCCAGGGACACTTGCGGCCGCCATGGGGTCAGATGTGACATCAGACTGTGCAGAGGGCAGACCAGCGCCCAGGTCCATGAAGAGTGACCGCAGCTTCTTATCCAGAGCTTGTATATCATCGACGCCTTTTCCCTGCGGGTCACTGTCACATTCCACACATTGTGTGTGACCCTGATTGGTGGAGGTCTGAGGCTGGCCGTGTACGGGTGTCAGAGCTCCAGAGATGGGAGTAACCGCGTCGGGGATGGTGGATGGTGCGAGCTGCGGCGGCTGGATGGCGGCTGGTGTGAGCTGAGCTGAAGTGGAGGGGATGGATGGCTGTTCGCCACTGCCACATCCCATAGGAGCCGCAGGGTGAGTGAGTGGGGCAGCAGTACTAGCAGGTACAGGCATAGAGACCGAGGTCTGGGGGAATGATGTGGCGGCAGGCACAGGTGGCATTGGCAGAGAGGAAGCGGTGGAAATAACACTGATGATGGCAGGTAAAACCTGACTTTGAGGCAGGGGAAGTTGTGAATGGGAGGGAGGGGAAGTGACAGAAGAGGTGGGAAGGGTAGGAGGAGGAGACGTTGACCCCGGAGGGTTGATGAGGACGGGGAAGATGGACGCTTCAGCGGTCGCTTCAGAAGACACTGGGGGAAGGACAACCGGAGCGATGCTAGAGGGCAAGGGTGTTGCGGCAGGAACCAGAGGGGGCATGGAGACATGGAGCATTGGTGGCGCAGTGCTGGGACCCGGGTCGAACCGGCCTTGACGCATCTCAGAGAATGCCTGCTGCAGACTGACTGCAGACGCAGACACAGAAAGCCCCAAGACAGGCACTGCAACTGACACAGCTGATAAGGAATAGAAATTCCAGACAAAAATGAGAATGCGGTTACATAATTTGTCTAGGTTATTTGTATTGGGTATGAGAGCAGACATTATAGTAAGAGACAATCAAAAGGGGATTCTACACTGTAATACAATATACAAATGTATTATTTAGTAATTATATAAGAATCAATAAAAACTGCTAATCTAAAAAACAATATACATCTAATGGATGCCTTTTTATGACACAATTTAACCTGTATAAGTATATTTTACATATTAAACTCACAGGATAAAGGTTCTTCCCGAAGAGGGATTGTGGGTGGGGGTGCACTAAAGAACTGATCCTTCAGTCTGGATTCAGGTACTGGACTGACGATAAACCTGCGGCCTGCGGAGTGCACCACCTGAGCGGCTGAACTAGGCGCCACACCTGGGAGAAAAAGTGGAGGAGAGAAGACCTAAGTACTGACACATCATTAACAGGGGACATCAACTTGCGTTACATGCTGAGACATGCGTAAGCTCTACCTTGTGGCACTGATATGCTGGGCATATGCTGCTCGTGATCACTGACCATCTGTAAGATATTGTTAAATGTGATGTTACAATTTCACAAACATCAATTCAACTTCTACACAGATAGAGTACAAAGTGATGTCCTATTGCTCGGTTTAAATAGCAATAAAAAAAGATTTGATATGACCGATATTAAATATTATCTAACATAAAACAGACACATCATGAAAAGTAGGTATTTTTAAACACATTAATGTTTAATTTCATGCTAGAAAATAACAAAAATCTGCCAAAAATGTACCTTGTACAAAATAAATGTAAAATAAAAAAGCACATAACCTGTAATACCGTAATTAATCTAACCATTTTGTGGACCATTTTCTGATTTCACTAATATTTTGTTGAAAAATTATAAAAAATAGTTTTTTTTGAATACCCAATTTGTATACATGGTCTCCCATGCAAGCTTTTCTATACTTTCTGCAAATTCTGCTCATTTTATTCACTGCTAGGCATGGAAATACTGGGTGTAAAACTATAGGCTGTGAAGCTTTTTAGAAGGACGTACCTGGCTGCGCTCTCTCTCCACACCTTTCTCATCGGCTGTTTCTATGACATCTCGGATCTGATCAATGAAGGACTCTCGCTCAGTCTCTAGAATGAACTCACTTTGTACCTAACATGAAGGAAATAATACCTCTTATTAATGAGTTTTGGCAGTTCAAAGTGTATTTAGGCAACAGAAATATTTTATTCAACACCAGCTTTTTGTCACATAGATCAAGATCAAAGGAAATAATTTAATTAGCATATCTGGTCAGTAATTAAAAACATGCGGGGATGGTGTTTCAAGTTACCATTATCTGTGCAATTTCCTCTGGGTTATCGCCATCAAGATCAAACTTGAAAGTCACCATTTTCCTGTTGTGTGTTTCTAATTGACACTCTGCAACTCTATCGCCCATGCTGGAGATCTGAAGCAAACATGAGAGATGTTTGTTCAATGTCTTTAGTTTTTCCACCACCATCAAAACCAATAAAAGAACAATAAAAGAAAAATGTCAATGCATTGGACGTACATTAAGTACATTGAGCTTGGCCTTAGAGGTCTTTTCATGGCGTGAACGGCTGCGAACTGATCTGCGCTGGTGACGTTTGGCAGAACGACCCTCATGCCTGCCACCCGTTACGCCTTCATTGCCATCACTGAGCCCAGATGCCACATCAGAATGACTGCTAAGGGGAAAAGAGAAATTAAAACATACAATGACTTCAGGAATACAGCCCAATGTATTCTGGATCTTTTGTACTGCGTTTTCCACTGCTAAATAGTCATTCTTACCTCTCCACAGCAGGAGTTTGGAGTTGTGACAGCTCGGTTGTCAAAGTCTGAGAGGAGCTATGAGATGTCTGGAACAGCAAACAACAAAAACAAAAAGAATTATAATAGGAAGAGACAAACAAACAATCAAATCATAAAAGACGAAATGACAAAATCCATGTCTAAATAAAAGCACAACTGCTTCAGGCAAAGCCTGAAAGTTTTTAATTGTGTTTTCTAAAAAAATAGGTCTTATTTCAGAGCCAAGAAAAGAAAGGACGCTGTGTGAAGACAGCTTAGCAGCTATGCACTGACAGACAGAGATAACAAGAAGTATGAAATGTTAACAGAAAAGCTTTTCCTAAAGCAAGCAAAAACTGCCTGCACTGATGCGTTTGGGGCCAGTTCGGTCCGATCCAGGTACCTGCACTGGGGTGTTGGCTGGAAAACATGGATGTTCGGTTGGGGAGGGGACTGTGGCCACATGGATGGTTGGCACAGGTGTCACTAGAGGCGGTACCAATTGGGGTAGATGGGGCAGCAGCACTGACGGGGACATGGCTGCCGCAGACACGGGTGCCGGGCACATCAGCGCTTCAGGCACTGGTTGGTGCGGAAACGGGGCAACTGCTATAGTTGGCAAGCAGAGAGCCGCACTGGAAAGCTGAGGGGAGGTAGGAGAGGGGTAGCTGGGTCAGATCAGTGATTGGGAATATGGAGAACGAGGGAAATACGTCTGCAAGCACCGACCGGTGAAGATGGAGACGGCAAGGCCAGTTTACATGTGAGAGGAGCGATGTCTTAATAAACCGCAGGAAAACAATCACAAGATCAGACCTCATGACGGAGACATGCCACAGGGTGAACGGAGGATCACAACAACCGCAAGCTAAACACAAATGAAAAACAAACTATAATTTTAGTGCCAAACGGTAATTAGATCAAGTTAGGAGCGGCTCCTCCCTTAGTGCCTATAAACGCTGTCACTGTCAACAACACACACAAAACAAAATCCAATACCACATCAAGTATATATAACCCAATTTAGTTATTTGCGACTGAAGTAGATCACCTACAAGTAAACAACTTTTTTGTGGCACTACAGTTTATTTGCACTTCCAGCTAAAGGCAAAACAATTGATCTGCACTAAACATTGGGAACCAAAGAGAGGGACTCATCTTACTACCACGCAACTGACAACCATGCAACAAACAGGCAGAAACATGCCAGAAAACATCAATCAATCAAACAAGCAAGCGGAGCTGAGGCACTTCAGAAAGAGACAGCCAGTGTTTCGACACAGACAAATAGGGAAAGTCAACATAATTGCATACACAACCTAATTTACTTCTTTACAAATGTGATCTGTAATGTTCCAGAGAGCATATATATATATATAAATAATATAATAATAAATATTATACATTAAATATAATGTTTCAGTAGTAATGTAAAATAATACATTTTGAAAGAATAAACATTTCAGAAATTGTTCCAGTAGAAATGTTTTAACTTCACGGTTTTCTCATGTCATATACGGTAAAATGAAATTACTTTATTTTATGTTGGCTTCTATCTTGATTGGCTCACAACACATTTGATTGTACCTGTGTGGGCTGGGGGCCGGGCTGGACCTGCGTCTGAGAGCTGCTCTGAACTACACTGCTGGGAGGCTGTTGGGGTAGCGAGACACCCGGTTGGGATGTCAGCACCAGAGAGGTCTGTTGCGGAACAGGAGCCTAAAAAGAGAATAAGCAGTCTCACATGAAGCATTTACTTAGCCTCTTGATATCAGGCTCGGAGGCTCTTTGGATACACCAAGTCTTAGAAAAAGAGGACATTTTAGGATCACATGCAGTCTGGTCTCTCAACCAACTCATCCCACCAGCTCATCATGTGACTAAAAGGAAAGTACTAGGTTGAAATTGAGTCTATAGACGGCATACCCAAGACAGAAAATAATTTTGACTCATCCTTTAGTTTGTAAAAACGAACAAAACATTTACATTTTCATTCACAGCAATGCACTTGACATGCAAGTCAATGGAGAAAGGTATTACACACGAGTAATACAGTAAAGGTCCTTGCACACCGAGTCTGAAATTCAAGTCCGAAATTTTTGCACGTTAAAAAATAAATACGACCTCACGGTTTGTTAATTTTGTTTGTTATAATTGTTACGCTTGCACACTGCCTCCGAAACTTTCGTCCGTCATAAAAAACTTCGGATTTGGTTCGATTTTCAGCGTTTTTCGCATCCGTAGCAAACAGTTCGAATGGTGTTTTGACAATTCAGAGCCACCGAATCACGAATACGAAAAAACACATACGAACATTTCGGACTCAGTATGCAAGGACCTTGACATAAAGTGTTCAACCGCCTAGAACATCATTTCCAACACTAAAATAAGCACTTACAAAAACCCTCCGGAATGTCTCGCCCCGTAGACTTTCTTAGTAATCAAGTGCATTACTGCAAATTTGGATTTTTGTCTTAACAAACTAAAGGACAAAATTATGGTCTGTGGTAATTATCAACAGATGCTGTTCATATTGCTAAACCTAGAACATTTCTATATATTTATAGAAAAAAACTTTCAATAACTTACCTTTGGAGAACAACTCAACATACAAACACTACCGGTAAATCTTAAATTAAATTCAAATACTACACTAACTGATCTTGATCTGGGCCTTCAAGGTGTGATAATACTCACATCGACAAGCTTCCATTCCAAGCCTTACAGAACTACATTTTATTTTAAATACCTCATTATGGAATAATGAAATGACAAAACTAAAGAGGGCAAGGCAAAGAGTTCAAAAAGAAAGGTCCGTAAATGTGAGAAAGAGGGAGAGAGAAAAAGTAAAAGAAGCAGAGAGAGAAAGAGAGGAATGGGGTTTTTCTCTACCTGCAAAGGGAGTGCTTGGATGTAGTAAACTCCATACTATAAGAAACAAATACAACACAGCATAAGAGAAAGCCACCTCTGATGTCCACAGCTTTCACACGCAGGAGAGAATCCAGAGAGATTCAAACCAACAAAAATAAAACTCAAAAAGGTCTCTTGGCCAAAATTGAAGCTCCATTTATGCTAATGAAAGGGGGGAAGGTGATTCTGATTGGTCAGACACATTGATCTTACCTGTTGAGAAGCAGAGGCGGCTGTTGGGGTGCTGCAGGAAACCATAGACATGGCACTTGTAGACTGAGAGATGGGGACCTGCACCTGTTACGAATATGAAGAGGAATATGGGGGCAGGCGAGAAAGTGAGAGAGAAAGAGATATGGCAGTGGTGGAGAGATGAAAAAAAAAAAAAAGACAAAGTCAAAAAAGGTTGGTGGCTACAGTAAAAAAATTTTTTTTTCAAATACTGACCATTCATACACAAAATGTGAACACTGAGCAATGCACTCAGGTAACTATTCACTTTTTGTGTATGCCTCTCACATCTCACGATTAAACAACAAACAAACATCAGGTGTTAGCTGGGGAGTGAGTAGGCTTCATGCATGTGACTCTACATGATTCAGTAACTTGGGTGAATGTTATAAAAAAAAAGCTCAGGGAAGCATATGGAGTTGTTTGTATAACCAAGGAAGCGTCTGATAAAATAGACCTGACCACTAACACTGCTTGATTTGACCACTTTCCCCTCCACACGGAGAGTTTCAACAGAAGCAACCCTTAGAAAGCTACAAGTATACTTGTCCTTCAATTTCTCTTCTACGAGGTACAGACAAGTATAGTTGCTCCAGACGTAGATCACCTTACCTTGGCATTACACTGAAGAATGTATTCATTATTAGCAAGAGGCTTAGAGAGCAGTAGGAAATAAGAAGCCTTGGCAGATAAGAGGATGAAAATAACAGTGGTATAAAAGATAAAGTGAGGCAGGAAAGATGTATAAAATAGGGGCAGAAAATGGGACTGCAGGATGACATTGATAATGCCAGCCTTCTAAGGGTTAAAAGATGACTTCTCAGCTTTTGAAGTTAAATGTCCTAAAAGTAGCCACCAAATGTTGGGTTCATGTGCAGGTAGTTCTTTACTGAGGCTGTATCACAAGCGGTTTCCTCGACAAAGACAAAATTGAAAATCAAAGGCAACTGTTTTAACCATTTCCAGCCAACTATAATGTAGCAGATCTAAAAAGCAGCTGTTAAGGTAAAATACAACCAAAAAAAAAAAAACATGTTTTTTTTTTGTAAGAAACATTAAAAGCAAGATTATAGATACCTTAAAAAGAAAAGCAAACCTGTCTAAACCCCCTGTTTGTGTTGTATGTGTCTGTGTGTTTGGTCATACAAATCCTGCATTCAAGCCTCTTTTTACAAGTGAAGTAAGTATCTTCCAATCCTTTAAAAAACTGATATTTCCACTATTGTATGTTGGTCTTTATCAATAAATTAATTTGAATGAGGCAAACTAAATTTCTGATTCGTATATGACATGTACAGATACTGTATGTAGTTTTACATGATATCTGTACAAACACACAAAGTATCATATACACCATTATATGAACATACACACAAAATAATACTTACAACGGGCATCTAAAATGAAAATAAATGGAAATAAAACAAATCACACTGTCTAATGGAAGATACATAAATGTCTTAGCACAAGGGGATTTAAAAAGCAGGTTTATGCATTTTTTGCTCAATGCACCTTGTGAACCTTTTTGAGCCCTAAATTATGGCTGGAGAGGGTTAAAACCACAACCACGGGACAAAATAAAATAAAAAATCAGGTAACAGAGAGAGACGGGGAGGGCTTGGGAAAGGTGGACGAGAACAAGTATTTCTAGGTACCAAGGTAGCTCCCTGATGGGACAAGGCAGGCTCGTGGTATGTGATGTCCGGTGGAAGAGATGGTTGACGAGCCCAGGTACTGTGCAGAGCACTGATGTGTGAAGATGGTACAGTGGACGATTCAGAGGGTGGAACAAATAGAAACATCGGTTGACTGGGTGGGTGTCCGTCGCTGACATTGCTACCTCCATCTGTTTTGTAGTAAGACGTTTGTGGGATGGATTGAGCTGTAGAACAGTCTTGAGGTTGGTACAATTGATGAGGCGGAGGCGATTGGAACTCCCCAGCATCGGAAGAGGTCATGGAGTCGCTTGAAGGCTCAGGACTGAGCTCTTTAGGTCCATGGAGAAGCAGGCTGCCTGGAGGAAGGGGCAGCTCCGGGCTCACATAGCTGTACAGTTCTTCAGTGACGGGCTGCAGTCGACTGCACAAGCCCGGGTTTCCAGCCGCTTCCTCCAGGTTAAGGTCCATGGAGCCTCTACGGGCTCGGTAGAGTCTGGATGCCAGCATGGCTGGGTCAGCCTGTAGGTTGTGCATGTGGAATTCAAAGGCGGTGCTCGGCTCAGAAGCGTGAGCCAGCACGGGTGGTGCAGAATGGGGAAACGAGTGGGGCTGATAGCCTGGATCTGCAGGTGCGGTGTGCTGGGGCGCAGAGGCGGAGCTAGACACACTCATGGTAGGTAGTTGCGGGATGGGGCTGTGGGTTAAGCGCATGTGGCTTTGGACATGAGGGTGTAGGTAAGCTGTCCCAGGCTGTGATTGAGTCTCATAGGCCAAGCTGGCGGCAGCAGCAGCAGCTTGCATTTGCTGATGGAAGCTGATCTGGCTTATCTGATGTGCAGTCATAGGGTAGCCACCGTAGGCCATGGCTTCAAGATGTTCCATTAATGCAGCCTGGTTGAGGCTGAGTCTGCGTACAGTTTCCTCTTGCTCAGCCCTCATATCCTTAAATCCATATAGCGACTCCGCTGGGGGCTGTAGGTGGAGTGGCTCAGCCAATCTTTGAGCTGCTATCCCGGGCATCATAAACAGGGCGGGTTCGACGCCGACACCAAGGGCCTCCACGCCAGAGAACGGGTGCAGGCTGCTGCCGTAGCTACGGTGGAAGGCGGGCTGGAAGTGACGAGTGTGGGCCTCTAGGATGGAGGTGCTCTTGCGCCGCTGCCCATTGAAAGCTTTAGGCGTGCAAGATGGCGGAGGGGAGAATGAGACGGGCCGTTCCGGGATGGTGGGGAAAAAGAGCGGGGGCTCGACCAGACCTGAGCCTCCTCCACTGTACGGCTGACTCACTGATTGTGGCTGCAGTGACAATAACATACAGCATCTTTGTGAGGAAGTAGAAAAGGCAGCATCATAAAATTCACAAAGCAAGAAGAAAAACAGAAAGAGAGAGAGAGAAAATAAAAAGATAACAAGTGAAAAAACAGCAGATAATATTCATCCCATCAGGCAAAGATGTCTCAATAGAATAAATCAAGAGATGTTTAAATGCTTAATGAGTTGTAGAAACATGACAGCGACAGATTTTAAATTAAATACAGATGATTCACAGACTGTGGGGCCAAGGAACCATTTTTAATGATTGCAGTTCATGGCAATCTGTATTTAATGTGAGCACAGGGTTCCAGCGGAGTGGGCCAGGGTAACACGGGTATTTGAAAGGGGTTTTACGATTGACCTGAAGTCAGTAAAAAAGCAACCCTGAGCCTTTAACTTACAAGAGGAGATTTAAATAAGCTATTTACACTCGTGATTCAGGACACAGAGGCTAATTTGTGAAATTGCATTAAATTGCATAAGCTAGATTAACGGTAACATTAAGCGGTTAACATCAACTGATTTGGGACTAGGCAGTTTGAAAAATGGCTGTTGTGTGCATTTTTAAGTAAAATAATAGTTTTAGCATTAACAGCATGATATAGCTTGGCACTATGAGATATTTAGGTTTAACTTCAATGTTCTTGGATTCAGAATAGCCCACTTTGATTTAATAATGTAGCAAGTTGCCATTTACGGTTTTTAGATCACACCTTTGGTGTTTCTTTTGCTATTAGGGATGTGAACATTTGCCCTAACTACAATAAAATTATATTGCATCAATTTAGATTACATGCTTTTCTTATTCTTATACAATAATTCTTTACAGATACCCGGGTTGTACCCAAGTCCAGCTCAGTGGGAGAACCCTGGTTCACTGGGAGACACTAACATACAGGACTGGCAAAGATTGCTGGGAGGCTGGCACGGCGACGGGGTGGGGCCGAGTGAAGGGGCAGGACGCTCTCCAGTGCTTTAGACAATCGACCCGCAAACGTCTCCCCATCTGGCCTCCCCAGCCGAGGTGAGAGTGGGGCTGATGCGACTGGAGGAGGGGTGGAAGGTGGCTTGGGAGGGCACGACAGAGCAGAAGTGGTAGAAAAGCAGGGCACGCAAACAGACATGCTACGACCACGACGACGGGGGAGAGGTTGAGGAGGCTGGAGACGAAGGAGGGGAATTGTCTATTACCCACAATGGAACACAAATGACACAAAAAGAACAAAAGCCAAATAACCAAAAGGAAACTATAAAGAAACATTTGATACAAGATTAAATATCAACATCACATTCTAGGATGATAGACCGAAAAAGAACAACATTGATCTACAATAAATCTTGACCTACAAAGGTTCAAATCTGCTGGTTCAATCGATGGTTCAATCTATGATTCATGATGTTTAAAAAAATCTTTTTACAATGACCAACACTATCAGAAACATTTATGCTATGAAATGATTGCATGTGACAGAATACCAAAACCTGATTCATGAATTGCGAGAAGATTTTGTTGCAGATCGTGAAATTAAAGAAATACTTTTCTGACCTAATCTGAGATTAATTGTTACAGAGAAACTTGGTTTGTTAAAGACTGGAAAATATATGTGGGTAAGAATAAGTCACTAAAGAAATGGCACTAAAATTACATTGTCATTGCTTAAGCAGCTTTCAGACTCCATGAAATCTACAGCAGAGACAGTCTGATGACAGACAGTCACAGACAACTGCATGTTTGCAATGTATGTTAGCAAAGTCCATGAAAACATCACAGAAAATCCATCCAAATCCATCTTCTAAGATTTTTTTTATGATAAAGAACAACATAAACAGAAGTATGTAGAGAATATATACAGTAAAAACAAAGACCACAAACAGCATATTGTGTATAAAAACAGAAGAACAAAAATCAAAGTAAAATAACAGTCATCAGTGCCATGCAGACTTCTAATATCACTTTGAGTCTTAACAAAGAAACCATTCCAAGTCAAAGTCAGATAAGACTATTAATTTAATAAAACCATTGTTATAAAATAAATCAGTAGAAGTTATAACCAGAGAAAATTAGATTCATAAAGAGAGATAAAGGTGTGTGCTTATGACTAAAGTTTTAGACTAAAGACCAAAGTTAAAGACTAAAGGCTCTATGGAAAATGATGCAAAATAATTCAAAACTAATGAGTGAGAAGAGATGAGAAACTTAAAAAAAAATAAAAAATCAAATTCCCTGAGAAAGATCTATGAATGCCTTGACACTGATGAGCCAAACTGATCATGGTTTAAGTGCCCAGGATGTCAGGACAACATACAGCTTGACACTGAAGAGAAACACGAAGTGATGGAGGCCTACCAGTCTGCACAGCATGATATACTGCTACAGCACATGGCACTGCCTTTTTGAGATGAATTAAAATACTGATATGAAACAAACCAAAAAATATAAGGTAAAGTAACCCAAATAATGTATTAAAACGCATAGTGGATGAAGAGGGAGTGGCAGCTCAAATACACGTGGAGAGTGGACATACACTCGGCAGTCGAGAGAGAGAGAGAGAGAGAGAGAGAGAGAGAGAGAGAGAGAGAGAGAGAGAGAGAGAGAGAGAGAGAGAGAGAGAGAGAGAGAGAAGAGAGAGAGAGAGAGAGAGAGAGAGAGAGAGAGAGAGAGAGAGAGAGAGAGAGAGAGAGAGAGAGAGAGAGAGAGAGAGAGAGAGAGAGAGAGAGAGAGAGAGAGAGAGAGAGAGAGAGAGAGAGAGAGAGAGTAAAAAATAATCAAAACCCATTTAGAGTGTAGACATTATGGCTTTGCTCTCCATTCTCATGCATCATTCATTTAGTGTCTGATAATAACAAACGATCATTAAACTCAAAACACATGCAACTACAATTAAATCATATTCAAATCTCAAACAACAACTGATCATTAATTAATGATTCATTTGTTACTCAAATCAAGGCTACATGATGCTCATCTCCTTATTGCTTCATTAGCTCACCTTTGTACAGGATGAAAAATTATGGAAACTGATGCAGACATTTGAACTAAAGAGAGTTTTCCATTGTGTTGTCATTGTGATTTTAATTTATTCATTATTTGTATCTTTAGAAGACATGCTCTTCCAATTTTAAGCCTCTTATACATTTATAATCTTAATTTCTCTATTTAAATGTTTGTTTTGTTTTTTCTATTCAAACATTAAAAAATATTCTGTAACAACCAGTGAAAAGACATTTTGAAATAATAAAATGCTAAAAAAAAAGAATATTCCCCCCCCCCCCCCCCTTTAATAAATATTGTTTTTAATTAAATAACATACAATTTCTTGAAACTTCAGGAATAACTAAATTAATTGTGTGTAATTAATTTAATATATTAATACTCAATTTACGTTGATAAATAATCTTTGAAAACAAGCAGCTGTGTCATAATTACAGCAGAAATACCAAAAATCAGTTGAATATTGTATTGGACAATGGGTGGCCTTTGAGTCAAAAAGGTTGAGAACCACTAGTTTAGGCCCAATTTCAAAGCTGCTTTGACTTTTCCTGCACCTAATGAGAATATCTGCTTTCTGCACTTCAACAGCTTTGTGCAACAGTGACATTTTTTAGAAGTTTTATGGTGTACTGATCACAGTTTTGGTTGGAAAAATGCTACTGGAACATTGTAAAATAATAAGTTTGGAATTCATCAGTTATGCTTCATAAAACGGTCCCACAGGAGCAGATTAAGGATGCAAATATGTGATCTGCTGTGATCTCAGTTAGGTGGTGAGTTCTTGACTTGGCCCTTAATTTTCTGGGACTTACCATGGGCTGCTGGGGGTATCCGGTGTGCTGTTGGGGAGCTTGAGAGCTGGGAGGGTAGGCGCCCTGTCCAGGCACCTGCTGCTGTTGCGACGTTGCAGGAGAACTATACGACATGTTTAGCTGGCTGAGGTGAGGTTCTGAGAACACGGATGAACCCTGACCACTCTCAAGCGTCACGTCAGCCGCTGGGAAAAGATATGAAATTCATAATTAAATAGGAAAGACAGTTAAATCAATCCAGATGGGTTGTATCTAACACTCACAGGTCATTCCACTTTGCATGTACTGAAGCTGCTGGTCTGCATCGGGCTCCTCACACTCGGGCTGAACAAAGCCAGGAGTTGGAGGCTGTGAACCGCACTGACTCTGCGCAGAACCTTGAGTTCCTTGAGGGCCGACCACGTTCTTCAACGACTCGCTGGACAACTGCTTCTGCTCTTCCTCTTGCTTGCGTTTCTCTTGCTCTGCTCGCACCTGCTGCCGTTGCTCTCGTTTGCGGCAGATCAGAGACACACGGTCCCTGATGGCCTTCGCCATGGTTTTGTGGTCACCCTCGCAAACATAGCCCGACTCAACCTGCATTCCAACACAGCATATGTTACCATCTCTGTGTGCAACCTCAGATTAAGAAACTCGTTGATAAACCCACCATTTCCTGAGCCACCTCTTCTGGGACATCTCGATGGAGGTCGAAGGAGAACTCAATGGCTTCATTGTCTTTGTATTTGCCTTTCAGTTTCTTGACATCTTCAATGCGTAACCAGAGCTTGATGGCGATCATCTCCCCGTCATCTTCCTCAGCCAGCTCCACCCGCACCCCAGTCTCCTCCTGGAAGAAGGCATGGTTCAAAAGGTCCTTGATGGCGTATCTGTTAAGGAAGAGGCAAAATTCACTTTATAAGCAAACAAGTCAAAAGACGTTAAATGAGGATAGCCTAACAATAAAATAAACAAATGCAGAAGCACATGGCTGAAAAAGATCAGAGGCACAAGGTGGAACATTGGGTTTTTCCAGGAAGTAAAAAAACAAAAACAAAAAGAGTCACTGAATGGGGTTGATTCAGGGTAAGTGAAGACAAGCTAAATACATTTGAAATATAGAGGACCCGAGGACTTGAATTTTATCGTATCATGATCAAAATGATCTTTAATGGGTTTCAGAACTTTCCAGACTTTCACCATAAGGGAAGTTTGATAACTTGGTTCCATTCTGTGGTGATGTCGCATGAATTTCATTCTATCATCCCCAGAACACGGGGTGATAAACATTCTAAGCAACATTTTATCCTGTTGCATTTAAATTTTATTGAACAAACTCATTGTCCATTCACAACTCAACTCATCACCTAAAAAAAAAAGGAGACATCAGAGGGAATCTATGAATATTTAACAAGGACTCTGAGTAAGATTAGCACAGACCAACGCATTAAACCACCAAGGAAGTACTGTATGTACAAAAAATGCCCAACTACTGTACATTTAAAAAGAGCTGATCCATATCACCTGCATGGAATGATACATATAAGGGTAAAAGATTGCACAATCTTTTTTTACTAAGAGAGACCTTTAACACGCAGTAGAAAAAAAACCTCAAGTGAGCTCTGTTGATTAACTGGGTACAGTAGACATCAGCTTTTCCAGTGCTTCATCAGCGGAACATCAGACGTCGTCTCACCTTACGCTCAACATGCTGTTTGTCATTTTCCAATAATTGTTTTATGCATTTAAGCAAACCAGAACGTCAGCTTTATGATTTCCCATGAATAATTGGGAAAAGTACTTCAAATGGTGATCAAGGTCATCTAAAATAAATTTGAGTTCAAATATAAATACTAAACCACGTTTAGGTAGTTGCTCTAAAAAGTCTGCTCAGGGCTTATGTTTTGCTGTGGCACAAGGACATAGCACACTCTTCGCTGGCTTGGCGTGATCAGGGATCTGTTTCACTGAGTGGCTTGTTGCTGGAATATTTCCAAAACAGCGTGTGGGAATCCGCTTATCTTCTGCTACTGCGCACAGAAGATGTGATACACCCTCACGTCAGCACGAGTTCAGCGCATCTGCAGGCAGACTCATGCCACACGTCGCTGAGAACTGAGGTTTGACTAGATGAATGAGTTCTGTGAATACACCGTGGGCGTGTGTAATAGGCACAGTCTTACCTTTCATCTTTGTTTTGCTGAATACATCCCTCAATGATCTCTTTCACCTCTGGAATGGCTACCTTGTCGAAACTGCCAGGTTTAACTCCCTGTGGGGTAAAACACAAAATAACTTTAAATCACATGTCTTTTATGCTGTGAAAGAAACAAATGGACTCCTCAAAAATACATACGGTGCAAGCTTTTTGCACTTCTAGGTGAAAATCATCTGATCAATCCCTCCACACAATGTGAGATATTATACATGCCCACAAATGTCAGAGGATGAGCCAAAGTTTAATACATAGGGTTAAGAATTTTTTCAAATCCCTAAACACGCAACTATTACCATTAATAACTTTTAATAATTTTTGATGGGGTAAATGTAAATGTGGTTTTCATTATAGTGAAATCCATGACATTTTAGATACAGTTGCTTATCTGGCAGGTTATTTAATTTTGCTGAACAGTTACCTTTTCAGTCATCAGGAATGCTTAAATTCATTAAGCCACAAGTTTTCAAATTTGGAGGGAAAAAACCCTGAAAAGCACTATACAAATAAATTTGACCTATGAATAGAATGAGGCATTTATATAGCGCTTTCATATGTACCGGTACTACTGTACACCCAAAGCGCTTTACAATCATATCAGGGGGTCTCTCCTCAACCACCATAATAATTACGAATAATTATTCTGAATAATATTTTCAAGAAAATGTTTTCAATATTTATTTTGTCTTTAGTACAATGACAATATATTCAATTATGCATTGATTTAATTTGAAAACCCCTGATTTAAGATAACATAAAAACACTGACTTGCTTTATAGATTAATTCAATATCTAATGCAAGATGAGGGTACACGCAAGTAAGAGTTCTGCTCTACAAAAAGCCAATTTTACAATCAAATGTTGTTAAAACCATATCATTCACTTCAATCCTTTAAGAATACAAGCAAAAAGTTGGTTATCTTGGGGTAAATGATTAGTTAATAGTATTAAATTTCACTTTGATTCTACAAATCAGAATGGATTTATTGCAATCTAACAGCTCTACCATGCAACAAAACCAGCATCCTAAAAATCAGTCTTACTGGATAAAAAATATTCTGCTACTTTTCCCAGATTTTTATTTTTTAAATTCTGAAATAACCTTTTCAAAATAATTTTACATCAAAAAACCTACCTAGAGCTATGCTGTCAAAACCACCCATGACAAAAATTAGTTCAAGAAACTTACAAGTCAAATCCTGGAATACTGTGTTGCTTTACAGAGTGGTCTTCCTGAACTATTACTCCCCCTGTCTCAGCATTACCTCCTTATATAAGTCTGTAAGCCCCCTCAAATTCCAGTGCCAAACAAAGTTAAGGATGACGGAGCATCTAACAGAATTAAGTCAGAATGGCGAAGTATTCCGATAACAAGGTGATTTAAAAAGCTTGTTAAGGACGCTGTGAATGGGTCCCCTAAAGCCAGATACATGCTGTTCCTCCGCTCTCCTACCAGTCAACAAAAGCAGAAAATTAGAAGCAATCATTTTGTATTTAACAAAGCAGAGAGAGAGGAAGGCTCATGGAACAGCTGGAGGTGGATGTAAAAAAGGAACAAAAGCAATTTCTACTCGACTTCTACTCTGTCCAACTCATTAGCATCCTGAAGAAAACTATTTTCTGGTTGAACTCGTTCAAGGCCACACACTGAAATTATTTTTCAGGGCTGGAAGATACAGACAAATAACTGGTACATTATATTCAAAACTAGCACACCCTAAGTCTCTGTTTTTTTTTTTTGACTGCTTTGTCACTCATGTCTCTAGTCAAGCTGCACAATTTTAAGGTATCATTCATGTCTGTAGGACAAATGGTGCATGCATGATATTACATCGAGTGTAATACTCAGCAGAAGCACATTCATAGACAACATTAATATGATTTTACACCACGTATCTGATGCCATTGTTGTGACAAACCAATTTCCGAGTGAATAAACGGGAACACTCTGTCCAGCTGCAGTGCTATTGACTTCGGCTCCACCTCTAAAGCCTTTGCTTTACAACAATAATGAAAGGCAAGATCTACATTGCAGTCAGACCATTCCATGGACACTTCAGTAAAATGGTTAGCCCGAAACCACTCCATGCTCACTGCTTGGAAAGAGAGAACAGATCTAAACCGTTTCATTGTAATGAAAGCATTTACTCTGGGCCGAGATGGGAAAAGTCCCACATCTGTCTGTAAGGGCAACCTCGGGTCCACTGAGCTTAAAATGCTTTCTGATTGCGTAAAGCTTAAATTGCTTCTCTCAGTGAACTGTTGTGCATGTGCGATTGGATTTCATGAGATTAAAAAGCCTTCAGGCAGGGTAGACGGAAGCTTTCCAGACAGCTGGACAAAACTGGAGTGGTGAAATATAGGATGTGCCCTGCACTTTCCAAAGCTAACAGGTAGAAAGAGATAACCACCTCTATACCTGACTCAAGACTGCTGATCAAAATAAAATTTGCTGTACCACCATGTTGACCAAACAAAAGCACACTATAACCTTTTACACCAGCGTATAGCGTTTCTATATCCAGAGCTGTTCTTAACAAGTTATGCAGCAAAAATGTACACTTTCGGTCATAAAAACAACAAGAAAACCGATGTTTTGATTAACAAAAACATTCATGCTGTCTAAAACAGTCAAATAGACAAGATTCAGTATGAAGAATCAGTACTGCTCCCTACTGGTGAACCCCTTATTGGCTTACCACAATCCTCAGCCAGTTGTTTTCAACCTCTACTGATCATATTTTCAACTTCCAGCATCATATGATCACCCTATTGCCCTGAACGAGAATAAAAAAAAGCTTATGACTGCCTTATACTCCCCCCTCCTCCTCTCTGCCAATGATATTAAAGGACAGCAATGAAGGGAAAAACTGATTCAATTTATAAACTGCAGAAACATGACTGGCCTTTTCCAGCCTTCTTACAATGGTCTTGGATTCATATATAGCCGCACTCTCAGGGACATTAACCTCGATTGTTCTGACAACAACATTGTATATCCATAAATAGATGGACAATTTTAACCACTTTAAATGAGAATTACATCACAATGGCTTAAAAGAGTTCTGAAATAAATAAATCTTACAGAAACTGAAAAAAATGATTGTGGAATATTTTGAGTTCAAACAAAACTAATCAGTCAAACATGAAGCAAATAACATTAAAGCTGGAGAGAGCGATTGTTGAGCCAGAGTCTGACTTCATGGAAAGTCAACACATGACGCACTACAAGCTGATATCAGTGACGGCTGTAAAGCTGATTTAATTAAAGCTAAATGTTTTATTGCGGCTGGCTAAAAAAAAACTTTAAGACATCTAAATATCCAACGGTTTTACTTTTGGACAATTACAGTACATCTTACTGGGTGGTTCTGGGATATAAGGTTGAGCCATATGACAACCAGAAAACTGGTCAAAATTAGGAAGATCTATGGTGCATCATAAAGTGAGTTTCTTTTTTTTACAGCAGCTTTGAAAGTGGCTCATCCAATCAGAATTTAAAATCACAATGATCAGTTTTATAATATTACTAATACAGTTTGTAAATAATCGTTTCTTTTGGGTTCCATTTCCAGTTATTTTAAATTGTCATTTTTTTCCACAATATTACAGTTTTTTTTTTTTACTGTATTTTGACTAAATAAATGCAGTCTTGGTGAACATAATAAATGCATTCTGGGTGAGACTTTCCAAAAATCTTACTTTTGATATATACTGCTATTATGATATAAAAGTAGTATTTTGGTCATACCACCTCTCCTAGTGCAAAACTATGTATTTGTTTGACATGTTGCTTACATAATCTCATATGCAGTGTGACGCCCCCAGCTGTGGGCAGGTTTCAGTGAGCGCAACAGAAAAAGCTGCTTTTATTGAATTATTTCATAAGCAGAGGCCTGAGGAATGTGTGGGCGTAATGACAGAGCTGGTGAAGATTATAGCGGAAGGAGAGACAGAAAAATACCCAAAATGATAGAGGGATGGAGAGCTAGCAGAGGTGTGCGAGGGTACTCACACTGGTGACTCGGCGATAGATTTGAGCGGGGTTCTGACACTCGGAGTACGGGTACTCAGAGGTTGCCATCTCCAGCATGCACATTCCAAAGGCGTACACATCCACCGACTCGTCGTATTTTTCCTCGTACATCTCAGGCGCCATGAACTCAGGGGTACCTTAAATCAAAAGAACCATTCAGAACTCTCAGTGCCTGAGATCTCTACTCACCCCAGCAGGGCCGGGGAGAGGAAGGGAGAGAGGAGGAGGAGGAGGACAATGGCACTGTTGCTCCGTACGGCCCTGAGAGGAGATAAAGAGGGGGAGCAAAAGATATGGAGAAAAGGACAAAAAAAAAAAAGAGGAAGGGGGAAAACCGGCCTCAGTTATTTAGCAGTGAAAGAATCCAGTTTTTCTCTGCAGGGCCTTTAGATTTTCTCTGTCAGCACGTCAGACTAGTGCACCAAGCAGCCAAGCGTCATCTCGCAAACAGGAAGTTGATTTAAGACAGACGCACATGCGTTGGTGCAGGTTAGTTTTAGAGCTGATTGATGGCCTTCAAAACCGTGTTGATCTTTACAACACGGCTGTGCCGCCAACACATTAAATGAGGAACTGGACAGCGGTGGGCGACTAGCTATGGAACTTGATCTATGTCAACAACACAGTTATGGAAAACACATGACCGACTCACCTTTCTGCCTGTAATGGGAGAATGTTAAATAGGTTTATGCACAGAGCAAGCCCATAGCTAGTGAGCAAAGACTCTCGTGCACTAGCGTGCGTTAAAAGGCCTTGCACAGAAAAACAAGCTAAAATATAGATTCATATTTGAAATATTTCCGTTTTTGGGGTAGGTTGCTTGTTGACTTACCACTTATTTGCCATTTTTTAGAATACTTACTGAACTGCAGGACATTAAATAATCCATACAGTGGAGTGAGACCAGCTGAGATTATAGCCCTACAGTTTAAAAGGAAAAGATTCTCAAAAACCAGAAAAAAAAAGAAAAAAAAAGAAAAAAAAAATGGAAACAAGTAAATTTTGGAGGAAACAGAGAGAAGGGATCCAGAAAGAAATGTATCACAATATCTAAACCTTCTGAAAGGAAGAGGGGGAAACCCTGATGAGGCGATCAGGAAAACCTTTGGAAAAAGACGTTTGACATTACTGGCAGCAAGAGAATCTCTAGAATTGTAATAATTATAGACCACAGGTTCCAGACCAAAATGTTTATTCTGTTAATATCACATGTGAAAAATCCCCATAGCACACTTACTAACAAAGCATTATCCACCATGTGGCTTTGTTGGTATTTTCAAGACATATATTACCCCAAATACCCCAGAGTTTATGGAAACTTAAAGTGTTTTCACCTGTTGTATTTACAGGCCAATTAGTTTCAGGTGGGAAACAGCAGGATCTAGAGGTGTTCCCCCAATTTATAAGAAGTTCTCCTCTGGTTTTCCCCCATCTCCACCCCTAATTAAAACTAGTGCCATTGGCTGCCTGGAAAACTGTGGTCTAAGGTGAACAGTGTTGCTCAGAGCAACAGCATGCCTTAAATATCTGAGCATAACTGATAGCAAATGCCCCACCTTCCCAATTTCACCTCATCATTGAAAAGACAAGCAGTGACATGACACATATTTTGAATTGTATAAGCCACGGTGAACTGAGTTGGGAGGTGGGGAAAGCAAGAAAGTTTGAACGCTGGGTCGTACCTATGACACTTTTAGCGAATGAAGAGCGCTTGAGGGTAGCCAAGCCCAGATCGCCGATCTTAACGGAGCCGGTGGGTCCAGTGATGAAGATGTTGTCACACTTAAGGTCCCGGTGAATGATGGGAGGAGCTCTGGTGTGGAGGAAGTGCAGGCCCTTGAGGATTTGTCGGCACCAGCTCCGCAACACCTTTATCTTCATCACCTTGAAGCGCTTCAGATACCTGATGAACAAAGAGATTAGAGTTGAGAATTAGGGCAACATTCTTCTTCACTGAACAGCCATAATGGTTTTGTTTAAGACCTTGACAGAATAAAAACAAACAGCAGATGTGTCAACGGAAGATGATACGCGTCTACAGCTCTCTGTTTTGGCGGTCATGACTGGGATGGAAAATTTCAACCAATGAAACCATAAAGGGAATGAAAATAAATGAGAAAACTCCCCTCAACAACAGCTCAATCAGATCTCAGTTCAGCCCATATGAGGATCAGGGAGAATTAAACTATATCATGATGATGGGTCTGAGTCTAAAAGCATCCATTTGGACAATTGTATTCTCTTCTGTGAGACAGAGAAAGTCCCAGATAAAAGAGAGGACAACAGGGTGAGGAGGGCAGTACAGCACTTTCGATAGATTAGCTTGGCCTAATCAAATCTTGGAGCCAAGCCATAGTCAGGATTTGGCCTTGTAATCCTCATTACAACAATCTACTCAGTTCAGGCGCCCAATTCCTAGGTGAAGATGGGCACAAGCTCACAAGCAAAACAGAACGTATACTCATTTGTCACTTGTCTTGAGAAAAATCCGAAAAGTAAATTTTCTAAAGAAACGGATGATCGTAACTGAGACTTTAAAATAGAATCCTTTCTTCTTCTTTTTCTGCTTCTCATAGCAATAGAAAAATGGCAGAATAACATAAGATCAGATGAAATATAACTGGTTTTGCAGGCAGCATGTGAAGAGAAGATATAGCAAGTCAAGCGTTTCTGTGTAAACATATTAGCTCTGTAGTTTGCTTAGTAAGACTGAAGCAAGGTATGAGTAGTGCTTTGCCCAAAGGGAGGAGGTGGGTGGTGGTACAGGGCAGCTTTGATGGAGTGTGGCGGCTGACTGACAGGTCGGAACGGAGCCAAGGGTAAGTCCCGAGGCGATACAGGAGAGAGCAACAAAGCCTGATTCAAAACTTTCTCATCACTCAACACACCCATTGACTCCCAGAGGGCCCCAACAGGCTGTTTTCCAGCTACACCAACAACTCTCTCCGCACTTCTTGAAACATTGAAGTAATTTAAAACAATCTGTTCTGAACTTTATAAACAGTCTAAGGCCTGAAACATTCAAGAAAATCTTATGAATTTTGATTGTAGGATTTAGTTTTATTTTTTTCATTTGAAAAGTCTTTTTATGTGCATGTGAAGAGTTTCTGTCCTAAATGTTCGATTTGAATGCAAACCAGGACTTTTATGTGAACATAAAAGGACAGGAAGAGGTACAAAACTCTAGTGAGTCGTTATGTCTTTGGCCACCCAGATATAAAACGAGAACACTGACTAGTTTAGGCATGGCATGGCCATGTCTGTGGGACGCTCCATTTCTACCTGACCTCTTGATCACTGTTTATTTTTACGGTGTAGGAGCAGCCATGTAAACACCACACATTGCCAGGATGCCAAAGCTGATGAACACAAAGCAAGCCTGACACTGTCATTTTTCCTTTTCACTCATCTCCCCATTTCTCCTCCACTGTCTTTCTCTCTCCTAGCAGTAACAGTGGTGTTCCTGTTGCTGTGAGCTGTGTGAAGGATAGCTAATTGTGCGTAACTCATGTCAACAAATGATTACAATCAAATGTATTAATATGTTCTTATGTTAAAAGGACAACCCAGATTTATTCAGTAAACCAATTATATTCAATATATCAATCTTCCTGCATTATTCATAGTTTCTCTCAGTGATGTCTTGTGTGCACGATTCAAACTTTTTTTTTATTTTGATTTTTTTATAATATTGCATGAAAACTTGAAAACTTTTTATTATATGACCTTATATTGTCTTGCAGTCAGGTATCAGTATTTAAGTGGGTTTTCATAACTGTGTGTGCATGTCAGAGCCCACACATCCACAGGAGGGGGCTGCTGGTCCAGTATGTGTCTGAAGATCCAGCATCTGTTCAGTACCCACAATGCATGTCTCACATGGAGGTGACATGGCACTCTTTGCCTGCAATCACTCTGGTAACAACTCTGGTGATGGACATGAGGCTGGTGAAAAGGTTGTTCATTTGAATGCAGAACCACAATAGAATATTAACCCCAGCGGACGTTTTTAAATGGCAAAAAAAGACAAATGCGACAGAAAACATCCTTTTCATAATACCACAATACTAACAAAATAAATTGCATGCATCTGACCATTCATTCTTTAGGCAAACATATGATGGACAGACAATATACTGTAATATGAAAGTGAAACAGACATTCTACACACGTTTTTAGGGTTCCTGATGTCATGAGCTCCGTCACCAGCACGATGCACTTGCGGCCTTTGGAAGGTGACTCCCATGAGTCGTAAAAACGCACAATGTTTGGGTGTTGCAGGCCTTTTAACATGCCGGCCTCTTCCTTGAAGCGCTGCCGTTCTGATTTTGACAGCTTCCGATCCTGCAAGGAAAAGAACAGAAAAAAATACAAAACATTTAGCCACATACTTCATTTTTATGTAATGGAAACCATATTTAATAGCCGCTTATTGTAATTAATAATTTCTAAACTCAGGGATAAGTATTACAGATGTGCTTTAAATGAGATACCATGGTTTTATGTTCAACCACTACGGTTCAACAAGAGGGGGTCCACTCAACCTCAAATAATGTAATCTGACCCCCGATTCCTGCCAGGCCTCCAAAAGAGCCCCTATAGACAAGGCATAAAGCACAGGAGGGGACAAGACTCATCTAGTTTAAACACAAAGTGGTCCTCTTATCCTGTGCTTAATGCCTGTACGGGCCACACACATGCACACACCAAAGGCTCCTATAAGATAAAGAAACAGCAAAGGACGGTGCAAAGGGTTCAACATGACCGGTCATGGAAAACGACACTACATCATCTCCCTTGACTCTCTAACCTACGCAAAAAACCTCTCTGATATTCTATCCAGGAGAGCCTGACCTGCCCAATCAGAACAGTGTCAGGAAGACAGAGTTTTTGGATGAAACGCACCTCCCTGTGCATGGGGCTATCCAACCGTTGATGTCATAGTTCCTTTCCGGTCAGGCTGTGCCCTTATCAGCAGTTTAAACAGTGTGCGCAAGCCCAATCATTAATCATTATTGTGATTGCTCCAGCAACCGCCAGTAATGAATTAATCCAATGGCACTTTGTTGAAAAAGGCCACTTTTCTGTGGCCTACTTTTACACAACCCCAGGGCTTAAATCATATGCATTACGTGAGCACTAATTCCATTCTGTGAGAGAGTCGCCCTGCATACCTGGCGGCAAATTGCAACATGCTTCTTACAAAAGCTATACATAAAAGTTCAGTGCATGAGGACATGGGTTTACATTGGATTCCCTGGCTATCTGCAACCAGTCTATTTGGTGTCACTGATGTGCCACCATTCTAGAATGCTGACGGTGGCATTCTTTCTCCACATTAATGCAGACACACTCATTCGCTTCCCAAATGCACTAACAACCGCACTAGCAGCAGGCATCTGCAACCCATTAAGTACCACTAATCCCAAAGGACAGTAGAGAGAGTGTACAGACACAAAGCACTTTTCCACCAACATGGTTTGTGTGCGGATTCCAGGTCAGTTCCAATTCTTAAACCGTTCCACACGTTTCCAACGCATGAAAGGGGGTTCCAGGCCAGAAATATCGGCTACACCCTGGCGTTCTCGAATGGAGCCAGGGAGTAGGGGAGAAATGCTGATGCTGTCTATGGTGGTCTTGTTGATAAATGTAATAATGTTGCTCTACACTGGCACCGAAGTACCGGCAGCTTATATGAGACACTAGAATCACTGTAGGTACTTTGAAAAGCGAAATATAAATGCTGCACTTGTTTCCTGCACAAACACCAAGATGAAAAGTGTTTGTTTTCACACTGGTTATAGTCAGGTAAACAATACTTAGAAGCATTACGTCACCGTCCATTTTTTTAGTTTGTGGGGGGGAAAACGCAGCCGGTTTGCAACAGGCTCTAGTTGGTCTGGCTAAGAATTGGCAAAGAACAGGCTCTAGTTTCAGAACGTGAACCATTCTGGTGGGAAAGAGGTAGCGGAGAGAGAGAAACAAAGGGGATACAGCCATAGATATGGGAATGAAAGGGAAAACTTTATTGACTGGGGTGAGTGCAATGAGATTAGAAAGGAAACATGATGGAGTGACTCAGTGTGAGAAAACACTGAAAAATAAATCCTTACAAATGCAAATGCTTGGCCAATGCATTTCAAGCCTGCATTCCTGTGAGTACTTACATACTGTTGTGGTATTTAAGTAGTGGTTAGCTATAAACATGCTGACAGTTCAACTGACTTTAACTATCTTACTCAACAAGATTCTCTTCAAACTTTTACTCCACCATGACAGCACTTGACATGAAAGAGAAAAACACTGCAGAAGAAGACAGTACATGCTAACGCCTGCTATAGATGGCCACTGCGGTGCAAAACTGAGCTTGGAAGCAGGTCTTCTGTAGCATGCAGGGGTTTGCAGCTTTGCTAAGCCTCTCTTTTTGTCTGGAGTGGGGGGGGGGGGGGGGGGATGGAAAAAGGCTCAATAATTGCAACTTAAATGGTTTTTCTTGCTGATAAGACACAGGAAGGATAAACAAGTGTGAGTGGAGTGAGTGTGCGCGCGCGAGAGAGAGAGAGAGAGAGAGAGAGAGAGAGAGAGAGAGAGAGAGAGAGAGAGAGAGAGAGAGAGAGAGAGAGAGAGAGAGAGAGAGAGAGGGAGAGGGAGAGGGAGAGGGAGAGGGAGAGAGAGAGAGAGAGAGAGAGAGAGAGAGAGAGAGAGAGAGAGAGAGAGAGAGAGAGAGAGAGAGAGAGAGAGACGTACGTGTATGCGTTTAATTTTGGCACCTCATGCACACTTGTCTTGGCAAACCACAAGCATAAATTTTAGCACCCCGTTTCTAAAAATAAAAACACAGGTGCATGTGCTCTTCTCAATCATGTGATGCAAATAATTTAGGTTTTGGTTATAAGAGTAAACACTGCTTAAACAGACAATATACTGTAGGCTACTATATACACAGCCAAATTAGACAAGGAAGCCCTTCCAAGTACTGTGTATGATATATCTATTTTAAACCCAAGATACCCATGTTTACAGTAATTACTATTTGAAAGCGGAAAATATCAGAATATTTTCTTAGCAGACTGGCAGCTGAAAAGGGGCCTTTGAATTATAAAACAGCAATTTCAATAATAATTACTAACATAAGTAAATGTTTTTTACTCAATGTTGATTGAATTCTGCGTTTGTAAAAAGTAGCATAAATTTTGTTGAAAAAACAACAACATTCTTTTAAACTTTTGAACAGTAGGGTAAGTGGGCATAAAAGAGACCGCATTATGTGCCCTTCTTATCTATTAACTAACTCACAGGCAAACAGGTCAGCTTTTATCTCTAGTTCTGCTTAGCCAGTCACGTGACCTTGTGCACAGACAGTTCAGTGAGCAATCAGCTGTTTACTCGACTGTCGTGCACACAAAAATCTACACCTCTGGCCTGGCATGGAGATAAACGCAGCTGCCGTGCCCTCCTGTCTGTAAACAACACAGAAAATACTGCAGTAACCAGATACAGCAGTGAGCCTTTCTTGAAAACTCACCCCTGCTCTTTTCTGAGAAAATAAGCCTAATGCTAATACAATAATGATAATGGATGCAATGCCAACTTTTGAAATTGAATCAGCACAGAGCTGCTCTGTTCTCAAAAGGCTGAGTTAATTTTTATATTTTTTTACTGCTGTGCTATTTGTACAGAGTAATGTGTGACATGTAGTGTTTGGCTTGCCAAGCAGCATTGATGCAGATGGGAGTCTCTCACCTGACAGCGTTTTCCCAGAAGTTGTGTGGGTGCAAAACAAGGTGCAATAAGACGCCCATGGATGTGGCGAGAACTGGATCAAAGCAGCTTCGACCACATCACAGTGCTGGACTAAATATGTAGGTAGTAAGAAAGAGCAAATCGAACGTCATTTCAATCAGGGGATCGAATCTGGCTGAGAAAGAGGCAGCTGTGAGAGTCGCCTCTGAATAACAGCGCACTTGAATAACCCCTGAGATTTGCATTTGTAAAAAGGCAAATAAAACGGATTGGCATGACTCATGCTAGCGGGTTGCATAGCATTCGCGCAGGCAATGCCAGTGGGGAATGGAGCAAACGGTAGATCAAAGCGCTGCGAGATAAGAGCTGGCTTCAGCAAACGGTGCACCTCAACAGTTATAGATAAAACCAGGCTCCTGAACTCTGGGATGGTTACCAGGTGCGCAACGGGTCAGGCGATGCTTGGGTCCAAATAGAGGTTGTGTGAACTGAGAATTTGAACATTTACAGATTCAAATGCTTTGTCATTTCTTTTTGTCAATGCCATATTAAAAAAGAAATGAATATATAAATTAATATTTCACATTAGTTAAATAAGCCTACTTAAAGGGATACTTCACCGCTGGAAAGATGAATGTGTATTTAAATTGGGTCATGTATGTGCGGTAGTAGAAATGTGAAATTATTTTAGAAGTTGGTGCTTTCTAGACGGAGAAAAGCCAGAAAATAAATTTTTGGCTCATGTGAATGAAAGACAACTCCCAGAATGCACTTGCTTCACTGCCCTACGAGGCCATGCCTACCGGTTACAGAGGCCAGTATCGGAAGAATAGATACAAATAGGTTACTAGTTGACTCGAAACTGAAAAGACACCGTTTTATCGTAAATCTCTGTGATGACTCTGCACGGGCTTTTCCTCTCGCTCCTCTGCTGCACCGGCTGTTGCCTCTGGTTCCTCCATCGTCCGCGGCTGTTCCTCACTGTGTTGGCCACGAGCGTCGAATTCGTGCGCCGGATTTTGGGATGTCCGGGATTCGGCTTTTGGTTTCTGCGGTCGCCATTCATTAGTTTACATAATGCGATCTTGAGGTCTCGTGGCTGCCTGTGCGGTTGAAAACATGCAGAACTAGTTCCTACTACTGGCTGTAGTTTTTAGCCTCTGGCCAGGAAAGCCTCCGATGATGCAAAATTACGATTTTTGCGTCATCGGAGGATTTTTCCAGACAAAAAATACATAAATCTCTCGTCGACATGAGGGAGGTAAGCACGGTCATTTGAAAATACTACCGGGTTTCTACTGATACAAAGCTTAATGCTAATCGGTGAAGTACCCCTTTAAATAAGAAAAAGCATTTAATTTCTTTAATATAAAATAAATGTATATAAATATATAACAACAATAATAATAACAAAATAAATGTTTAAAATTAGTAAAATAAAGAAATAAATATTTTAAAAAATTTAAATAAATTATAAATGATTTAAAACCCAATCTGTCAAAGTGACAATTAATATTTGCAGTGTAACCTCCTGGGTTAACCTCTTGCAAAGGAGATAGTATGAGCATATTGGGAGATAAAATAAAGTTTGCTTCATAAACAGAGACAGCACTTTGAATGATCTGAACGAGTGTCCAGCTAGGTGTCTAAAGGCAAACAAAATCGGCATACTTAGCAGCAGAAAAATTAATGTGTAAAAGAGTCAAATTAAATTAGTAATATTCAAATTCTTAAAAATGAGTAGAAACATGTGGCCAACTCAGATTAGAGCTTTTTGTATGAAGTGAGAGCTAGACAATAACTGTATTACAATATCTCTGAAAAGTTATTGGTAGAATACTAAAGAAGAATGAATTTGCAGTCCAGTTGCAAAAAACTACTTGAGTTAAGAAAAGTTTTAGTTCTAATTGCACAGGTATTATCATTAAGGGTTTTCTTAACTGAAAGGGTTTGTTGTAACCGGCTGTATGGCTCTGGCAAAGCATACAGACCCCCATAAGCTCATTTTCACAGCCATAGGAGAAAGTGTTAGGTCTCTGAACACAGACAGCTGCTGAGCTCTCGGTGTCTGCCAGGCTACAGATCGAATGATTCGCATCAGGCCGCAAATGCATCTTTTTAAACACGGCCTGACGGTCCACGATAAAGTTCACTTCAGCAGGGGAACTTCCCAAACAGTTTACAGAACAAACAGCTGCTTTTCATATGCATCTCTCATCCATTTCTCTATTTCGTGTTCATTTAAAACAGTTAATCCTTATTCAGAGTATGCTAACAGCACAGAATGAAGACCACATCCTCAGTTACGCTTGCACTGTAATGTGTCACATCTGTCCAATCTCTTGCCAATAAAAGAAGGGGTGGGGGGTGGGGGGACTGGCTCCAGGCCCTGGTTTCTAGGAACACAAATCCATATCTGTGACAGTACTTTTCCACAATAATGGGATCGAAGCAGAAGAACCTTGTTTTGGGCCTCTTGTTTTGCAGTCGGGCCAGATGCACTGCAAAGTGAGCAAGTGTGTGCTTTTTGCATTGCCGTGTGAGGGTTTAAGGAGGTAGAAAATTGATACTGAGAACTAAGGACAAAGCATATTCTATGGAAGCAAAATATAATTTATTAAGTTAACCTTAAAAATAGCTATATTAAAACGTAATCTGAAGAATCAGTTCATGACTTTATTTTAATGGCTTTACATTGTAGGCTAAGCATCATTATACACACATTTATAAAGTATAAATACATTTATATGATATAGGCTACTGTAAAACTGAACAGTCAAATTAATTTAAATAAATGAGTTAATCTCACTCAAATATTACTGAAAGTTGATGTAACTGATTTATTTGAGTTCAGCCAACTTAGGGGTTTGATAACACTCAATTTGATAAAATATGTAACAATATCTTAGCTTAGTTTCTCTGACAAAGGGGTCAGTGTCCTGAAAAAGGTTGAAGAGCCCTAGTTTAATGAGAATCTCAGTGAGCATGTTATTTAGACAGTCAGCATTATAACAAATGCAGATTTAATGGCATGACATTTGAAATCTATCCTTCTTCGAGTTTTGTTACCACCACAGTAATGCAGGAATTCATGTTAAGTATGCATGTGTGCAATGTTTGCCAAGCATACTTGCATAGAGTATTTTTGTGACCTTACTCTAGCAATCACTAAGGAGTCAAGCTTCATTATTCACCGGTGTACTTCCTGAAGTGATTGTGGGCATGCAGAGCACTTAGTCTGAGTTAATGGAAAGACAAAGATTCTGTCCTCCAGGGGGACCTCATTCCCTGCAATCTCCACAGGATTCATATTTCACAAACACGGGCGCCAGTCAAACAGTGATTCTAAAAATACCATCTACCACCCCTCCCCTGCTCGTCCATAGTGTGCTGGGCATCTAGTAGACAGTGGATATAAAATACCAAACCAAATCTATTCACCAAATACACCAAGAAAGCCAGATGATAGGAAATTACAACAATGTACACTCTGCACCTCAAATAGGTTAAAAATGTGGGTCTATTAATTGTGCATGGACTGAGTGAAGGAATAATCAGCTTAGCTGCTGTGATGTGCTTGATAACTATATGAGCAACCCGGCTGATGGACAGACTGGATCACATGACTGCCTGAAAGCCTGTGCTCCATTTCCCAGCAGCACTTAGTAATGGCGATGAAAGGAGTTAAATAAATCAAAACAAGTTTGAACCACATCCACTAGGCATATATGCACCATCTTTGTTTTGCATGTTTACTTGATAAAGTGGGAAAAGGGCAGTGGTTCAACATGGAGCCTTCTGGGTGTTTCAGAGCCTAACGGACGAGTGATCATGGGTTTAAAAATCCCCAGTTATACAGGCTCAGCCAATGACTTCTCTCATGACTGCTGCACTCTCGCTGTTGCAAACCATTGTAAACATCATAAGACTTTCATTTGACATTGGAACAGTCTGAATCAGTGCATGCCCTGTTTTCTGTCTGCAGGTTCAAAGACGCATACAAATCCATTAAAGCAGAAATCATAGTTCTGTCTGTTGCAGCTATTTAAGGAAAAGATCTAATAATAGAAGAAACGTTTCTGTAGGCGACAATCCTATAATAAAGTATTGTTTGTGTTGCAAGAATTAAATCAAGTTGTTTCCACCTCCCTATTTAAAAAAAGATGTTGGTGATTTGTTTACGAGAGGAAAATGTTTACTGGATCTCTCACTCCGGTCACATGAAGTCCGGGTCATTGGTTCAAATTTCCCAACTGACGCAACTCATGCCTTCTCATTAACCAAAGACAGCCGTTTAGGACTGCTCTGCGTATTCCCTACTGTTCGTTTGAAGTCCTTCTCTCCATACATACATAGTGTTGTCCTCACTTTTGACCTATACACTGAGAAACACAAGGGGGTGTGGGTGT
Organism: Phoxinus phoxinus; assembly: GCF_949152265.1. Taxonomy (NCBI): domain Eukaryota; kingdom Metazoa; phylum Chordata; class Actinopteri; order Cypriniformes; family Leuciscidae; genus Phoxinus; species Phoxinus phoxinus. The sequence goes on from NC_136884.1 coordinate 4,919,277, forward strand.
TAAATATAAATATTGGTTATTCATGATGAAAATCATGAGCACATTACCTGAATTCTGGAGGAATAATGATATTTAGATATGGGCAATCATATCGCATAATAACTAAATATCAATAGCCATTGATATATCAATAGCCAAGAACAACAGCATGAACTCATTCAGCCATTCCCTGGAGGTTAGCCAATCATGAGTCAAGGTTATTTACAAATCGAAGCTTTAAAAGCCACAAATTAGACTGTTCAATTCTAAGGGTTACAGAATGGGTGGGAAATGATCATGCAAAAGATAATTACAACTATCATTACATTATAAGTGGACTTCAGGGAAAGAAACGTCAGAAGTGTAGAATCCTTTAAGCAGAAAGTCCACTTGACTGGGTAAAAGAAGCACAGCAGTGCTGCTTGTGCTCAGCAGTGATTGCTTTGCCCTGCAAGCAGCGTTTCTGATAACCTCCTATGGAGTCTCAGTGCCGATCGAGTTGTCAAGCCACAGAGGTCCTGAGGGGTTTACAGAGAAGAGAAATGACAGAGGAAATGAAAAAGGAAAAGTGCAACAGTCAGGCATCTGCTTTAAATAAGGACGAATGAACAGTTGTTCCTTCAAACAGCACTGAACTTACTGCAAAAACCAAGAAAGACTCATCTAGATCTAAAACAGGCAGCGAATGTTAGACCCCAATTAGAGAAGAAAAACTAAACCTTGATATTCTTTCTCTCAAACCCAAAGGTTTGCCATCAATCAGCACATAACAGACTGTTTAGAACCAGCACCATGTGTTCACTTCAGTGTGACCTAATTGTTGGGAACTACAGCTCACCCCCCAGGGTGATTTGGTGGAGAGCATGAGGTTTATAGTTCTATGGTCTTATAATGAACATTTCAGTTGTCTTAAGCCCTATTCGCATGGGATAAGTATTACCTGGTGACCTATAGATTTGTAATAATTGCGGAGGTTGTCTGTGATCTTCAAGCCGTGCGAATCGGCCATGTCTGTAATTTGCAAAGTAAAAATTCCCCTGCAAATGACCTACCATATTTCACCGAACACCGAGGTCCTGTGATAATATTAGTCCCGTGCGAAACGGCATCTCTGTGATTTGGCGGGGTCGTATAATTTGGAGGCTGCGTTGGAGTGTTTTGCTAGTGCTGGGTCATATCGCTATACACCATACAACTATACAATTTGCAGAAAGAGAGATAGCTAAAAACCATCAGAAGAGCAACAAAAATAATGATTATGGAGATGAATGACATGTATATATCATACAGCTAGACCTATAACGACAAGACATTTCCAAGCAATACCCTATTGACATCCGGGAGATAAGTCAGTAAATTCGAGTAAAATCACAGGCTTTGCTTATTCTGTGCGAATGCGCCACACGAAATTCAGATGTGGGTGGGTCATTTCTAAATCACAAAAGGTCCCCAAATAATACTAATCCAGTGCGAATAGGGCTGTTAAAGTTTATGCTTGTGAGGAGGTATGTAAACCGAGGTCAAGTTGAGGGTCTTCTGGGGAATTCCAGTTGTCCTACCTCTGACTAATAGTTCTTCTCTGAACAAATATTTGACAAGAAAAACCTTTACAACAAGGCTGTTTATGGTTATAATGAAATAGACACCATTCAGATGTTTCTTAGTAATATATGTCTACTAAATGAAACTTTTCTATAAGCTAACTGAGACATTCAACAAAAAAGTGAACATCTAACCGTCCCTTTGCATTAAACACGCATAAGAATAAGATTTTTTTCAGTTTTCAAGTTTGCCTTGGCAACTACCTGAAATAAACGTTTTTAAAATTAATATTAATATACATAATAATTCATATTTTATTTCAGTTAAAGTCTGTTTCAAGAAACACATTTTTTTCTGTATGGATTGATTTTAATTAACCATGTTTAGCAGTACTCACAATGCTTCTGGGTTGAGAAAGTTGTCCTAGAAACATTCAAATAATAATTTCCCCAATAAATAATTTATTAGGCTCATTGTTTGGGAGCCAGCAAGATTCTCGAACACTGATATGATGACATTTACCGTTTAAGTGCTTCTATTCTCTAAATTAATTTGCACCGAGCACTGACCAGGTCAATAATGGCTTTTCTCCATTACAAAATTCAAATAAAGATTGTCATCTGCTTTAGAGAGAGCATCTTTATGAACATAGATTCTGACTCTAAAGGTGAAAGCTCAGCCAATATGATGCAGGATGTATTCCCACATCCAGTCACAACCTTGGCTTCATCCAACATGCAAAAAAAGTAAGACTAAACTAGCTCAGTGTATAACTGAAGCTATAAATAAACAGAGAACAATACAGGGGGACAAAAGAATGCTAAGGATAAAAAAGAGAGCGAGACAGAGATGAATCAAGACAAGGAGAGCAGCAGTGTAAGCTAAAATAAGGCCCTTTCATGGTCTCACTTTGAACCAGATCCATGTGTCCCTGAGTGCTGTGTGGCCTGCTATGTGGGTCAGAACGACAAGGCACATCTTCAGTGCATCTAGCTGCCTGTCACAGGCTTTGGTCTGTGAGGTCAGGAGGTGATGTGCTCTCCGTCAGAGCCAAGCACACAGCAGTCTAGTGTCACCCAGAGACAGGCACCATTGTTCTGCAGGCAGACCAGACATTTACTGAAAACCTGCATGTTGTCTGCTACAACAACAGTCCTTCTTGATTTCTGGACTCACTCCCCTCCCAATCCCCATGGGCCAATCCATCTTCCATTGAAATAAAAGCAGGCTTTAGACAGGGGTACATGGTGTGAATGTCGAAGGGAGTTTGGAGTGACAGTCTCGATTTTTCCTGAGGTTTGTATGCTCAAGATTTCACTCGGTTGAAATGTTTGGTGTGACACAGCTACTAAATCACAACACAAAAAGTTGGGTGATGGGGCGGATCAAGCCACCACAACTAGACCAAACGCATTCAAATATATTTTTAACAAGTCAAAAAAGTTGGGACACATGGGAACACTAAGATCTAAAGTAATACGTCTGCATTTCTACAATAATTAGTAAGATATCAAAAATTGGAGATTTCCGGAACTTCAGAGACATTTCAAATCCTATAATCCAATGATCGCCATGGGAATGTGTTGGCTTATCTGCATATTGAACTCTAGCCTCTATGATCCATGATAAAGCTGCTTTTAATCAATATAAAGGCTTATTTTTTATTTGTCACAAATTGACTACATACAAACAATCCATTTATGTGACAATGGTCCGCTTGTCATACAGTACTAATGAAACAAATCACCTTAAAAGATGTAGTCGAGTTTTCAGAATGGCGCTATAATGACCAAAATGGTGTTCTTGTTCTTGGACAGGTTGGTATGTTGATCAGTGTTGCTTAATAAATCCCTGTTCAGAAATAAGCAATTCAGAATAATCCAAGGCTAGACAGGGAAATACACTAAATAGGCTATGCAGGTTACGGTGGCATTCACGACTATTCTGCAAAGCACAATCGATTGTGTTATGAACCAAAATATTAAACAAGGAACTAAAGAGATGGTTCACTCACCGTTTTAATTGTTTTGTCCATACTATAAAGCCAATGGGGTGCAATTAAGTTTTAGATCCCACTAACTTTCATTGTACGGACAAAAACAGTTTTGGAACAACATGAAAGCGAGTGAATAAAAACAGAATTGTAATTTTTGTGGGAACTTTGCTTTTAAGATTCCTCACTTGTTGTGATTTAACTCGGCATTTGCTCCAACACCAATTTAACAATTTAGGGAAACAGAACAATCTAAAAGTGGTTATTGAGTATCAGACTTACCCATAAAATATGCCCTTACTGTCAAATGTGATGCCCACTCGTATTTAAAGCTCATAACCATAGAGCCAGTCATAATCCCCACCAACCCAAAGGGAGATATAAAAGGATGAAGTAGGTCCTGGCTTTGTACTTCGCTCTGTACACCTCCACACTCTCAAAAGCCTTTTTACAGCACAGCACATGCGCCCCCTCAATTATACAGGGATTATATGCACTGCAAGACGGGAAAAAATGTTTTAGTGCATAGCATCCCCTGCACTTTAAATGCTGCAGCCTCTGAACACATCGCATACAGACCAAGCAAATGAGGCCTTGAGTCAGAAAGGGAGGGTTTGTGATGACTTTCTCTACTTTTTTATGAGGATTTTCTTTTCTTTTTTTGGCCTACACATTTTACAGTTTAAAGTTTGTTACATGATAGTCACCAAATTAAGGAGTAAAGCTAATTTGATGTTTAATGAAGCAAACTGATACCCACACATTTTGCACTGGGTCAGTCTCTAATGCATAACATCATTGAATGATATCTAATAAGCAGCAGCATGCCACAATTTGAAGATCTTTAGCAGAAGATTTGGTTTGGACCACTGTAACATGCTCCTGTTACATTTCGGCTACGGTTAAACTATTCCATATGAGTGTTCTTCACCGCCAAATATGGGGTTAGAGACGTTCCTTTATTCCACACAAATAAATGTAAAGAGAAGATTCACAAAAAAATAAACATTCATAAATAATTACAATGAGATCCACAATATATGTTATACGTTTCATAAAAACGAATTAAATTCAAATAAATAAAATGCATGTTTTATGTCACAATCACAACTCTGTGACATTAATTTGTGAATCGCTTCCTGTACATCTGTGGATAGCTTTATGTGCATTTGTGAATCACTTCTTGTGCATTTATGGATCACTGCATGCATTTAGGCCTATGGATTTCGAAACATTTCTAGTATCAAAAATAAATAAATAGGTGGACCACATCTCCACCCACCGTCTACCCAAGTCAATCAGATAACAGCCATATTTCGCTGACCAATCGTAGCATGTTCTCTTCTCTCTACAACCAATCATTATGTTTGTGAATCTTTTTACATTTATTTTTGGATCATAATCTATTTATTCAAAATAAAGGAACAATTCTACCCCCATAGCCAATGATTGTTCATGCAGCACACTAACCCAATTTCCACAGCGTCCCTTGATCCTAAAGTGGAAGGCTATGACCATCAACAAAAATAAATTTAACAGATTTAACATGGCAAACATTGGAGGAGCTGAGCAAATACACTACAACTCATACCACAAGTTGGACATGTTCGCCTCACCCGATGACAGCAAGCCATTGAGCAACTGCTTGTGTACATAGTAGCTTGAAAAATCCCCTGCAATAACTCATCTCTCACTATTCTTTCCATCTAATGTCCCATTGTCAAAGGCAGGGCAGGTACTTTGTCAAGGACACGCCATGGTGTTCTTATTTAATAAATCGCCCTTAAATAAAAGGTGGCAAAGCTTAGCAAGCACTGCTCTGTAGAATGTGGTGATAGAAAACATTTTCCATTTTGAGACAGGTGTTATATTTGGAACAGCTTGCCACTCACCTGTACCAAATACACAAAAAAAATACTCTTGGCGAGTATTCAGTTAAAGTCAGAAGTCTAATATTCTTGCTGATGTCTGTTAATAAAAGAACAAAAGACAAAACAAAATCACTCTCTGCTCTTGAGTGAATAACTTTTGTAACTAATTGTAAGCATTAGTCTGTATTGAATTTTTACAATGAAGACTATCCAGCGTTATTTTACATTTGGTTACTTTAATTTCTATTATCTGAATATACTAAATACCCACCTGAAAAACTTAAAGCCATGTTTATTTAATTTCTCTCTAGCATTTATTTGTGTAAATTTTAGTGCAGTCTTTTTACTAGTATTTTTTTTTAATGAAAATAAAATGTTGCTTTGAAGAAAACTAGTTTTTTGTGTATGCTGTCAATTATTAGCCTGGGAAAACCCAGACCCTCTCAGTTGTAACTGAGTAAGGGTCTGGCAAAGCTCCATAGACAATTCATTTCCACAGGGGCGTCACCAACGGACGTCGGAAAGATCTAAAACCAATCAGAGCGATGAATGACATGACGTATGCAGAGCGACGGAGAAACATCTCGAGACTCTCAGCAATTCTCCGTTTGTGTTAACGAAAATGACCATTTTAAATCGCTTGAAACAGACGCGATAGCTGATTCGAACGAGTGATGTTGTGATGTTCCACGGCGGCATCCATCTCTGTAATGTACAAAATCTGCGTCACCGTCTCTGCTCTGTCGTCATCGTGTAAAACGTTTCTGATTGGTGCCGCGATTTCGGCGGATTGGAAATGGGTTTCAATGGGCTCTTTGCCAGACCCACTTGCAGAGCAAATCTAAATTTGCCGGAAGTGGTCTGGGTTTTCCCAGGCTAGTCAATTATAGTTCTTTGAAAGAAAATTGGAATCAGCAAAAATTGGTATCATAATCGGCCAAGAAAATTACAATCAGTGAATCAGTGACTTTATGGACACAACTTGAGTAATCTCATCCTATTTGGAGACAGAGTATCACCGCACACATTGTAAAATACATTAAAAAGAGAATATTAGAGTTAGCCTATGCTGTGTATCGCTGTTCTTAAAGTAGCTTGTGGTTGGATCATGGATGGACAAGCTAAGACATGCACAATAGGACAGCCATGTTTTTGTGGAAATTGTTAAACCTGAGACAGGTTTAGGGGTCTTAAGAGGATTCATCTCCTGCTGTAGGGCAAGAATGCCTACGGGACCCTCATTGCTGCAGCCTACAATTTTCATTGACATACTGACTTATCTAAGTCATATAAAAATGTAGGTCAAAGTGGAATAAAGCTTCATCACTATGAGTAATATGCTCAGTCAGAGATTTTAAACAGATTTGTTATGTGTCTGGCCAGTTAGTAAAATGAGTTCATAACGACTTGCACAGTTATTATTACAGTAATCAACATTTGAAGTGGATCAAAAAAGTGAATCAAAGTTGTCCTAACACAAGAACGGGTTGTTCAAAATTCATGTATAACTTTAATGAAAGGTTTTGATCCACTTCAAATGTTGACTACTGTAGTTCGAAAACCAGCATCTTTTATCTGGCTTTCACATAATGAAAAGACACAAATAATTTCACATTTCTCTCAAAGCACTGCAAAGTCAACATATTATAAACAAAGACAACACACAAGAGGAAACTTTTAAAGAAAACTGATACAGCTTCAGCAAACCCGATTATTCGTAACATTTGGGTTTACTTCCCATTAAAAAGGGATTTAAATGGCCGAAGTAATGGTGAAAGGAGCAAAGGAGACCATGAGAATGGAAATGAGAACTGCTTAGAAGAGCACAGCCTTTCATAACAATGACAAAAGTCACACACATAGGAAATGACATGTCATTCTCTGTCTTTCATTGAAAAATGAGAAGGCCATTTGAATAGTATACAAATGTTACAGTATATTGAATAGTAATACAAATGCTAAAACTTCCTGGGTAATTTCACACAACATAAAAAGTTAAAGGATGACTTGCACTGAAAAAAACTGATGCTTTTGAATAATCCCTCATGGCATAGCAGGAGTCTTTTAAATTCTTCAAAAAAGAATGGTCTGGAATTCATAGTCATTTTATGACAGCCACATTTAATAATAGCACCGTACAGTCATAAAACTTGGGTGTGAATTCCTAGGGCTAAAGAGGAGGAATGCATAAGATCTCGGGACCTTCCATCAGGAGCCTACATCAATAACAGATGTTACTTTTGTAATTGTCTCCAAGTATTAAGTAAGTATTGTGGCATGACACAAGATAGGAGACAAAAGAACATCGCTTTTTGCCAGAATTAACTGGATGACTCCTATAGCGTAAAATCAAATCCTATGGAAAATTGTGCAAAAGTCATTTGGACCATGTCAACACCATGCTTTATTTAATATGATTTTTTTGAAACAAGGGTGCTGGTCACACTTCCAAAGTCTTCTGACCTCCCTAGTTAATGAGGATATTTCATCTCTAAGGAATATCTACTTACAACTAATAAAGTCTCAGTGCCACAGCTGCCTCCTTGAAGAGGAGCTAATGACCGCAAAAAAACATTCAAGATAGAGATATGAATACCCCATACCACAATTTAAAGCCTCGGGCATTATGATTATTATATATCAAAGATCGCACAACCTCTCTCAGCAAGATATTGTCTCAATATCACAAACCTTTGCAGTCACCTCAGAGTGAACTCCAGAAACACACAGTCTGTTTCAAATCAGGGGGTGTTCAAAGGACTTGAGTTTTTAGCTGTGGGAGGTAGTGGACAAAGTTAATAGGACATAAGGTGAGGAACTTTTATGAGGAGTGGGCTATTTGTAGACGAAAGAGAGAAAGGACAAGTACAGACACAATTCTCTTGTCTGCCTGTGCAACTGACACTAATATACACCTTTGCTCTCTATAACAATGTCCCTGAACGAGACTGGCTCACCTGCAAGCTTTCATGAATGGTGAGAAGGCTGCAATTTTAATGGAGCAAATCACGAGCAATTACCTTTACGAGGGCCTGTGCGAGCAGCATCAGCCATTAGAGACAAATGAAATAAAGATTCTTTCATTAGTTCGAACTAGAGCTGCACGATTATATATATATAGGCCTATATATCTATATCTATCTATCTATATATATATATATATATATTCATATATATATATATATATATATATATTCATATATATATATATATATATATATATATATAAATGGTCGATTCTCGATTCAAACAACCACACAATCTCATTCCTAAATGATAATGATTAGGCCATGTCTATTAAAACTTTGACAAAAATTACACATTCAAAATCTGCACATTCAAATCTGCGTTTGGTGACCTGGCACCATATCACACAGGTCAGAGTATTATGCTATTTGTCTTTAGAAATTAATGGAACTTGACTTAATATCTTGTCATGTAAATATACTGAGATCTATTTTTTAATTTGGCTAAGTTTCCAAATACTTCTTGGGGCCCCTAAAGTTTGTGAACGAGAAGTACGTGGAGTTGTCAGGTGACTCTATTAATAAATGCAGGTGGTTTGAGCAATGCTACGAATGACAGTTTGGATAGCTGAATTCAGAGGTGTTTGACGTGTACCACCTTTCAGAAGCATGAGTAAACATTGCACATGTAAGGAGCAGTGAAAGACATGCTCTGTGATATTCTGTTGAAGTGCACACAGTGAAGCGTTCTTTGGAATATGTACGTAATGGAATATTCTATGAAAAAAAAAAAGGATGTTATAGATGGAGGCCTGATTCACAAATTCACCTGCAGTAGGCAAGAGGCAGTTTCCAAATAATGAAAACCCCCACTCCTCCAGGCTTCCATAACACAATGATTACATCAGTGGCAAGAGTTTATGAGGGGTCACAAAAACAAGGGACCTGAAAAACAAGTAAAAAACATCAGAAGTGTACAAATAGAGCCTTATTTTGTTGATGCCTCTGGATCAGTGCAAAATCACATGCTTATGGGTATTCTGAGTTGAAGCCAGGCAAAACAAATCATATTTATAGCCTCTCATCGCAAGGCAAATAAGCCAAATTTAACGGTGTAGACAACTTGGTCAAATTTACGGACAGCTCCTACAAAGAGCAAGGCTACTTGCTGAGGGAATTTCCCGATAAATCTGCTAATTAACTATTGTTGCATGTTGAGACTTCAGTGATCCATACATAGAGGTGTGAATCTTCTTGACTCACAATTCGATTCTGCTTCAGAAAGTAATGAATTGTAAGCAAACTTGTGGCTCTTTAAAAAGACCAACATTTGGTAAACCATTTTTGCCATATTATTTTACAATGAGCTTTACAGAATCAATCAAAACGATAATGATAAACTCATTGCATGCCATGTTAAGAGTTTTATCGATCAAAATGTTACATAAGTTTTCAAACAGCCCAAGGCAAGTGAGTCAACTGATGAGTGATTGAGCCAATCCCACTTTTTCATCAGGCTTGTTGCCACACGATTGACATGACACTGTCATGCTGTTATTTTTGCAAACCCTCATGACACTTAAATAGCTTCCGATTTTATAAAATAAAAAAAAAGGCTGATTTGAATGTCAATAGTGTATAGAGTATGTAACGCCTTACAAAAAAAGCTTCGAGCCAAAGGGTTTTACAGCTTTCAAAAGATAAACACAATTTTCCATGCATCTGGAGTGTGCCTGATTACACCTGCTGTGCGGATAGTGAGCTTTACCTGAACAGGAAGCCCTAAAGAGATCTGCTGCCATGGAAACAAAGTCACCAGGTGATTAACGGCAATGATCATCATTCCTCAGTGCTACTGCAGTTACCACAGTTCATTACTAGCTGTTAACTCTAATCAACATGATACAGCAGAACATTTCCTCAGTGTAGCAGACACAGTGTGGCGTTTCCAAACTTAAGTGAGTCAAGCCCAACGTGACCTTACCAACCAGTGGCAAGACCAGGTTCACATGTCAAAACTTGAGGATATGTGATTAAGCAAACACTCACTGCACTCTTTGTGCTGTATACTAGCTGACCTTTGCGGAAGTGGTGCAAACAGCCAGCTGTGGACTGAATCAGCTTGTGTGCTGACAGTCACTGGGAAGTTTGAGGCTCGTAACGTGGTTAAACTGATAGCAGAGCAACCTCCATTGAGAGCATACTTCCTACAGGATGTGACTCATGATTGTGAGAATGTTTGAGGTGCAGTTACAGATTCACATCCGGCGGGTTGAGCAAACAACACTCTCACACAAAAAGAATGTGCAAATCATTCAAGAATCTCTGGCAAAAGATCTGGTTTAATTAGTTGACAATCAAACTCAGTTGACATCCAAATCAATGTTAAGTCAAATTGAATGACTGAGTGTTTCTGGGACAGGATGCAACAGGTAATGTTTGTTGTCATTTTCAAACATGGCCACTCCTCCCTCTCCAACTGATCTCAAGAGTAACTCTTCAGCTGTGTCCGAAATCACTACCAATTACCTAGTCCTATATAGTGCACTATATGGGGTGTCACATTTTGTAGTGTCATCTGAATTCTAAGTGAACATATTTCCGTTTTGAATTTATGTTTAATCATAACGATCAACTTAACTTCTATCGTTTTACTATCCATGAATCTACCATGAAAGCTGGAAAAGTATACATCTATAGTATAAAGTAAAATTATTACTTTTAATATCATCATTCTTTTCCATAGGCCTACTTAAAAAATAAGTATATTTCTTACGTTTGTATTAAAAAATCATATTTGTTCACTTTTATATAACCCCATTGTACACGCTATACAGGAAATGGTGAATGAAGCAATATTTGGCTTAGTGACTTTGATTAGGATAAAGATTTTACCTGAGAATGAAAGCAGCTGTGACCACATAACAGAGGTAAGCACTGGCTGCAGGAAATAGCTACTGGAATCCAGCAGATTGCCAATGAAACAATCCTTTACAAAGAAACAATGATTGCATTGATTATGTATTACATTCATTTCAGTTTTAGACTTAACGTTTTAAAGACTTAACACTATAATAAATCCCATAGATATTACGAAGAGGTTGAATTGGTGTAATTTGAGACATTAGGTAACGAAGGACATCTGAGCTCTAATAAGAGTTGCAAAATATGCAAACACTGATGTCAACCGGCAGTGTACAGGCAGCTCACACACAAAAAATGGCATTCAAAGAAATAAACTTTTGGCATTCCATTTGGGCTGAAAAGTGTAAAGGCCATTTGGCTGAAGCAGGAGGTGAAAGCCCATGGGGTTCCCTGACCTGACCTTCTGTTGTCCTTTGCCTATCCATAGACGTTTAGGCCTAACTAAGGGCTGACGCCACAAGGAACCTGATAGGCCCCTAATCCGCCTCCTTTCTACCCCTCACCCATATGTTCAATCAGTCAAGGCAATATGCCATGCACATACATATGGTGCTGGTTAGAGTATGGCTACCCCCAGGGATGGGGGCAACAGAGGTAGCAGGCTCCTGACTAGTCACCCCTGACTAGTGTGTTGAGCTGTAAGCTTTCAAGTCCTCCATGATCACCCAAGAAAGGTTAGAGAGAAGAAAACACATGTGGATACAAGTTACTCATGTGTGATGGCTTTTATTAAATGCAGGATTCTCTTACACAGAGAGAAAAAAACCTTTCCAGGTGATCAGCATTCCACTAATCTTCTCCATTTTGAGAGAGGGTTTTACATAGTCAAAGCAGGCATAGAGTGGTTTTAGTTATATATTCATCTCTATGTAAAAAGGTTCCGTTAAGAGTCTCACTTTTTCTGGAGAAAGAATAATGACTGCAGTGATCTGACCAGCTCTCCTACTGTGCCTTTTATTGGAAGATTCTGTGGTAGGAGCCAGTGAGTTTAAGAAGCCCATTCTTTTTGGAGTGATTTGAAGATTACAGCATGTGTGTTTAGGGCTGAACTCAAAGGAAAGGGTTTCTGAGATTATGGTCTGCATTTGTAATTGCGCTCTGTGTGGTGTGATAGGCTCCAGTGGTCCAGATTTGCGCCAGCCTATAGTTTAGCTGTCAGGACTGACCCTCAAAAGCACAAGTAATAACTTCATTACACAGACAGATACAGATGAACAAAGATGAACAAATGTCAAGACACAAAAAACACCATACATTTTAAGCTCGCAACTTGTGCCTTATATTACAAGTCATATAAAGCCATACAAGCTTAGTGTGACAAAATGATTGACATTCGATTTTTTATTCAATTGGTGCTCTCAACTTTCACATGCCCACTAGGAAATTGCATACCAAAATGTGCCAAAGCAGGTTTAATGTCAAAAAAATCACGGTTATGACATTTTCATTTTTGTGAAAAATCTTTCTTTTTTTTATACATTTTTATTATAAAATAATAAAGCAAGCAAGGAATTAAATATTCTATCAACAATTAAGTCTTGTTTGTCATGGTTAGCAAAGAGGGTTGTGATACATTTGTAATAAGCAGGCAGCTGCAGAGGATGCTGACCATGTGTATCACAGAGCACATTGTTAACACGTTATGTTAACCGACAATATGAATGTATTTAAATCATTCGCAGGGAGGTCTACCCAGATGTTTCCCAGCAGTAAAAACATTTTACATTTAGGGAACAGACCATAATAGTTATTGGCCTACCTATGATGAATTATATCTTTGCAGGAGAGTTTGTTCTCCAATCTGAACAATGGGACTGTTGTGACTCAACTCTGACATGCTCACGAGTTGGAGAACTTCACCTCTCGGGAATACAAGGGCAGCACATTTCCATCAACAGTGGAGTAAATTACACAGAAGAGGACGACCTCCGCAGCGATATGACACATCAGATACACACATGCAAATATCTTGCCTCCGGAAATCATTTCGAAAACTACACTTCCTCATCTAGAAAAAGGCAAATGACAATTATGAGAAAAGATGTTATGGGTGGTGCGGTGACAGCTGTGGTGGGAGGACAAGTGGGGAGGGGTGGAGTGAAGCGGACAGGTTGGAGAGGGCTCAAGTTTCAGTCTCTCTGATTAGATGACCGGCATCCAAAAGCAGGAGATTCAGGAGAGACCCCTCAGCTGGTGTGAGGTGTGTGTTGATGCAAGCAGCAGGTTTAATGTGACAACCCAGGCTTCCTAATGGCCACACAAGATACATTGCTCAGCAAAGGGCCACGATGAACAAAGTTCAGGCATCTGCCTGGCAGCCATGTTGTGGATCACTTCATCTCTTGGGCATTGGATCTAAACTGATGACAAGTGTGTGACCGCATGAATGTCAATATGCAGTGTTGATTCCTTTGATGAGAAAAGCAAGCCATGGGAGAGAAAAGCAAGTCTGTAAACCATGACCAAAAACATGAATGCTAATAAAATACTTTATATAAATGATTCCTGGTGATTATATAAGCGATTTCTAACAATGATGACTCAAATTGATGTCTGTTGCATCATGGGAAATGCAGTGTCAATAATTAAGATGGCTACATTTAATTCCAGTCGGAAGGCATTCTCTGACAGAGTGACTTAAATGTGTATATTCATAATCCCTAAGATCACACAAAGGAATTGATGAAAATCTGCTGCCCTTTGACAAGCCTCAGTAATCTCCTTAGATCCTTTGCATGTAATGACAGCTTTCCTACACAGCTGGGACGAGTCAATGGCAAGGCAGAAGACTAACATCTTCAGTTAAAGAATTGTAGTTTTTGCAAATACACAAGTTGATCCATTTTATCTTAGCTGTAAAAACGTACCAAGCGCCCAAGCAGGCCTTTCTCAAACTTTGCAAGGCACATTAAGGGAAGTGGTCGCATAAGTGAGTATTTGGTCAATGCACGGTCCTTCTGCACACACATAACGTGTTTTTTTGTTGTTGACCTGGCATTAACTCCGTACTCAATGGGGTAATAGAGTTCAACTGTCTGTGCCAGTAAACCATAAGGGTTATTATTCGGGCAAATCGCTGTAAAAGTTTTCACTTTAACAAATTCTTCATACTGTCATGCCACCATGACAGTAGTTTCTCTGAAAAAGAAAATTGTCTGTAAAAATACCTTGCTCGTGCAATACAGCACCCCTCACATAATTTTCACAGATTAGCTCTCTCTGGAGAGAATGCAGGAGAAAGGGTAAGAGTGGAGAGAAAGGAGAGTATTTTGGATTTCTGCCCGGAGTTAGCGCCCATTGCCCAGGGTGTTTATTAGGGCCTTGTAAAGGGAAAGCACCACTGAGCGCTCAGCAGAGCAGAGCACTGTTCAGCAGAGGTAAATAAGTGCTGCTCAAAATGTAAATCACGCGCTGCTGACACCTTTGTCCCACATGAAAGCTATTTATAGGAATGGCAGAAAGAGTTAGCGAGAGATACAGGGAAATGGTCAGGGATTGAGATGCTTTTTCTTAATTTCCCTGAGATATCAGCATCAATTACAGGGTGCAGAGTAAAGCATTGGGCAGACATCAGTTCCCTCTTTATCCTTGAACAGGAACACTGATAACCAATGGCTCCTTCAAAGAACTTAAGATAAGCATGCTGTTCGGATGATTGCTTTAGATGGGTTGAACCTGCAACTTTTAGCCAGCATGCTGGGTCTGGATAGTGTCTTTATCCTCTGCCTTCCACTCTCTGTAATCAGGGTGGTGCATGAGTGTGAGTGAAGAACAGAAACAAAGCAAGTACAGTCAGTGACTGACTAATACAGCTTAAATTTATCTTGATGTGCAGAAAACGACCAGCAAACCGGAATATGCTACACCGCATTCACGTACTGTACACTCAGAGGCGACAAACTCTCCTGTCATGAATTGCAAGCCAAGACATGGCAGGTGTAGGTGAGTCACAGCATTAAGCAGCAGCTCTCATGAACACCTGTCTGTCGTCTGGATGAATCAGGCCTTTTATCAGTCTAACTTTCTCAAGAGGCTCCAAAGCACAACTCAACCAGATCCTTCTCCAAAGTCCTCTCAAACTGAGTCACCATTTAGTCAACAGATACCAGTAGAATGGAGCGCTAAAGCTCATATGTTCCCGACACAATCCTGCCCTTCGCCGTCACCTGAAGGGTTCTCCAAGCTAAAAGACCCAAGAGTTGGAGCCTTATCCCTGGCTGATTGTTCTCTTTGTTTACACAAAGACACACCATTTGCTCAACTATGCAGGTAGACAACACAAAGAAAAGAACAGCTTACTGTAATTTGTTTTGAACCCAGGCGGTAACATGCTAATAGGTCACCGGTTTAAAAGGGAAAAGGCCAGATGCGATAACCAGCTAATTTTGCAGTGCGTTAGTACTTAAACATACAACATTGCACAGTACGAGCACCCTGATGTACTTGCTCAACATTCAACAACTTGTTTTCTCGGTTATACATTTTATGCTCTTAAGGGTCATAGCTTTTTCTAAGTAGCTGAAAGAAAGGGGCTAAATGTGCTTAAGCTACTGGCAACACATCACTTGCAGTTGAAATGACACTCTTCAAAGTATGCTAGTCACATGACCCGTTATTAAAATTAGCAATTTGAAGCACCCTTAATTACAGAGACGCTAGCGTCAAGCAAAGTTCAAATTTGTGCGAGCGCATGATGGGATTCAGACAACTACCATTAGTCTATATTTCATATGATGTATCTCCTAATACAGTAGGACAGTGTAGTCGAGAAGGAACACCTACTAAAAACCAAGTGCAACATTGTGACCTCCAACAATTCGATCTCTGTCAGTCCTTTTCTCCAAGAGGCAGCGTACAATTGTGCACTTTAGATAAGTGAAATTGAATTCATAGGATGGACATCAAACTTGAAAGCAAAGCAGAACAAGGAAGCAAGCATTTCTGACCCATCTAGGGGAAAAGCCACGGTGTTTATAAGTATTAACAGCAAGAGTGAGCTTCCTCATCAGATGTGTTACACACAGGAAGCTGTAAGCTTCCTTTTCCTTTTTGATGATACAAATAAAAAGAACATAAGACAGAGCAAGAGCTGTAAAGAAAAAAAAGGAGATACTTTGTCAACTGAGGACCAAATTGTTCAAAGTAGCACAGTTGGTCTATTAAAAGGCAAGCTGTTGATGGTGCAGAACTCTGCTAATGTAAAACTTGTAGTATACCATACGTAACAGACAAGAATGAATAGGGCAACAGGGCTTTCAGTCTCTGACGTAACAAGCTTTATGGTGCTCAGGATGTTCACTGATCATCTGGCTGTATCAGGGCTGTCTCAAATCCATTAAGCCTGAAAAGAGGAGTGAATAAGTTTGTTCTTGCAATCTCACGCCCCAGAACAAAGTGGACCAGATTAGGGCATCAGGCTTGCATTCCTTCAACTCGGGAAATCACATGTGGAGCGTCATGGCACTGCCATTCTGACCGGCTCTATCTGGAATAAGATGAACTCGCAGTGATGAGGATGGGCCAACAAGGACAAGAGAGCAGGGATTCCTCTTTATACTATCAAGCCACTATCAAGCGTTTTATTTGTCTCTTGGTGTCTGTTCCAAAGGCTAACAGTCAACAATGAGAGCAGAGAGGATGTCATATGGACAAGAGCCTAGAAAGATTATTTAAGACAAAAGATTTTAGATAACAGTACAGCTTTAGCAAGTTTTTTTTTTAAATATACTATCCACAACTGCTTCCTGTGCAGAGTGAGCATTTGAGCACTATATTTGACTGAAAGTGCACTGGATGTTTTAGACTGCTTATCCTATCATCTTCGTATTTATACACCGAATTAAACCAAGAGTAAAATTATGTACATATATGGTTTGGTGTTGAAAATAAATTAAATCAGACAGACAGCCACTGGTGCTTGTCTCTCCTTTAACCCCAGTAACCTATGCAGGGTCAAATTCAGGTCACCGTCATGTGGGAACGTCCAGTAAGGCAGGAACCAGCCACCTGACTGTCACATTCCACACAGGAGAGGCAGAAGAAGACAGAAAAACTGCTGCAAGGAAAGGAATGTTAAACGGTCATTGGAAACTGAGTAGGAAGTAGATTTACAAGGAAGAGGATACCCTTATTTCAGGTGAAATACAGAATAACCATAACTTTACTGAACAACAATTACTATCTGTTGACAGTAAGAATTAAGGGGAAGTGTGTGACGTGAAGTCAGTCTAACTGATTTCAACAGAATTTCATGTAAATTTCTAGATTTCTCACATATGAATCCTATAGAACGATAGCCTAAACCAAGCAAAAAACAGTTTTGCTTGAGAATATCTAGAATATCAGCTACTAAATGTACCTCACATAAAACCCTATCTTCCAAAGACTTGATTCCACCAACCTGGCAAATTCAGTGTTTAGTTATTCACATTCTACTCCCAGAAGTTGCGTAAAACCAACCAATCAGATTAGATCTTGCCAGATCGTGTAAGTCTTTGTGCAAAATTCACAAACTGTGGCCATACCATTTGAGACTAGGTGTACAGTCAGTGTCACCATGACTGAAATAAAGAGTATGAACATACAGTTGGTACAACAGCAGAGCTGAGACTGTACCACAGTTCTGGATTTTCATTCCTGAAGCTCATGTGAAAGCTAAAACATTCCCTCGGGTCAACTCTGCCCACGTCATTACCCAAAACTGTCTGCTCCAGTTCTGACCATGGAGTGGAACGACAGTGGCAGATGAGGTGTTGCTATTTATAGCTTGTAAACGGGGGGAAGAAAACTGAAATTCTGCAATAAACTGATGTTTTTTTTAGCACAGAGAAATAGGCTATTCTAGCGAATTGGCTATGGGTCCCACAGAGGTAACAAAAATGATGTGTACTACTGCACAGGATGAGCCAAGCTTGTTTCAGCATCCTATAGGCTATTAAGTCAAACTCTGGCAGGAGAGGACGTCCTACTTTCGTACCCAAAACAGGGGGTTTAACAGCCTTGGAATGACGTAACAGACCCTGACAGCCCAATAAATACCAGCTTTCGTTGATACAACTCAGGCTACACCTCAAGCACTGCATTTACATAGGTGTGACTGTGCTAAAATATCCCTGACATTTAGCAGAAACTGCCTGCTGTAGCTCCAATCAAATAAGCCGCATTCCTTCAGATTGAATAGAACGCGATCACATACCTCTAATGAGATTTGGAAGCCGTTTCAGACTTTCTTGGGAAAATTGGCATGTTATGCACTCATATTGGTCTGATGAAAGAATAAACTCAGTTATAGGTCAGAGGCTGTCACATATGGCTTGCTCTAGTTAATTACAGACATTTGATATGATCTGCATTCTGAACATGAAATCAAGCTATTCACTTCATAAGTAAGAGCTCTTAATTAACGAGAAAGAAGTACAAAAGTAGACCAAATTGTACTAAATATGGGAATGCAAACTCAATATCACATGTTTATACACTGTACTAAATGGTCTTTAGGATTTTTTGTTAAACAGCACTTCTTAAAAGCCAAAAATCTTGCATCCAGATTGGTATTTAGGGCTTTCGGCTTGGTTTTTGGTTGGGTGAGGCAGACAATACCAGAGAGAGAGTCCGCTTTCAATCGAATGCCCCCCCTCCTTTACGTTTTGTCCTCTTTTAAAGCTGACGTTCTGCCACAGGAATTCAGAGAATGCAAACGCGAAACAGCCACTGAAATCTGGGAGGAGTTGTGGGTCCAACCAGCCCACTCTGCAAAAAGCAACTTCAAGCGCAGCTTCTAAGATGCTCATCATAAGGAATACAAGATTTACATGCTTCCAAATTTAGGATCTGCTACATCACTGTGTCCTTCTAAAAAATAAATGAAATTACAGAATGAAAAACTGAACCCAGACTGAGTCTATAGTAAGAATCAATATTTGCAATTAATGAATAATCAGCATACCATGTAGCCTACTTAATTTGACTAATAAAAGTTTTAATTGATTAGCACCCCTATTAGAAGGATCTGTACTAACTGATCATGAACCACAACAACAAACGAGAACAATTGGGGTCAGTAGGGTTAAGGTAATAGAGGGGGAGACTGAACGGTAAAAGTACTGTGTGTGTGTGTGTGTGTGTGTGTGTGTGTGTGTGTGTGTGTGTGTGTGTGTGTGTGTGTGTGTTTAAACAGCATCTTAATAGATGTATTGAATAAAATGAGAGGCAGTTAGGAGCTGAGGTTGAGCAGTGAAACGTGAGGAATTTACTGCCCTCCCATTGTGACCTTTAACACACTTTTGCTACCTACAAATTCAAAACCATAGGCACAGAGAGACAATGATGACAAAGGAAGACTGAAAGAGATCAAACTTGATTTTACTCATAAGCAAGAATCTTGACACTTGAATCACATCAGGATCTCAAAGAGGTGATGAACACAATGTCGCAGGAGTGGGTTTCAACAAGCCTCGGCAGGCAAAAAAATACTCTGTAGATGGACGAGCAGCTGTATGAAATTGCACATTCTTTTGAAAACAGTACAACCTGCTTTATGTTACGTGTGAAGTATTTTCAGTGGACCTGCGCTTTAAAGTGTTCAAAGTACCATGTAGGCAAATGCTAATTAGGTAGGTACTTAGGAAGCACTACTCATTTGTCAATAATCATTTGTTGAAACAAAGCAGCAAAAACAGGCCATTCAAAAATGTCACGGTACTGATATCACTGATGTTAAAGGGATAGTTCAACCAAAAAAAAAAAAAAAAAAAAGATCCCTTACTCACCCACATTTTGATCCAAAATGCTTTCTTATTTTGAACACTAAAGAAGACATTTGAAAGAATGTTGGTAACCAGACAGTTGACGGTAGCCATTAACTTCCATGGTATGAAAATAAAAAATACCATTGGAAGATGATGGTTACAGTCAATTGTCTGGTTATCAACATTCTTTCAAATATATGTTGTGTTCAACAGAAGAAAGAAACTCACACAGGTTTGGAACAACTTGAGTGTAAGTAAGTGATGACAATTACAATTTGTGGGTGAACTATCCCTTTTACATAATCATTATTCATTTAACAGTGTAAAAATGCACAATTTGGTGCCAGAAACTTATAAGCCTAAAAAGAAGAAAAGAAAAAAGAAAAAGAAAGTTTAAAATATGGACCCAATGTTAAGTTGGAGGAACTTGAGTTAGTGAGGGGAACTGACAGAGACTCAGTTGGGGGAAATAGATTTATCATAAATCTAGTGAGAAGTGAAACCACGACTTAACACAGCCTCCGCACTTGAGGGGAAAGCAAAAAAAAAAAAGACAAATTAATCTCTTAAAGGAAAGAACTGACAGAGTATGTGTTAAATGCACACATTTTCTGCTTTGCATACACTTTTCTGTCATTAAGCAACTGTCGAGGTTAAAAAGAAGTCTTAGAAAAAAATGTCAGATTCACATTTAGTGGAGATAAGACACAAGTGAAACCTAATGCCAATCAGATAGCATCTCACAAAGGCAAAGCCCTCAGTATATTTCCATTTATGATGACATCTTTTTTCCCCGTCCAAGCCCATGTAAGACACACAATGGATAGCACACTTATGGCCAGTACTGTAAATGAGGAAGGAGATCAGCGCTTGCAAATGAAGGAAGCGCAGCTCCTGTCTTTGTCTTTCTTACTCCTTTGGAAAAAAAATGGATTTCAACAATGAAAAGGGAAACGGCTATGGCTGGGATCCATGGGATTGGATTTCTTCCTCAACTGTTCCCTTCCCTCTGCATTATTCACAGATGACGACACTCTCTCTGGGGCATGTCTCTATTAAACCGGTTCGGAGTTAAGGCACCTCCCGCAAATTCCAGCACTGTGACATCTCACAGTTAACATATGCTGATAAGGCTGACGGCACAACAGCCGTATGGTTTTAAATAGTTTAGGGTCAAAAACCTAGTCAACAACTTGCATAGGGTTCAGAGTATACATTAGTGAAGGGAGTCAGCATATGGACACAGGACCCTGTGCAAGTATGTGTGCGCATATGTTTTATACAACTAATTGCAAGTGGAAAAGCTCATGAAGAAAAGAGTGTGTGATGTGTGAAGAAGTGCATGGAAACCAGCTTACACACCATAAGGTCACTAAAATCACTTTATAACCACACACAACTTCACACAAAAATGACTGGGATTCAGAATGCTTGAGTAAAGATAAGAGAGTGAACAAGAATCAAAAAGAAGAAAATGTGAGTGGTAGGCTACTTGCCGTGTAAATGACTGGGTTGTTGGGTGGTTGCTTACTGGCCCAAATCAAAAGTCTACACGATTTTTTTCTTTAGTTTTATCATCTGCCAGCAGGTGAAACCCATAAGCCTAATCGCATCGATAACACCACACCTTTCTTCAACAGGCATACAATTTGAGGTATCACTGTTTATAGCATGACAGTTACACGCCAATGTTTAATACTGTGGGTCAGGGGTTTGTTAGCCAAGTATGAGTAATACTACGTGGTGCTTCTTAAGTTTAGATTAACATCACATCTACTGCACCCTGCTTTGTTCCACTCTGTTAACTGTGAAAAATATTTGGCAAAGAGATAAACGGGAATGAAGTGAAAAAGACAGAGTGGGACTGAATTCTTCACAGCACATTTAGCTCTAGCTCGCCCTTTCATGTCTTTACTATTATAATTCAGCTGAATAGAAAAACAAAAGAGTAAAGGGATGCCTCTGCTCCCATTAAAAGAGCCCTCGCTTGCATCTCCCTGAATCCATGAAGAATGAATTGGGGGGATGTCGGCCTTTGTCATCCTACTAGCTCATATATGATTCAACACATACCAAGGCAATGAGGACAAGAGAAACACAACAACATCCTATTTTTTTTAATCCAATAATATTCAGAGTAATAGGGATTTACTGATGCATGCTGGGTAACTAAAGCCACTATTCAAACAACTGATACCACAATAGTGTAACTAAATTATTAATTAATTTAATCTTAATGGAAGAACTAGAGAACATTTAGCACTTCAGACATATAGGAAGAAACATCTGAGTCAATCCATGGAAAAAACTAGTTCCCAAGTTATCTCAAATGGGAGAAAAATAAAAGCTCTGCAAATGAATCAGCTCTGGGGAGAAAAGCAGTTTAGATGGTCCATTAACAAAGCTGACGACAAGATAATCTTCTTTCCTCTTCTACATCCAGGAAAGGTCTCTTTTACTGATGTCCAGTAAAGGTGCGTGCACACTACAAGCGACACGTTACCATTTATTTCAATGGGGAGCGGGCGTTTTCCAGCGACACGCATGATCGCAGCCGTTGGCGATCTGATGGGGCGTGTCTGGCGACGCGACAAAGTTGAGATGTGTTTAACTTTATGCAAATGAAGAGCGACTTTCGGGAGCGACAACCAATAGGAGTGAAGTCAGGGGAGCGCGCATGATCATCCGTCACTCTCTGACAGAGGCAAGTTGAACGAGAAGCTAATTTTAGCCGTCAGAAAGTGTCCTATAAGTTGTGATATATCTCTGTGTACATACAGTGGTAATCACAGTACTGACTCAGAGCCTGATTGGTTTCAGGAACCCATATAGACTGGTATTTGCCCGTTTGTTGCAATTAAATAGCCACGATGGCAAAAAGACCTCACAGTTTCTCGTTCATCTTTAATATTATGCATGTTTTACTGATTCCATTTATATTTCAAATTTTCCTTCCAAAATGTTTGTTTGTAGTGGCAAGAAAACGGATTTGTTGTCTACAACATGGAGAAACATCTGTGAATGTCACTCACAAACATTACTAGGCAACCAGTAGAGGGAACGCCCACTAGCGACCTAACCGCCAGCCACTGGCGACCTGCAGCGACAAAGTCGCTTGTAGTGTGAACGTACCTTAAGACTGCAAATACTTTACAACTACAAAAGCGTCCTGAAAACTAAGGAAAGAAAGCAAAAGAGAGAGAGAGAGCGAGAGCGGCGGGCAGACACAAAGCAGCCCTCCCTGATGTCCTTGCATTGCTCACCCCCTCTTCTCCTTGCTTGTCTTCATTCGCCCTCCCTTTGTCAAAGCAACCTGGGAGTTTCCAGTGGCCAGACCTCTGCTCCTGCAAGCCCTCTGACCCCTAAATTACTTAGAGTTCCTCTAAAGGCCTTAATCCATCTATAAACACACTGCACATCCCCCGTTTTAGCAAGTGTCCACACACCTCATAATGCTACTTTGCTTTCACCAACACACATCAGTTCAATCCCTTCATCCCGGCAGCGTGGACATGATGTCACTGGCACCATCCGCTCTTACATTCCAGAGTCTTACACCCCACCACCACACAGCATATTATGCACACTTCCATCCGTATAGTGCTTTGACATGTTTATGTAGCGGTTTAAATCTATGAGCTCTTAGGAGGAATAACTAAAGTCTGACCGGTGTGTATAACTGTTCAGTTTGTACAGAAGGATCTTCACCAGGCAACTAACAACAATCCATCTTTATCTGTGTGCAGTTATACTTTCTCCACGCAAGGTCCATACTGAGAAGAAACCAGATACCAGGACAAACAGAGAGGGTCTTGTGATATTCAGAGGAAACACACAATCCTATTGCATATTGAGATCCAAAGAGTTTAAAAGACGCAAATTGTTCGATTTCAAGGTGTTATTAAAAATAGACAACTCTGGTTTGACACTAAAAAACCTCTGACAAGAGAGTAACAGGCTAATCAATGCAAATTTACATTTGAACAGATTTAAGCCTTTGACCAACATACCATCTGGTTGAATACATTTAACTTGTTGAGATCTAGAATTGGTTTGGAAGTAGCAAACCTAAAAAAAGTGTTCAAGGTGCCATTAAATCAGAAATACCATATTGACGTTACTAGCTAACTTGCTCAGCAACAATGTTTCTCCGCCATGACAGTAGTTACAATAACAAACACACTAATACTGTGATTCTCAACAAGGAGGCCACAGGATGACTTAAAATAATATTAATTATTAACTTATTATTAATATAATTCATACAAATATTTTTATTAGTATTATAAATAGGGATGTCCCAAGCCAATCTCAAGGATCGGTATCGGGGCCGATAGAGGTCTGTTCTAGCGCCTCACACACATATATTCGAGCTTCCATGTTTAGTATGTTTGATGCGCACTTTTGTAACGAATCACTCGAAAGTAATTTACTGTTTATTTTATCTGAGGCATCGTTGCTATGAGTTGCGTCTGACAGACTGCCGTTCTGACACCGCGAGCTTCATGCTTTCTAACCTTATCCCCACTTTTTTTCTTTTTGTTGCAATTATTCTGCTTATTGTACATAAAATACAAGACATTTTTTATCAGTATTCCATGATCCTGTAGTCCAATATTACTGAAGTAATTGATATATTGGAATTACCCTGAAGTGATAGATGCCCCTTTTTTCCATTTGAGCCCCTAAGAACTGCACATCACATATTAGAGTGATTTTAATAACTTTAACATACTTTAAGTGTGCACCAAATCTAGGAAAATACCAGTTTCGGATTGGGACTCGGTATTGGCAGGTACTCAATATTCAATGATTTGGATTGGATCGCGGGCACAACAAAAAAACATAAAACTTGATCGGGACATCCCTAATTATAACAATTGTTTTTATTGAAGAACTTGCAGCTCTTAAAACTTCTAGTATCTCAAATGTAATTATTGTTAAATAATTAATTTATATCGACACTCACGTTTTTGTTAATATATAGTTCTGCTAATATTATATTACATAGGGGGTATGTGCAATATTAAATTTACACTTTAAATATTGGATATTGAGTGGTTCACTGCGCAAATACTATAGTGCCCCTGGTGGCAGTGCTGAGAATGCAACATGTAATACATATATTAATGCAATACATTATAAATTTGCAGTATGACATTTTGGAATGCAACAATAAATAACATGAAATCAAGCTAGCATTACATAGACATTCAAGAAAAAAATGTGAATGCAAACACTTCTAGATTTGCAAGCTTGACTTTATCATGAAAGGAATTCATAATTATGCAACACTTGCGTGCTTTGCATACTCAGCTTTGCTGCAAGGGACTTCTAAGATCAAATAAAAAGTTGTCTTTTTTATTTCAAGTCAACTACTGTAATAATAGTGTTTGATGAGAACTTTGCTGAAGAAGTTGATTAACATGACAGCATTTTTACAGCTAGCTATCTTCTGAATAACAACAGAACAGACATTTGAGTAATAAGAAGAACACTCATGAAGCACAATATGGCGCATCATGTTTTTGGGCCTAACCTGCAACTTTACCAAAGATCTTCTTCACCCACATCCTGTAGGGGCACCATAAGAACCATGACCATAAAAGTGCACAAACAAGTTATACAAACACGATTTCCTGTTGTAAGTGTGGCGCTCATTTTTTAAATAGATCTTTCACTGCTGTGTTACACAAAAGCACTTTTAAGCCTTTGGTCAGCCACAAAAGAAAATAAATAAAGTTCACATCAAACAACACGAGCATCGGCTATAATGAATGAAGACAGAACATGAATACCATGGTAGTTAGTTTCTTACCTGAAGTTCACACCACGCTACCTCCACCGTTGTCTCCGTGTCCAAGCCCTTGTAAACAGTTTTGAATGAGCCACGTCCAATCTCGATATCAAATTTGAGGAAACGGCCATCAGGTGAGGTGCCCACAGCTTTGGTCTCCACTTCTTCTATGTCATCCTGAACCTTTTTCTCAGCCTCCCTCTGCTCAGCTTCAGCACGGGCCTTCGCCACCCCTCTCTCTTCCTCCTCACGTTTGTCTGTTGCTCCGATCTCCTCCTCCTTGTCGCCCACGTCGCTGGGCACTGTCTCCTCCGTCCCAAGGGCCTCGGCCTGCCTCGCACCCACATCCAGCACAGATGGGCTCTGTACCTCTACATTCCCATCAACCCCAGCACCTCTTACATCCTCAACATGTTCTTCCACTACTATACTCGAAACACCCAATTGTGTGTCAATGGTTACATCAGGGGCCAAACTCAGCACCACAGGCACGACAAGCTGCTCGCAGTCTGGAGGCGAGGTGAGGATGCAGGCTTTGCTGGGCAAGTCGAGGGCTGTGGCATTGGAGTCACAGATGACGCTACGCCTAAAAAATCGGTGCTCAGCCGTCTTCAGATCTTTATCCATAGTGTGGCGTCGCTTTCTGACCTCCGTGTCTAGCTTCTCACCCACCAGTGAGTCCGAACCGGAGCCATTCACATTCTTTGGAGGTGGAGGTGCCAAGAAGGTCACCACCTTATTAGGATTTTCTGACGACATCTCACCAGCAGAAAAAAAAAATCTTAAATGTATAAATAAATTATTATGAAAAAACTTGTAAACCTTGACTTTTGCAAAAATGTCCTCTTCCTGCTTTGACTGTGGCACAAAAAGCCTATGAAAAAAAAAAAAAAGCTCACTTGATGTGAACCACAGAGTTTGCAGGAAGGCCCCCTCCGTGGGGTATTCCTTACTAACAGTTACTCTTACAGTGTAAAGGGCCAGAGCCCAAGAGAGGAGGTGTTCTTTTATAAACGTAAAAGAACAAGACACAGTCACTGAGAGGCAAGCACTGATGGTGACAGACAAAAACTGTCAAATCCACTTCATCCATCCTGCAGTGACCCGGAGACAGCCGTCATTGGGCATAAGGGACCACAAGAGGGAAAAGGGCAAGAGCCTTGATGTTCTTCGGGCCTTTAGAGTGCAGGAAACCTGGCTTCGAAACCAAAAACCAGGTCCAGATTTACTGCAAGAGACATACAAAGAATATATTAATTACACACCCAAATTCAATGTTTTTGAAACATTACAAGCTATTCTCCAACCAAATAAGCATTTTTAATAGTATTAATTATTAGCATTATTTAAGACTGACACGTAAATCAAATGTTTACTATTATCATATGTTACAACTAACTACACTTTTTACTAAATGTTACGTATACCGTTTGAAGCAGCTACAAAATATGACATTAAATCCAAACGTAAACTATTTATTCGACCCAGATGATTTTTTCGTACTTCTCAGATTCAGAAGCATTTTGCTAACTCGGCTCTCTCCAACGATCCCCCTGGGCTTATTCTCGATAACGAGTCATACATGTTTTAGTTTCAATCGTACAAGTATGAAAAAAATAAAATGCTGTGCCTCAAAAAATATCAACAAAACAAAACCATGTGATGGTAGATTAACACGTCTACTGCGCACGCGGGGGTCTCGAGACGGGTCGCCCTGGTTACGGTGGGTGGCCAGCTGAGATTTGGGGGATTTTTGTAATTCTCCAGCGAAGACGAGCACAAAACTCAAACAAATTCTGGCGTATTTAGCATTTGTTGAGAATGTAAATTATTAAAAGTTGTCAGTGAGAATTTAAGATAAGGATTTTCAAAAGTTGTCATGTAACGGCACCCGTTGGTTCTTCAGGTCTCGAGCTCGCTCTTAAAATAATGCCGCGCGCGTTTAATAGCGTTTATTGAACAGGAAGCGCGTGGAAATACACTGGCACAAAATACGACAACATAACAGTCTATAATATACAGACTGTAGGCATTTAATACCGAATACCTGCCAGTTTATAGTGCTTATATTAACCAGGTATATAACATTTCTGCTGCAATGAAAAAATAGGAGGCTGGCCAGCGATTACCTTTCGTATCGTCATATCCATTCCCCTCTGATGTAGACAAAGCGACAGCTGCAGTTGGCCGAGCGAATAATTTAAGAGCGGCAATAGCCAAATAATTATAATAGAGACAAAGAATCCAGGCTATAAAACCGAATGGTCATGAAAATATAGATTCCATGGATTTAGCACAGCTACGCGCTCATCGTACTGTTTGCTCGACAGGCCAAGTTCAACACGGGGCTGTTGAATCCAACGCGATGCAATGACTCTAATGAAAGCGGTATCCAGCGTAACGATGTATCCCGTGATAAAACATCATGACAAATCACAAACAGAGTCTGGTTCCGGTCGACTGCACGCGGATCCGCTGCAAACCACCGATTTTCTTCCTTTCACGTGAACAATGCAACAACATCCACTGCGGTTTGCGTTCGCTGCTGTCGAGCCGGTTGAATCGCTATCCTTATGCAGCAGTCGACAAATGACAACTGGTAGCCTCCATATACAGTATTAGGGTTTCTGTAGCTGCTGCTCTTGGTTCGGGTGGTGTTATTAGGACTCCAGTCTGTCACGTTGGTTTTAGCTCCGAGGCTGCTGCTGTCTAACTTACCCTCCCACTGAATACTGACAGCAGAGACGCGACGCCAGCCCGCCGGCAGTGTCGTAGACAGGCCTGAAGAGGTCGCTGTTTCCTCTCTGAGTTTATTTAGAAGTATGGGAAATAGCATTACAATGCAAAATCAGTTGATTCCCTTCCTCACTACAGTAGCATGTAAACATGATTGCAATTTGTACACCCTTGTTTGCCAGACTTATTCTTATTTTGTCCCAAAATTCTCAATGTCAGTGCATCCTGATCTGTGTTTTTAGACAGGCGGTGCTCTGTGATGCATGTTGTCAGTTGCACACCCTCTTATCTAAGTGCTTATTAAGAGCTTGCTTCACATTGTACCACAGCTCAGATGCCAATAGCTATATATTGTTTGCCCTGGCATGAAATTCTGGCTCTTCTGTCATGCTGTTATTTAAAGGTGGATTTGTGAGCATTAATCAGGCCATTAAAATGCGCTTTTACTGTATATTCTATAAACAAAGGCCTGGTTTCACAGACAGGGCTTAGATTAAACCAGGATTAGGCCTTAGTTCAATTATCTTTTATAAACGTGCCTCAGAAAGAAAAAAACATGCACACCAGTAATGTTTTTCTTTCTTTCTAAGTCACGTGTATAAGAGCTACTTAAATTAAATAAGGACTAATCCTGGTTTAATCTAAACCCTGTCTGTGAAACAGGGCCTAAACGTCAAAGATATTACAAAGATAGCACATACCAAAATAGCATTTTTTACTGTAGGTGCTTTATTAAAAATAAAAAATAAGGAAGCATATTCAGGTATGACAAGCAACATTTCTGTGGTCATGTTGCTACAATGAAATCATGCATATTGCAGGTACATATTAAGCATAACTTCAGTTTGCAAAAATGTGTTTTATAAATAAAATATGAATGCTACTTTAGGAAATGGCAAATACAAATTATGTAGTATTTTCATTTGGCAGAAACTGATTCACATACTGTATGCATGAAAAGTGTAAATTAAAATATAAAAGACATTAAAATGCTCAAATATATATTTTTGTCCTCTATACATGTACATGTGAGTATCTTTTTCTGTGGCCAGACACTGATTTCTCTTTATGTGAAGCCCTTATACTCGACATTTGTTTTTCTTGTTTGCTTTCCAGATGGCACACACGAGTAGGATCTTTGCTAACATCACAGATTCTCTATGGAGGCCCTACTGCTACATAAAACCACCTGTGGGGTCCAGCGAGGCAACACAAGCATGTGCAGGATCAGGATGTGCATAATCAAGTAAGACAGTAAGGTGTCGAGATCACAGTATGCGTCTTTGATCGCATGACTGAGGGGCTGTTTGTTCTGGATGCATTGACTGAGATGGGTACACTTTGTTCCCCTGCCCAAACGAAGGCAGTGATTGAGTTCTGTTGACATACAGGTCATGTAATTTAACACTGCTACTAATATCAAAGAAGATTGCTTTAACAATCCTTTCATTATTTGACTAATTGATTAGTGCAAACAGAAAGCGTCAAATGTGCATTATCTTTCTTTGTAGATTTAGGTGAATTTATTTCTCTAAATGGATTATTAAGGGGAATAACAAAAGTTAAGGACAGAGGAAGAGGACGCATGTCATATCATGTAGCTTCAGTACATCAGTTTATCCACTTGGCGGTGGTAATGAGGGAGTGAGAAAAATAGGCCTTTCTTTGCACCCAACCACATTATGAAAACTATAATTTGTATATTTTTTAACATTATGCAGGGTCTCCTCACTGTGTTTAAACTGGTCTTTAAGATTACTGCAGCACTCCGGAAGGGGAATATTTACTCTGAGATTGAAACAATGCACCAGATAATCTGAGTGTGAACGGGTTATCTTAAAGTCACCATGTCTAATGCCTCCTGGAAAGTTTAACATTCCAATGTAAAGAGCCACATGCTAATCTTTCAGCCCACTTGTATGCAAAGTCAGGTGACATATAAATGATAAAATGGCCCACTTTATTCAAATTCCAGCTCATGTACCAGGAAATATTTAAAGATCCTAACTGAAGAATTTTATTTTCAGCTATTTATATTGCATGCAAAAAAATAGGCTTTTTTTTTAAACTGAGCTCTACATGTTTTTTAAACTGAGCTCTACATGTTATTACAATTTTTTTTCTTAATAATACTGTACGCATTGTATAACTTGGTCATAAGACAAATGACCGGAATCTTACATGACACAGTAAAGCTCAGTACAAGTGTCCACATTCCCCTTCAGAACACTCTAGCGAGGTGATGACAGAGAGTTGGATAGAAATCTGTGTTTTTGTTCCTTCTGCTAAAGCAAGTCCTGTTTGGTGGTATAGAGCGGATGATACACAATGTACAGAGTCCAGGGGATGGGAGGATCCTGTTGTTTTTATATACTGTAGCCTATAGGGAAAACAAACTCACTGAAAGCTATCTCATTAATTAACTTAAGGGAAATGGCCTGAATGTGGTCGTTAAGTCTTCATCACACTGTTAACAATACTTCTCAGAAGAGTTTTGTCTCTGTGAAGCTTTTCAAAAAAAATCATATGCTGTACACTGGGGTCAGTAAGATTTTTGCTAGTAATGTACTTTTTTATAAAGATTAGCTGTTCTTTTGAACATTCATCAACAAATCCTAATGAAATGTATCATGGTTTCCACAAAAATATTAAGCAGCAACTGTTTTCAACATTGATAATAATGTTTTTTGAACCCCAAATCAGCATTAGAATGATTTCTGAAGGAACATGTGACACTGAATACTGAGTAATGATGCTGAAAATACAGCTTTGATCACAGGAATTAATTCGATTTTAATTAAATATATTCAAATCTAAAACAGTCATTTTAAGTTGTAATATTTAATATTTTTTAACAAATAAATGCAGCCTTGGTGAGCACAAGAGACTTCTTTCACAAACGTTTTAACGGTACTGACTGTATAATGTATAGCACATTAGCTCACACATTGGCCACTTGGACCAGAAGTTAATTTTAATTCAGTCTATTTTAGGCCTCAAAGTGGTCATCTGCTCTGGCTCAGTGCTTGAGGTTATACATGCAGGGATGTGTTGGGCACTAGCGGAGCACAAAGAACCACAAAGGCCACGTGTCCACCTCTATTGCAGCTGCAATGGCACTCAGCCCATGCACTATGTCAGTGACTGTAGCTGCTAATGTCTCATTGTGTATTTCAGTAGAGTAGCGAGTGAGTGACCAGCACGAGCTGTCACTGTGGGAACGGTCGAAGAGAGCGAACAGACTGCTGTTTAGTTCTTCACAGTTGAAGCTCTGGACGAAGTGAACCTTCATTTCGGAGGGCAAAAACATCTCGGCATCCATCTATCACCTTCTCACGAGTCGCTCTCTCTCTCCGGCTCCTCCTCGCTCTTGACTTTTTATTAGTGAGGCCCAGGACCCTAAGCAAACATGGCATGTTTAACATACCTGCATCGGGGCACTGCAGTTGAAAGGACCTTCTGTCAACCAACCTGCACCCTTAATGGAGTCTGCGCTCTTTACATTTTAGAAAAATCTGCTTCGTTTGATGCCTTTAGCCGATCCTCTCTGTGTCTGTAATTACAGCTATTATTATTCTCCCTTTGTGACTTCACTAGTCAAATCACTATTGTGACTGAATAATGGGACGTTATGTGCCTCGCTCGGATAATTGCTAACAAGAAAACAAGCAGGTCACTGTCGTCTTGGATGAAAATATCTATTTCATGGTTTAATACGTGACACGCTTTATCCAAATGCTCGCTGTTATCTAATATGTGGGAGCATCCCAAGGCCACATTGTAGAAGAAAGTGTCTCGTAACAGTTGCCGCTGAATAATGTGTGTCACACTGCTGGCTTGCTGGTTTGTGTATGATTGAAATGCAATATGCACAATATTGTGTTAGTTTTAATCACACTATATGTGGCTACACCTAAAAGTCATTATGAAACCGGTGGTCATAATAGATTCGGAAAAGCAATGAGAGAAATGACCGAATCATAAATTAATCATTAAAAAATATATTTTTCATTGAATCCGAAAAACATTCTTAATGATTAATTTTGGAATTAGACTGGTCCAATAAATGTTCAACTTGTCCAATGTCCAATTCATGAACAAATCATTATTTTAAATATATATGATCTTTTCAATAAATTTAGAAATTAGATTGATCCAATTTACTTACTCAGTGATTCTGGTCTCCAATACTTTAGAAGACTTGTATAACCATATAGCAAACAAGTCAGAGTTTTTTTTTTTGTAATATTTTTTAATACTTTTATGCCGTTTTGTGACTTTCATTGTGCATGAAAAAAAAAAAGTTATACAGGTTTGGATTGATATGAGAGTAAGGGATGGGTTTTGGTTGAACTATCCCTTTAAAGGGGAATTTGTCATTTCTGTACAACTAATTGTAACAAACAAAAAAACAGTTGTTTCCAACATATTTCCTGAAAACTGTAATTTCATTGTCCAGCCATAGAGCCAAATAGAGCGATATTGAAATAGCCAGTGTTTACACTTTTTAGGAAAATCAAACTACAGTATAAATGACTTGCGTGTTAAACTGGAGAAAGTATATCAGACATTACCATCAGTGAAGTTTACCAATGTCCCCAATTCATTTTTTGTGTGTTCTTTATATTAAAACACTAACCACATATTGGCCACACATTTATAAAAATATCAAAATGTTGCAGTTTGTCTGAATGTAGCCTTTGACTGGATTGGGGGAATTCAAGTCTAATAATACTGACTGGGCACTTGAACAAGAAACTAAAAAATCTCGTCTTTCTCCTCTCCGCAGACTGTGATTACACTGGATATATTTGACTGGTTTACTGTTTACAAAGGAGTGCTCAGTTTTGTTGTAAACCCAGTCCAGTGGGTTGGAGTGGCGCTGGACTTTAAAAAAAAGAAGAAAAAAAGAAAAAGAAGTGAATAACACACTTGTTTGTCTGGATGGCTGTCCTTGCTGTGTGCCATGAATTTCTTCAAAAGCTTTTGCCAACTTTCCCACTTTCCCTTTCTAAGGAACTCCGAGCGTATCTCGACTACGATTCAGCCGTACAGGGCACATCGACGACGGTCATCCGGGACTCGCCATGTCAGCAGCAAGAGGACGCACAGATCGACCACAGGTATGCTGAGACGTCCAGAAGCCATTGGTATTTCTTTGGGGTCTGCGACATGACATTCCTTATTTTCTTTCTCCTGATCTCTGTCCTTCTCTGTCCTCACGTCGGGGTGCAGAATGTTCTGTGTATTTAGAGGAAGGTGATCATGTAGTTCTCTCTCTTCTGAAGCTGAGCATCACTCAAAGAATCCATCAAATATCAATTAGTGATGGACTGCAAAGACAGACTCAACATTTAATGTACCCGAAGATCAACAAAACATGCACTTACCAAACTATTGCTGGGGTCAGGAGGATTGTCACAAACCTATGACAACCAAGGCTTCCCAGGGAGACAATTACAACACTCGGTTGGATGGAAACTGTATATGTTCAGTAAAAAAAAAAAAAAGAAGTCTGTTGAAGTGCAATTCTGGGGGGGGAAAAAGTCTATTTCTTGCATCATGATGTTTTTAGATGGCTCATAATCACAGTTGACAGAAATAGGCAATTCTGAATCTTTTTTGTAGGTTTTTAGCACTTTTTTAGGCCACCATAACTTTCATTTAGGAATAAAATACATTTTGAAGTTCAGTTACCGGTACTTGTTTTTTCTTAAAGGGATAGTTCACCAAAAATGAAAATTCTGTCATCATTTACTTTCTCTCATGTCGTTCCAAACCTGTATGACTACATGTATTTCATGTAAGACAAAATAATATATTATTTGTTTTATTCTAATTTGTCTAAAGTGAAAAGCATGATAACTAGTGTGTCACTCACTATTTTATTTATGTGCAGGTATTCATTAATGATGGTACAAGTGTTGCCACAATATCAAATAACTGTTTTCTATTTAAATACATTTTAAAATGTAATTTATTAATGTGGCCAAAACTGAATTTCCAGCATCATTATAGTCTTCAGTGTCACATGATCATTCAGTAATCATTCTAATAAGCTGATTTGCTGCTCAAGAAACATTTCTCATTATTATCAGAGTTGAAAACTGGTTAATAGGTTGAGCTGCTTAATATTTTTCTGGAAACTGAAACATTGTTTTTAAGGATTCTTTGACGAGTAAAAAGTTTAAAAGAACAGCATTTATTTGAAATAGAAATCTTTTGTAACATGTCTTCGCTGTTACTTTTGATCAATTGTAATGCGTCCTTACCGAATAAAAGTATTAATTTCTTAAACTTCTTAAACAATTAAAATGTAATGACCCAAACATTTGAACAGTATAATTTGCATTTTTATGCTTTTTTTTTCTCCAGAATTTTCTTAGTGAACTATCCCTTTAAGGTTTTATTCAATGGCCTTTTCAGACATGTTTCTATTATTAGTCGCATATATTAAATTCCACTTCCTAGGGACAAATTCCTGCAGGATTTGTTTGTCATAGGACTATCCTTGCCTCACATCCATCTGCCAAGCATGTGCCAGTAAATGTCCAAATGTCATATCTGCTGACTTGTTAATTGTATAACAACATTATATTATTATGTTTAATAACACTTGCCCATGGCCTGAGCAGCGAAGACAAATTAGTTATAAAACAAAGGTCTCAGTCCGGTCACTCACAGCAGAACGACACACCATCTGTCTGAGAAGCGTGGATCGGCGGGTCTCCAAACTAATCCACGGTCATGACAGTGAGCTTGGGATCCCATTTCCTCTGGATTACACACCACTTGCAGGCAGGGTACTATATGATATTACAGAACACGTTGATCCCTGTGAAAAAGATTGCCAGATAATGCGCTGATTATAACAACGACCATGGGGTTCATCGGATGTAAAATCCAAATCATCTGAACTTGGACATGGTATGCGATAACATATATTATTAGATAGGGATCTTTTGACATTGAAATTACTTGTGCATGTCTAAGCTGTATTTCTTTGGCAGTGCAATTTATATCTAATTCTCTCCAGTGTTGGAGTGTTTTTGTGAAGTACAGGATGATGACTGGCATTTCTGGGAATTGGCTACTACTCTTTGACCTGATGGCACATTGGTGCCACTTCGGCCGGGCTCTATAGTGGGCAGTAGCACCTGATCTGGCATCTCTCACACTAGTGTGACACGTTTGAAAGCAACACAGCCACGTGTTGAATGCATTTCCTTCAACTTCGTGTCATTTTCCCCTGCTTTTTTACTTGCTTCGTGACTGGGAGTTGACTGCGTGTTGAATTTATCAGTGTTGTAGTCGAGATCAGAGAGAGTCGAGTCTGAGTCGAGGCCGAGACCAGAGAGTGTCGAGTCCGAGTCGAGACCGAGACCAGAGAGAGTCGAGTCCGAGTCGAGACCGAGACCAGAGAGAGTCGAGACCGAGACCAGAGAGAGTCGAGACCGAGACCAGAGAAAGTCGAGACCGAGACCAGACCGAGACCAGAGAGAGTCGAGACCAGAGAGAGTCGAGTCCGAGTCCAGACCGAGACCAGAGAGAGTCGAGTCCGAGTCGAGACCGAGACCAGAGAAAGTCGAGACCGAGACCAGAGAAAGTCGAGTCCGAGTCGAGACTGAGACCAGAGAGAGTCGAGTCCGAGTCGAGACCGAGACCAGAGAGAGTCGAGACCGAGACCAGAGAAAGTCGAGACCGAGACCAGAGAAAGTCGAGTCCGAGTCGAGACCAGAGAGAGTCGAGTCCGAGTCCAGACCGAGACCAGAGAGAGTCGAGACCGAGACCAGAGAAAGTCGAGTCCGAGTCGAGACCGAGACCAGAGAGAGTCGAGTCCGAGTCGAGACCGAGACCAGAGAGAGTCGAGACCGAGACCAGAGAAAGTCGAGACCGAGACCAGACCGAGACCAGAGAGAGTCGAGACCAGAGAGAGTCGAGACCGAGACCAGAGAAAGTCGAGACCGAGTCCAGACCGAGACCAGAGAGAGTCGAGTCCGAGTCGAGACCGAGACCAGAGAAAGTCGAGACCGAGACCAGAGAAAGTCGAGTCCGAGTCGAGACTGAGACCAGAGAGAGTCGAGTCCGAGTCGAGACCGAGACCAGAGAGAGTCGAGACCGAGACCAGAGAAAGTCGAGACCGAGACCAGACCGAGACCAGAGAGAGTCGAGACCAGAGAGAGTCGAGTCCGAGTCCAGACCGAGACCAGAGAGAGTCGAGTCCGAGTCGAGACCGAGACCAGAGAAAGTCGAGACCGAGACCAGAGAAAGTCGAGTCCGAGTCGAGACTGAGACCAGAGAGAGTCGAGTCCGAGTCGAGACCGAGACCAGAGAGAGTCGAGACCGAGTCGAGACTGAGACCAGAGAGAGTCGAGTCCGAGTCGAGACCGAGACCAGAGAGAGTCGAGTCGAGACCGAGACCAGAGAGAGTCGAGTCAAGACCGAGACCAGAGAGAGTCGAGACCGAGACTAGAGAGTCGAGTCGAGACCGAGACTAGAGAGAGTCGAGACCGAGACTAGAGAGAGTCGAGTCGAGACCGAGACCAGAGAGAGTCGAATCCGAGTCAAGACCGAGACCAGAGAGAGTCGAGTCGAGACCGAGACCAGAGAGGTTGGAGAACCTAATGTTGGGTCTGAAACCAGACCTAAAGATATCTTCAAGAATATGTTAAATATTTGGTGGTAACAATAAAATTGGCACCATACTCAAACAGTAAATCAAATGTACCATGGAATCATGTACACTGTAATGGTAAAAAGGCCATTATTACAATTAACCATCTGACCTGGGTCCTGCTGCATTTGCGCGCCGCAAACGTTAGTCTCAAGTCATGACATGCGCAGTTGCGCACAAGAAAGTCAGCAATCATTGGACATTTCAATCAAACAACAATTTAAAGCAATATTAACATTATATTATTACAATAATAATCATTAAATATTTTGAATGGGACTCGAGTGGACTCGGGGATAAGTCTGAGTCCTAATATGTTCGAGTACGGGTCAATTCCGAGTCAAAATGCACACGAGTCCATGACAAGACCGAGACCATTAAAATATGGTCTCGAGTCCGAGTCTCGAGTACACAACACATTCATATTTAATTTCTGTGGAAATCCAAGCAACGCATAGATCTGTCTGGATCATGTCCCATGATGCAGTGCTGCTGTTGCAGTAACAATAATAGCAAATACTCAAATGCACCGTGGAATTCTGGGAGAAATAAGTGTTTCCAGATGTGGGATAAAAAACAGATTTGCACAATTATGTTGTCATCTATGAAGGGGTCCTGTAAAGCAGTCACATGATGAGATACAGTGCATTTTGTAGCACAGTTTTTTTATTATAATAAAACACACGTGCAATTTTTAAGTTTAATATGTAGTTTGATGATTTTGAAACTTCAAATGAAGGCAGATAAGAGTGATGCAGTCATGAGGTTTACTTGAAGGTTATGTAAGTGCATTAAACTGGGTTATTGGTAATTAGGTTTGTTTGCTATAATAATAATAACACACTGATTAATGTTTAACTCTCCTCCTCTGATTACAGTCGTCTGTCTGCTAGATGTTTGGACAGTTGGACACCGATATCTATATAGTTCATGTGTAGAAGAAGACAGAATGCCCACTGACTTGATGAAGTCTCAAAGTCACAATCAGAAATAGTAGGAGAAATTACTGATTTTATAAGCTTTTACAAGCTTTACCAAAAAGGCTATTCTTTATCGCATTTAGCTTTAAATAACAATTTACTGTATATTTCAAAATTGGTCTTCTATTAAAATAATAAATATTTTTTTAATCTGACTCCCAGCTGAAGCTGGACTGAAAAAATAATATCGACCTCTTTTAAATTGTCAACTGTCTATATTGTATCAGAGGCCCTTTGCGATGCTTATACTGGTCTTCATTTGTATATGCACAGCGTAATTATTTATATTTTATCTTGGTTGTTTCAACCAATTTTCTAGCATTGCCTGCTTGCTAGTTAGCTAGCGCGACTTCGCCAGCTGTGAAGGTAGCATCTAATTAGTTCAGTAATGAATCGCTACCATCTTTATAGCAACTTTTATTTGATTGAATTTTTGGGATATACTTTTCAAACTTTTCATAATGTGAGTTTGAGTGGTGAATGCTGCGCGTCGAGTTGTTTCAGAGGTAACGTACGTTTCTGAAATATCGAACTCTTTTGAATTGTCAAGTTGTGCTAAAATAAATATCATGAGACGTCCATCATCAGATGAATGATATGGAAAAGTTAAGTTAGAGCCGCTAAAGCCAGTGCTACTACCCATGCGAACATGAACACTTACACTTTTCCCTCCAAAAATATAGGCTAAAACTTATCTAAGTAATATACAGTATTTTGTCACCCTGCCTCTCCAAATGCAAAAGTGACATTAACAAAATGCAATAATGCAAAAACAACTGAAAAAGTACTTGGGTGTGTGTTTTATTTTATATTTACCATTCAATAATGCAATCGCTGCTGTCTGTCCCATAGAAGAACATGACAGCCAGCGTATGTTTTGGAACTATTGGGACTTACATGAACCACGTGACAGCCATAGCGGCGACATCAAAGAGTGTCGCAACTCTTTCTCTCTATGGCTCTGGATCTGGATAGTAGTGGTTTGCTATTGGACGATCTCATGTGAGTGACAGGTTGCTCCGCCCCCCTCTCGCCAACATTTTTCATCTCTAAAACATATCCCACAGTTCTGGGAATTTTTGGTGTATGTCACTGAGGTGATGCATGTGCAATACATACAACCAATAGGTCACGATGTGCCCTGGATTCAAGTCTGATGGGGTCCTCAAAGGTCAAAGCTATCAGAATGAGATATGCGAAGTGCATATTCCCTCATCTGTGGGAAGGGATAATGGGGCCCCTTTCACAGGGGCCTCTTGGTGAGAGATCTCACAGAGGACATGTTGCACCAGCATGTGAACACATCCGTGACCACCCCGCAGACACGATAAGCTCTTTGATAGAATGGTTAAAAAGTAACA
Source organism: Phoxinus phoxinus (assembly GCF_949152265.1). NCBI lineage: Eukaryota > Metazoa > Chordata > Actinopteri > Cypriniformes > Leuciscidae > Phoxinus > Phoxinus phoxinus. The sequence continues at coordinate 4,958,848 of NC_136884.1, forward strand.
ACTGAAAGAAAATTGAAACTGACACAGTTCTGCTGTTGCCGTGTCTCTAGAGAATGTTTGCTTAAAGATATCGACTGACACTACAACCATATTTCAATGAATAACGCCCCAACCTGAGGTTGCGATTGTGTCACGTCTCTGATGAAACACCTTGATCTTTTTGATTTACTGTCCTAGTGACAACATGATTATTGCTTTGAGGGTTTGACATGATACACAATTCAGCGGGTGTTTGCGTTGAAATAATTATATATATTAAAGCAATATTTAAAATAAATGCTGTTCTTTTGAGCGTTCTGATCAAAAATCGTAACTTTGTGTAATAACCAGGATATCAGCCCTGTTTACACTTGGCACTAAGAAGCGTTTTCATCAATCCGATTACCAGAGGAAGATGCTAAAGACAAGTGTAAATGGGGTCAAAAATATTTTGAGCTTGTCCACTTTCGACCACTTAGAGGTATTTGAAAACGCATTAGACCGGATTGCTTTCGTAGTGAAAACGCTAATGTGGTCGAATGCATTCGAACAGTCACAAATGGCCGTCTACTCTCCGCTTACTGACCTAATGTTTAAACATATGGGAAGCATGCTAGCCAGACAGGATTTCAACTTTGGCTAAGTTTGGTTTGAAGATGAAAAAAGTAGGAAAACGTTTGAAAAACATGTAATGTGATGAACTACACCTTTGTGAACTTTTCAAACGCCAATTGCAATAAAGTTCAGACAATTGTAAGCGTAGCTTAATTATCCACATTTTATGGCTACTGTAGATATCAATACATAAACAGTCACACTTTGGTCTGGTTGTTTTCATATAACAGGCATGTGTAGCTCTTCTTTATCAGGATTCACCGGGATAGGACACACACATGGCACTGCTGGGCGAGTGTTTGAACATGGCTTGTCACTGACAGCATGATTGATCGTTCATGGGTCAGCTGTCAGTTTAAGTTACTTTATCCAGTCACATCTGTCTGCGTTTCTTCCTCGACAGCACTTCTCAGAGAGAAGGAGGGAAGGAAACACAGCGATCTTTAGTGGTCCAAACCAGTGGGTGCTCCGCATTGAAAGGCAGGAAGGCCCTGGAGGAAAGTCTCATGCTGAGATGTCACATGTGGAAGCAAAATATGCGGGGTTTTCTGGGGTAATGCCTTCTGCTTCCAAATCTGATTCTTTGGGAACCATATGAAATATGGCAATTTTTTTTTCCATAGACTAAGCAGAATCATCATGTTGCCTTCTCAAGTCACCATCATTGCGCTTTATTCAATGCTTCACAAATATGAGACAAATTCAAACTCGTGAAAAATAGTATTGAATACAATAGAAGACAATAGTGTCATTATTCGGCTCATGACAGTTCTCAGGACGCATTGGATGTTGGCTGTGTCTGAAAACTTAGACGTCTGACTTGTTGCCACTTGTACCCCACAAAACTGATTTCAGACAGACTTCTGAGGCAGCGTAACGGTTTAATGATCTACAGCAAATAGAGAGAGCTTTGGTGTAAATGAAGTGAAGAAATTACATCAAAAGTGGGAAACGTTGCTCAAAAACGTACATTTACACACAAACTGACCACCAACCACAACTTTCAGATGCCATCTTTCTTTTTTAGCGTAACTTTTATGGAATGGAACGCAAAGGATTGTGGGATATCAAAGGCAGCGGAGGATACATATATATGCTGCCTTCAAAAATCGATCAGATGAAGGTATTTCAGGAGACAGGAAGTGAAGTTAACATCAGATTTGGACGTGCCTTGATGCTTTCGGTCACAGCCGTAATCTTCAAAAAGAGTACAATCCCAGAATGCATTGCAACAGACTCATTTACTTAAATATGTTCTGCTTCCCATACTATGCCCTAAAAGTAAAGTACTGTTTTTGTGAAGAAAAAGTACTTTTGAGTGTGTAGCACCGCTCTGTCGTAGTTCTGATCGAATGGGTTGTTGGTAATATTAGCCATTAAAGTGTGTGTGGATCTGCACTTCGGATTTAAACCGGAAACCGGTATATTTGGAATACTCATTTCAACATACTTGAGACACTAGTTCTAATTTAGAATACTATTTAGGAGGGATAGTTTGCCAATTGGGACGGAGCAATGGACTTGAATATGGACTATATTACATATTTTTATTTGCTTATTTGCTGAGAAGCCTGTTCACTTTTTGACAGTTCGTTAGATTTGGGAACAGAGCAGAACTAAACACTTCCACTAAAATATAATTATTTTTATTAATGAACAAAAATATATATAAAAAACATACTTCCACATTATATAAAAAGCATATGTGTGAGATTATATAACTATTTCCTGTTATATAACCTTTCCCTCTGGAAGCCTCTTCTTCACAGACTCTCGGGCGATGTGTTTTTACTATGCTAGGCTATGCATTAACCTGTGTCCTTTCGCCACAAAGAGTAACTCATAGGAGAGGCATGTCTGTTAAACATGGTGTTGGGCTGCCCCACACTTTAATATGGGTGTGGATTTAATACCTTAGTCCCATACGACACTGACAGCGATCCAGGAGCCGGTCGTCTAAAGAGTCCAGCTGCTTTAATGGCTGATTGAAAACATGTTTGAGTATAAGGCACAGTGAGTCGGTTGTGGGTTTTTAAACCAGTGACAAAGGTGTCAAATATTTTTATTGAAGTGGTCAACAGGCGGTGCTTGGATAGTATTTAGACCCTAGACCACAAAGCAATGCTTTGTAAACCAATTCAAGAGCGTTTTCATGCTGCGGCCCTTGTTTTGTGGGGGCCGAAGAAAGGTCATGACCTTGGGTTTCCATGCTCTTCATACTGAAATTAATTTTCCAGACGAATACACAAACAAACGTGACATTCAGAAGCTTGTTTAATAAGAGTGGCCCATGTGGGGCTGTTCAGCTAGTATAGTCAGTACACATGTGTTTGTGACTGTTTGGCATCCGTCCATCCTGATGTCAGAGACGCTTGATGTATTCTGAGATTATTTATGTTGCCTGTTTGACTCACAGATGCCTTCCTGTCCCTGGGAACACTCACTGCTCTCTGATTGATGTGAACACGCAAATGCACAAAAAACATTTCTATTTTTTTATGTTTTGTTTGAACAGTTTTTTTTTGCCACTTTAGTTCTTCTGTTTTTGACTTTCTCAAAGGAATCGCTGCATTGTTGTATTTTAATAAACAGAATGGAATTTCCATGGCAGCTAAGAATCATAATCGTTGATATTTTAACATAAAAAAATGATGTATTTAAAATAAATATGGCAAAAATCACAATATAAAAAAAACCAATACATAATAATATTTTGTGAGCAATTTTTTCCATTTATTTTTCATGTTCTTAAGTCTTTAAATGTAATAGTTTTTAGAGAACCATGTGTAAACACACGCATATATAGTTGTGTGTTTAAAATTAATATGTCAAATTACAGTATAACAATAAAAAAAAACAATACTTGTTATTTTCTTTTTCTTTTTTTTATAGCACTAAATAGGATTAAAAAAAATAACATCTAAAGAAACATCTGGAACTAAAATGACACTTAATTTAAACAATTATAAAAAGGACAACATTTGAGCATATTTTGCTCCACTTGCTTTCTTTTCTCCCTCTTTTTTTTTTTAGCTTCTTGTTCCCCTGCAGGACAAAGTCGGTACTGCATGAGACCATGAACACCCCAGTAGAAGTTTCTTAGACACTACATGGCCTTCAGAGCTGGATGAGTCATCACAGCCCCATAAATCTGAAGTCGGCGTGCCCGAGAGATTGTTCTCAGGCAGATAATAAAGCTTAATGTGTTTTCAGGCGCTCCATTTGACAAACTGGACGTTCCACTATAATATGACACCAGTCCTTTGAGATGCTTCCACACACACACACACACACACACACACACACACACACACACACACACACACACACACACACACACACACACACACACACACACACACACACACACACACACACACACACACACACACACACACACACACACACACACACACACACACACACACACACACACACACACACACACACACACACACACACACACACACACACACACACACACACACACAGAGAGGGTCATGAAAGGCCTGTCTCCCTCTAGCTGTTTGTCAACTCATTGACCAGCAGAGCAGGAATTTGCACTCACATTTCTAGCTGTTTCAACGGTATTATTCAGTATGAAAGACATTCCAGCCCATGTGACTACAGCAGTCATGACTAAAGCAGTCAGCCGTTTCGGTGCTTTCCAGAGCGGCTGCTGCCCAATCCAGGCCATTTTGCCTTTTGATGCCCTGCCATACCAACACTATCCCAACCACACCCCTCCATAGACACACACATTCACACATACTCTAACTTTAGAGTGTGTTAACCTAAAGAGACAATTAAAGACCACTGGTATAATGATATAGCATAGTGTATAAATCTGAGTAACTTCGAGGTCAGTCTGACAGGGCAAAATGCCGGCAGTATAATCATCTATCATTTTGAATATGCTATAAAAAAAAAAATTCTGGTGCCCTCTTTTATGATTACAGGCCAGTGATGATAATGAGAGAAACGTGGAAATTGTTAACAAGTGGGGGAAATGGGTTGTTCCCACTGCAAATGTGCACTTTTATCTTATAGCTTGTTGCTAGGATGGGAAATACAAATATTTGCCATTGGATACAGTTAAAACCAACATAAGATTTGCCAGGGTAATAGAGAAATACAGGTTTATCAGAAAAATTAAATAACACAATAAAAAAGCTGTATATTTTATGATATATTTAAATATATTTAATTAAGTAAAAATAAAATCTATGTTATAGTACATTATATTACGCTTACAAAAAGAGAGAGAGAGAACATTTTTTTTCTCTTTTACATTCCATGCCATGTTTGTTACAATGTAAAAAATGATCAGTTGATTTAACTTAAAAAGGCAAGGAAACCCATTGCCTTAAAATGATTAAGTAAATAACTTATTTTTTTTTAAATTATGCATTAGGTTTATTTACTTAATAATTGCCGAATCAGATTTTCTCACTTTTTTCACTTGAGTCAATATTTTTTAATATCTCTTTCACTTTCTAAGCTAATATCCAAGCTAATATGTGTTTTCTAAACACATATGTATACTTTACAGTCAGTAATGTGAAATAAAACAAAAATAAAATAAATAATAGGAATTGGATGTATTTAATTATATATTTGATTAAATTAAATGGCATTATACTTTTTTTTTTTTTTTTTGGTTGATTTTATTTTGTAAATGTTTTAAATAAATTAAACTTTCTTTTTTTTGTTTTACTCTCCGTGCCACACACTTATGTCACATCGTAACACAGAATTGGTCTGGTCCAGTCCAGTTTGTCTGAGGTCATCATGTTTTCATAGGGAGGGACAACACAGGGAGCTCAGGGGAGGTGTAGAAAAAGTGAGGGAAGAATGGAGAGAGAGAGAGAGAGAGAGAGAGAGAGAGAGAGAGAGAGAGAGAGAGAGAGAGAGAGAGAGAGAGAGAGAGAGAGAGAACTGGGTGATAAGATGGTGCTGGAAAACTGAACTGACAAACACAGACCTCCGCCCTGAGCTCAGGATCCCGCTCTACACTTCCTCTGCTCTTCCATTTACATTTACATCTCTCCTTTTCTCTCTTTATTATTGTTTCCAGGACAGATGGGACAGAGAGAGCCCTGAGCCGAGTGCTGCAGATAAACTGGTTATCAAAGGAGAGAGAGAGTGTGTGTGTGTGTGTGTGTGTGTGTGTGTGTGTGTGTGTGTGTGTGTGTGTGTGTGTGTGTGTGTGTGTGTGTGTGTGTGTGTGTGTGTGTGTGTGTGTGTGTGTGTGTGTGTGTGTGTGTGTGTCATTGCTGGACTCGTCTTGGGTTAATGCTGAACATCATGACCCATTTTATAGAAGTGACCCCAGTTGTCCAGCTCTGTGTCGCTGTATCCCAATAAAACCCAGCAGAACACACTCACGGACACATTTGTAAACAAGGACAAACTTGTATTGTTTTTATATAAACTTTACACTTTCATATAAAGCTACTATAATGACAAACTGTAAACATATATTTTTTTAGTGTTAGAAGAATAAATGTATACGTAAAAAAAAAATGTTTATGTTTGAGTTTTCCAATTGAGGACGACCCCAAAGGGACGTTTGGTCAGATTTAGCTCATTTTTGGGGACAATTTTGTCTCCTAGCTATAGTTTAGTACACACACATTCCCAATCCGCTCACGTCATAGTTACTTCAATGACAACCCACTAAGGCACCGTATCTGATCATCTACTCGTCCTTGTGTCTCTACAGGAAATATAAAGGATGGTGGGTTCATGGGAAAGAGAAGGTAGGAATTTTATCCTGAAGCTTAAAAAGTAAAGCAAACATTTCCTGTACTATAACAGTGGAATGACAAGCAGACCTGGGTCAGGGATGATATTAGCATGAATTCTTTAAGAGCAGTGTCTCCCTTGGGCGCCAAGTGTGTGTGTGTGTGTGTGTGTGTGCGTGTGTGTGTGTGTGTGTGTGTGTGTGTGTGTGTGTGTGTGTGTATCTTCAAATGTATCTTCTAAAAGCAAATTAAAATAGACACAATTGAAACAAATGCTGATATGTTACAGTACGCGTATTAAAAGACCAGTGAACGATTTCTGAGAAACGCTGTTGATATTTGATATCAACCCAAACAAACACACCCCTCCCTTCATCGCTCCGCCCCCAAAATGCATGAACACGCAATAAACAGTGGATGTCTCTTTATCATAAAGAGAAAGCTTCACGAAAAATAATGCGAAGATGACGAACGAACGGCAAGGAAGAACATACAAGAGTAGCACAGTTTATACAAGCGAGAGTTGTTTGCTAGTCGCCAGCAGTTTTCAGACACACAATGACGCTCAAAGCTGGCCTGTTACTAGCTAACATTACAACAACAGCATTGGTTCTGTGAAACCTGGCATATCAATATATGAAGCAGAAACAACACAACCTCTGCGTTGCGTTTTCAGGTTTCTCCAGCACTGGAAAGCTTTATTAATTTGGCTCTTGCCTGATCATACCAGTTTCCAGTGATATTCCTCTGATCTTTTCTCTTTAATGTCTCTCAGCCATTTCTCTTTCTACAGTCTTTCTTCAAATCTCACTCATGAGTGTATACACCCCGACTGCTGATTGACTACAAGTGTTGTGTTGACATATTGAAGACTCATCCTGCACTCACTCATTTTGTCCAATCAAATACTTTCTGAAATGAGAATTTCCCTCCCCCTTGTACCAACTATCTGACCATATAAAGTAGCAAATCATTTTCATGTCCGTAATGTTCAAATACAAAGATGTCAGCATGTCCTTCCCACTCAAACTTCCCGTTTTAATAGAGGAAAGGTCTTTTCTCCTATGGGTTCCGTAATTATATAATGGGTTTTTTTTTTCATGACGGCAAGAAGAAGGGCATCACCGAAGGTTATGAGTAAAAACACAGTCACAGTTTAACAGAAAACACATTTCCAATCTTTTAGACTGCCTGCAGAAGTGAATTCTGGGAAGTGAAAATGGTCAAGTCAGACAGAAAGAGTGAGGGGTGTTGTGGGGCGATAAACCTTATGTTTGCCTTCATATGTGTGTAATTGTATATAGAAAGCGAGAAAAGAAACCGGGTTTAACTGTGGTCTCTGCACGTACGGACTGCTGTGTATTTGGTGAGCTTCACGACCTCAAAAGAAGAACCAACACTAATTTTCTATTCACCATTTCTGCATCTAAATTGTCTTTTTTTCTCAGCCTCTATTTAGCCACATCCGCATGACAAATTCTAATTAAGTCAACCGCAGTTAATACACAAACCCCTTCCTCTGCCCGTGTGAAAACAACACACATGTTCCCAACCTCCCGTATGAACACAATAGCAGCAGAAGTGACACACTGGAGACTCACAGTGGCAGGAAGTCAGTGCGGGCGATAGTCTGATAATGAGCAATTTTTAATAGTTCATTACAGATGCACAGTGTCGTTTTAGAGACCTTATCTATCTATCTATCTATCTATCTATCTATCTATCTATCTATCTATCTATCTATCTATCTATCTATCTATCTATCTATCTATCTATCTATCTATCTATCTATCTATCTATCTATCTATTTATCTATCTATCTATCTATCTATCTATCATTTTTGTGATAATGTGAATGTGTTGTCACGAGGTCATGCGGTTCTCAGGTGTGACGGCTGCCTCAGGCTCGGTGGGCGGGAAGGGGTGTGTCCCATCGCACCCTCTCTGCCTCCTCTTTCCCTGTGTTTAATTTGAAGTGAAGATGTTCCAGTGTTTATAGCAACTGTCATTATAAACATAGCGTGACCCTCTACCAATCTAAACAGCCCACAGTACGCCCCACGGATGACTTCACTTAGACGTAGAAAGAAATCTGTTATTGCACAAATGCAGACATGCTGTCAGTGATAAAAGGCCCGGTTTTATTGGTTTATACAGACTAAAACCGTCCATGTGAAGTTTGTTAAACACACTCTCAAAAGCACTTATTTTCTCAGTGAGGGAATAAGCAAAAGTTTGACATCAGATTTATACTTTAGTATACTTAAGTGATAAAGTATAAAGTACAAGGCCTTCAGTGCCCTTTTGTAAAACAATCAAGTGCATTACAAAGACGTTACGTCCAAGTGCAATGAAGGCTACTACTACATAATAAAAACAAGAAGTTAATCAATGAAACTTACATTTTAATGAGAGTTTGTCATTCCAAATGAAGACGAAGCAGGATGAACCGTTCAGCATCTTCAAACAAACATATAGTTGTGTTTTGTTCCTTAGTGAATCTGGATGAATTGGTTGAGTGAATAATACAACGACTCACGTATAAAAGAAGTGCATTTGTCATCTCAGCTGTCTCATTTCAGAAAAGCAACCGTTATAAAAATGTACTATGAGGTGTTAATTACAGCAATTTCTTTCTTACTTTAGAAATCAATGGTTGCTTTTCTGGACTGAGAGCCTCGACGACGTCTGCGGCTGACAAATGCGACCTGCGGACGGTGAAGAATTCGAGATGAGATAGAAAAAACAGTCCCGTGTTTCGTTCGTGAATTATTCAATGCGTTTAAACAAACGATAGGATAGCTGCAGGTCATAATGGGCTTGCCAAGGCGTGCTGAATGCTACACAATGCTGCAACAGAAACTAACCCCTAACCCTACCCCACACCAGAACAGGGAGCTTTTGCAACCAATTTGAAAGATCTTTCGTCAAGCCCATTACTCTGACCTGCAGATACACACACTTTATGATTCACTCGTAAAGACACTCCTGAAGTCACCTGTCGCCACCTACTGGTAACATTTAGCCTGTAGAAAACAATGCTTTAAAAATCTGTTAGATCTTGTACACTTCCCATTTTGAGTCTTGCATTTTTTTAAATAAAATATTACATCATATTAGGCAAAACAAACTTGAATAGGGCAATATAAATGTGAGATATTGACTATATGACTTTAAATGTTTGTAATGCTTCAAGTGAATGTAATGTTGTAATACTCCATGTGTTCTTTATCCCCTACAGTTGCTGGGAAACTTAAGTTTACTGTATCTAAATTCCCCAGAATACTCTGGGCCCCAACCGACCTGTCAACACATTCCTAAAGCTCCATTCACTCTCTAATTGGCTAGAATGCCATTTCATCCTGGCCCTGATTGGCTCACTTCTGAAAGTTCTGAGGCAATATAACTTTACCAGCTCTGTTTACATGGATCCCGGGTTGCCATGATGACATTGATATAATGTTGCAATACAGTGGGAGTTTTGACAGTTCTGACATATTTTTATGTAACTGCACTTGTTGATTGATTGTGACATTTCTTTCACACTCTGATATTTTTATGTCTCAGATTCAGGGCAGAGCAATTGAGGCCAAAGGTCATGCTCTACAGGCCAGAATGTCCAACAGGAAGGAATACATGTTTGAAGGGCAGAAGATAATGTCGGATCTTTACATTTTGCAGCTTTCATATCACCCCTTGTATCCCAAACATAAAAACCGGTTTTAAATCCATCGTCACGTTATCCTGGCATGTCAGAGCACAGAATGGCAGAAACCCTTGTAGTCATAAAATCTCACAATATTATCATCGTAATATGAATCCAGTAGAGACAGAAAGACCTTTGTTTTCCAGCACTCCCCAATAAAGAAGGAAAGGGCTTTTATGACAATCTTTCATAACTACTCCTGCCTTTGGGGACAGCATCGTTCCAATGCTTTCTTTGTTTCGAGGGTTTTAATTGATCAGGGTTACGCCATTGAAAGTAAACAGAATTTATTCTCAGTTCATGCCGCTGCTGGTTTAAAAATGTGAGTGGCTCATACAGTAACTTGCAATGAAAGAAAGGAAATAGAGAGCAAAATAGATCTGACCCAGCGGCCTGGCGATGTGACCGTTTCCTGACTTCAAAATAATATTTCATTCACAGACTAAACAAGTTTCCCACAACAAAAATGTACTGGGTCATTGATGGTGTTTTTATTCAGTTACAGTATTTTTCCCTTTTAAAGGGGCTATATGTAGAATTCAGAAACCCTTGTTATTAGCGACACATGTGGCCATTAAGTGAACTACAGCCAACAACTTATTGCTGTTGATCGTGCATTGTACAAGCTCTGCTATTCACCGGCATCATGTCCACTCATGAGGTAATTACACTGTTTGATTATAAAGTATATTTGAAAACCTTTTACCATACTTTCATCATTTATTTGTCCTATTTTTTCAAATTTATTTGTATATTTTATAGTATATTTTACTTTCCATTTGAACAAATTGAAATTTAATCATAAAACTGTTATTACAGGTTTCTATGATAATCCAATCAAACAGAGAAATAATCACAAACAATTTCAATATTTATTGCTTCAATTATTATTATTATTATTTTAAATGATAATTTCCTCTACTGTACAGATTTATTTAATAAAAATTTAAAATAAAAAATGTGTTTACCATGATACAGAATAAAATGAATTTTATCAAATAAATAGTTTTAGAGAGTCACATAGGCCTATATATTTATTTATGTGTTTCTCTCTTTTCTGTGGTGAACGAGAGGTGCTTTCAAACCAGCATAGAGGGTTTGAATGTTTACAAGGACCCTCCTTCTTATCGGCACGTGTTGTGAGACGTGGTTGCCAAGAAGAAGAAGACGGAGCAAAAAAAAAAGTTATTTGTTTGAGTGAACCCTCCTCGCCCTTTCCCATTTGCTATTGGACGTGAGAGCAGCCAATGAGGGGGTGGGGAGGTGGACTTCCTGTGGGCCAACTACATGGGCCCCACATGTAAAATATTCCTGACCTCTCCCATGGTGTTTATTTTAAAAAGAAAAAAGGAAAACGTTCCCCATCATTAAGGAAAACACTGAGCCTGTGCATGTGGTATTTGGACGCTTGCCTGGTCTTCGTTTTACTGTGCCGTGATTGGTGGAGAGGAAACCAGCTCTTCATATGTCGCTTGTATGAAGCATGCATGTTTGTTCTGGTGTAGATAAGACATCTGCCCGAGGTCATGTGTGTGTAGATGCAATCTCTTCAGTCCACATGTCTCTAACAGGTCCTGTAGACAGTGATAGGGGGTGTTAGGAGAGACAAGATTAAAAAGAGCAATCATGAAACACAGGAAGTGAAGCGCAAATGTTACATTGATTGATTTTGAGATTTGATAGAAAGGATTGACGGACGCAAGAGGATAAGAAATACAATATGAAGAGAGGGTGTAGATGATGATTTTTAATATAGTTTAGTGGGTTCAGTGTTTATTTGGCATTGAAGTGCCACATTTATTTGTTTAGTAGTGTAGTAGTAGACTTATTTCTGTAATTTTAGAAGACATGATGAATTTTTTTATAATGTTATATTTTTCTTCATTTATTATTACTTTTAAATAATAAATTATATCACATTCAGAAAGAAAGAAAGAAAAATACGATTTAAATATCTAGCGCCCCCAGGTTGTTTCTACAAAAAAAACATTGAAGATCGAAAGATTTTTAGTAAAATGCTGCCATCTATTGGTAGCTACAGTGGTCAAATTCATGACTCATTAAAAGTCAGTGCATTCATTTATCATGAAAAACCTTAAGAATATTCAGGTTTTTTTAGTGCATTTCATTAAACAGTCCATAAATGATGTTAGTCAACACAAACATCCATAGCACAGACTTTTTCATATAGTTATATTTTAATTTTATTGCATAAATCAAAATAGCTTGTGTTAAAGAATTGCTCTGTTTAAAGATTTTCATGCATATAAATTAATATTTATAGCCTACTTATATTTTTGTGAACGAAATTAACTATTTATGTGTGGAAAAAAATGAGAATGTATTTGTTTTTGTTGAACAAAATAAATAGGTTTGAGTGTTTGTCCAGACGTGTGAAAGAAATAGTTTTGACATTTTAATGGGTTCATTCAGCCTTCTTCCATTTGCACTGAGAACTTCTCTCACTTTGAAGGATCGTATCGGTAGGCTATCTCACAGATGTTGCTGGAAACCACTGATATTTCTTCTAAAGATGAGGTTTGGTCTCTTGTTTTCCTCTTGTTTTGTCACCGGAGAGATGACACATCAACCGAATGCTTTTAAATACAATACAACGTTCACCAAACGTGGTTATGATAATGCAGAAAGAGGCTACTGTAAATTAATCATGTAATTGTGTCATGCAAAGAAAAATAATTAATCCAAACTACAGTCTCACAGCTATATCTACAGTCTTAAATATAGCCTACTTCATAATCAAATTATCATAACAATGCAATTTTAATGACCTAATCTGCCGACATTATGCCAGAATTGCAGAGCTGATGCAAACATATTATCCACATCGCTGTGATCAGATCAGATGCTTTCTTAACTGCTGTTTTTTCACCGCTCTCATTTTTGTTGTAGGCTATGTTTATTTTGTTATTGAGAGGAAAGCGCGCCCAGATATTTACATATATTATACAGATATTAGCCTACTCATCTAAACATCGCTCTCAGCAGCGTGGACAGAGTGTGAATGTTCATTAACAACAGTAGCCTGTATCAAAAACAGTATATTCAAAAGTAGGCCTATTATCAACTTCTTCCTATTCTACTTCTAAATCAAAAAAACGAAATATCTTCTCCATGATACAGTATCATTGAATCACGTCCTTGTACGTCATATGGCTGCAGTTCACTTAACGGCCACCGACGTTAAGTGGCGCTAATAACACCAGTTTCTGTATCATGCATATAGCCCCTTTTAATTCATTATTTCATTTAATGTAATATTTTAAGTTGAATTGAGTTTTTTCTGTCAGCCCGCAGAACCTCTCAACTTGAACCACTATGCCACTAAGAAGAGTATAGCAGAGAGCATGCTGGATGTGGCGCTGTTGATGGCGAACGCCTCTCAGCTGAAAGCCGTCCTGGAGCAGGGCCCTGAGTTCAAGTACTTCCTCACGGTCATCATCCTCATCGCTGCGTCACTCTTCTTCCAGGTGCTCGCAGGCGCTCTCTTCGTCAACATGGGTGAGCTGGAAATACAGCATGCATCATGCACAAAATCGGCCAGGGATGGAGTTAGTAATTCCTATACAATCTTTCTTTTTCAGCACGCAAAAACCTCAATGATGTGGCCAATCAGAGGAAGCTGGACATAATGAATAATGTGGCCACAGGGCTGGTGTTCCTCACCGTCATCATCAACATCTTCATCACCGCGTTTGGAGTGCAGAAGACAGGTCTCTATCCTAAACAGTAAATGTCTGGAAGATCCTAGAGGATTCTGTCTTGACATGTGAAAAATATATATCAAAGTTGAATATGCATGCTATAAGCAAACTGAGTTTTTATCAAGCTTGTGACTGTTTCTTACACGTTTTTAATAGTTATGATGAAAGTCACATCCATTCATGAAAGACTTCCTCCTGGCTTTGATATTTATAAGACACGATTATTTAAAAGGCTTTCTTATTTGTTTCTGAAGAGGGCATTATATTAAACAGTCTATAAACATTCATTTATCCTAGACTGTCCAGTGATTTTATATTACAGAAGCAAAACTTATATAACATGCATCATCTAATATATTACAAAATATATTGATTATTACAATGCATATATGCATCTAATAATCTATCTAATAATGTTTCTATTCATCCTGTCAATTGTAAAACTAATAAATGTTTATCATGAATTACTCAACTGTTTGCCATCCAATTTACTGTATTTATATAGATAGATAGATTCAGAAATAATTTTATGCTGATTTGCTGTTCACAATACATGTCATCATCGTCATCATCAATGCTGCTTAGTATTTTTGTGTATTTTTTAGGATTTTATGAAAAAAGCATTTCTTTGAAACCGAAATGTCTTGTAACATGATTATAAATGTCCTTACTTTCACCTTTGATCAATTTAATGCTTCTTTCATCTTCTACAAGAAAAGCTACTGACCTCTAGTGGAATATATATATTTATATTACACTAACAATTGGAAACAAATAAAAAAACGAATAAATCCCTTTCAGGCTTTAAATGTTAATTAAATTTGTCTCTTGGATTTATGTACACTAACTAAATCAAATATATAAAAATAATAATATTAATAATAGGTCAACATCAGACATACAGTTGAAATAATGATGGGTTGTAAATAGAATTGGTTTAGTTGCTTTATTTCATTGTTACATTGCAGTTTGCAAATGTTTCCAGTAAGAATGATGGTGTAATTTACTGACAATGATAATCTGAGAACTCATCGCAGTGTTAAAGGAAAGAGAGGGTAATTTATAAACTGTTCTCGGTTAAAGGGACAGTTCACCACAATTTTTTAATTCTTTCATCATTTACTTAAGTTGTTCCAAACCTGATTTCTTTCTACTGTTTAACACAAAGGAAGATATTTTGGAGAATGTTTGTAACCAGACAGTTGATGGGACCCATTGACTTCCATGGTATTTTCTCTCTCTCATAGTCAATGGCTACCGTAAACTGTTACCAACATTCTTCAAAATGTCTTCTTTTGTGTTCAACAGAGGAAAGAAATCCATACAGGTTTCAACTTGGTTGGATCAAGTTGGATCAACTTGAGGGGGAGTAAATTATGACAGAATTTTTATTTTGAAGAACTATCCCTTTAAGGGAACTGAACAGGAGAGAACATCATGAACCTGTTCATACTCTGGGTCTATGAAACCTTTTCCTGCAGTCATGCTTCAGTTTCACAAGCAGACATATCAGTCAAACCCCAAATTACACACAGAAGACCAATGCTGGAGGAGGTCTTCATTGTGTGGGTATACAGATTTATACCTGTGTGTGTGTGTGTGTGTGTGTGTGTGTGTGTGTGTGTGTGTGTGTGTGTGTGTGTGTGTGTGTGTGTGTGTGTGTGTGTGTGTGTGTGTGTGTGTGTGTGTGTGTGTGTGTGTGTGTGTGTGATTTATAATGAATATTTCGGTTTCTGCACTATATGTCCCTAATAAAATAAAGCAAACTTGTGACGCTGACCATGTGGACTCACTTGTATAAAATGTCAACTATTTCTTAATAAAAAAAGACAAAAATAGATGCTGCATTTGAAGCCCACTGAATACAAACAGCACATCATCCATCCTCTGTGTGGTGTAGAAGCGCTCGTGCACGGTCATGGAGGCCAGTGTCGGGAGCGCGCATCCCGGTTCGTTACGTCACTTGAAGCGCCCTGGCTGGTAGGTCTGGCAAAGAGAGGAAGAAAACGACAGAAGTACTCTAAAACAGGGCTTTCCCCGCGGTTATCAGCTCTCAAAGTGATAACGGTCCGTCTACAACACTAGATACAGCCACAGACATCTCACCAAACCGGACTAACCTCTTGTGAAATAAGGTAAGGAGCTTTTCAAAGTGAATTTCCTCAGCTGAAGAGTCTGAACTGCTCGGACACAGCCCATTGATAGTGTGGGATTACGTGGAGATATATCTGTATATTGCACACTAACGGTCTATATGCGTTCGTATGTGCCCCAGACAAACTATAGGGAAGGTAAATAAACATCATATTTCTCAATATGCGCGCGAGAGACTGTTAAAATAAAACGCTGTTGCGCCAGCAAGCAATGGAGGAACAGGGGGAGGGAAAAGAAGAAGAAAAAAAAATACACATATATTCCATGTAGGAGAAGGAGCACAGGAGTCTGTTTCCATTCTCTGGAGTATGAATCGACATAAACAGACAACCTGGACACTGTTGTGTGGTAAAAACCGCTGAGAATCCGTCCAAAGCTTCAGCCTCGGCGGTGTGAAGCTTCTTCAAGAAGAAGCCCATGTGCATTTCACACTTTCATTTCTGATTTATTTGCTTTTCCACACCGTAGAACAAATTTAAAGCGTTCGCGACGCGGTTATGAAATATTCGTAATAAGTCTCCTCACTCTGTGTGACGTCAGCAGGAAAATATGTATCGGTTACAAAATACCTCAGGCGATAGATTAGAACAGTCACAAAGTGTCTCCTAACTGGGGGACATAATTACCGAAACTCCAAACGGAGCAGTTGTGTTTATTATTGAGCAAAACAAACCCTCAAACACAACAGTTTTGTTTAAAAACAGATGACGTTGTTCTGTAGGACCCTGCAAGTTGTGAATCGAGTGGCATTTCTTACTGATTCTCGTTAATGTGATTGGCTCCTGTGTTTGTGTGTGTGTGTATACATAATATATATTTAAAATACAATTATTTTTTTAATTATTTAATTTATTAAATGTTTAATAAAATTACATTTAATCTTATTCGTCCATAATGTTTTTTTTTTTTTTTTACAATTCAGTTTGTATTACTTCATGAGAGGATACATGGAATATTTGTACATTTTTGTACTTCATTTCTGTATTCATTCTTTAATTTTTTTTTATTATAATTAACTTAAATGTATATAATTGTCAAACCACATGATTATATAGCCTAAGTGAACTACAAAAATGGTGATAAAACTATTTAAACTTTTTTTTAAATTACTTGGACACTTTTTGAATAAGTCTGTACAAAACCTGAGATTTGTTGTATTATTATTTGGCTAAAATCGTACCTAAATTTTTTTGGTCGTTAAAGTATTATAAATCAGTCAGATATAGTGATTCAACAGGTGTTTTTCAGATCAGTGTTCGTAGTTGATTCAATGGAAGCCTGTGTCTCTCTAAATGTTCCCCCATCATGTCTAATAATCACATGACATATCACACATATTCTGCTGTGAGAATTGTCAGTCCAACAGTGATTTGATGACCACACTGAGCAAGTGCTTGCTTGCTTTCTCTGTTGTGTGTATCTCAGCAGTTTGTTCCCCAGTTGCAACATTAGGCCTATATGTTCAATTTACTGGATCAATCCTGTGTATCTGTGTTTGTCAGGGTTTGAATGGCCAGCTTGTGGCAGGAAATTGAAATCAAGGTCTTAAGGCCCGTGTATACTTCATTTTCCGTGTTCCGGCTCGTGCACAGAAGTGTGCGTTCAAAGCTTTCAAAGTGTACTCAAATTCAGATGAGCGCAGATAGATGCGCAGTACAATTGCTTTTCTATACTCGACCAGACGTCAGAGAGCAGAGAGCCAGAAGGATAGAAGAAAAAAGATCCGCTATTGCAAGCAAAGTAGAACAAGAAACAAAAAAAAACAGAACAACTGTGTGTATTGCCATGTCTATATATCTGTCTGTCGTTCCATCCATCCATCCATCCATCCATCCATCCATCCATCCATCCATCCATCCATCCATAATCTAAAAAAAAGGCCAAAAATCAGATCAATATATTGTATCGGTCTATCACAGATATTAATGCAGAAAGAGGTGTGTGTCTTTATCATGCAGTGAAAGTACTTCTGGCCTACAGGGTTTGAACTGGAACTTCTCAGGCCTGGAACTATCCCAGTAACAGTGATGGACTCCTGGTTTGGATCATATCTGCTGTCTGTTCAGTGATGAGGGTGACTGAATATACAGAGAAGATCTAAGCACGGTCTAAAACTAGAGCTGGGCGATTTTTTTCCCTTAAAAAATCTGTGACCCCCCCCCCCCCCCATTTAAAACAAAATAACTGTGAACTGTAAATATATTTTAAAAATATATATTTATTGTATTTAATTAAAGTGCATCAACATAAACAAAATTGCAAAGCAAACCCTTTCTCTAACTGAAAAGTCACTGTGCAGTGTGCAACAAAGATTGTCAAACATCCAAATTATTTATACTGTAAAAAAATCTTTAAAAAAAAACGATTTTTTGAAAATATGAATCGATTTGACCTACCAACTCGATTTTTAAATCAAATCGATTTTTTCCCCCAGCCCTATCTAAATGATAGGTGCCAAAATGGAAGATGTTTGTTTTAATAAATTGAGACATAATTATCAAGATGAACTGCTGAGATTAGGCTGTATATGAGTGACCTCTGTATATGAGTCTCTCCTTCTGTGAGAACTAACCTGGTCCTTATTTTCTTTCATCTCTGGAGGGTGTAAAACATGAGAAATACAGGGACGGCGACTGAGACATGCAGGGAAGTTTGTCTTGTGTCAGCTTGTACCAGCATGATTTCGTTTTTTCAAGGGGAAGGTGTTGTTCTAGTGTTTTCGAGGCTGATGAAAAATGTATTTTTACTTTTGTATGTGGACGTGTTATTCAATCTGGTGTGCTAAAGGGGTCATGTGATACTTTTTATTGTTTTCCTTTTACTTTGTGTAATGTATCTGTTTGTGCATATATGCGACCTGCAAAATCCCACAGACCAGAGCTGCCTAAAACGCCTTGGTCGAAGGCCAGATATTACTTTCTCAAACGTCCACGTCACTGTGTGTGAAATATTAGCATAATGCCCATCCAAAGGCATACGCAAAGAAAGAATTGGAAGCTGAAGTTCACGATTATGGGAAGGGGTGTTACGTTTCTGTAACACTTGATGTGTTTGGGTCTGCTGGCCAATCAGAGCACTCTGGGCTTTTGTAGAAATCAGTGCGTTTCAGACTGGCAATAGAGGTACTGCTTTTTTAAAAACCTCACAGCATATTTACTTGTTCTATTACAGCCAATAATCAAATAATAAACTTCTTCATTAATTGATAATAAATGATCTTCATAAATTTCTCTTATTATTCTTCATAGATTTCTTCATAAATGGCATCACATGAAACTTTTAAGAAAAACACTTTTTTGAAAAAGTGAAGCCATTGTAGGATCTTTGCTGATGAATGACTGATATTAAATGATTGGGTTTAAGGGAGCATCTGGATTGAAGTCCTCATAATGTGATGCTTGTTATATGTTTTTAGTTAATGTAAATGAACATGATATATATATATATATTTTTTAATTTAAGATTTTTCTAATTTAATTAATTTGACTTTTTTTTAATGTATTAGTCGATATTATATATTTACTTGTGGAATCTCATTTCTTTTTTATATTTAGAAGGTTTTTGCCATTATCTAACACTCACTTTAATATTTAAAAACACCAATAATTCAATAAGGCTTTTAAATGTAATCAAATCTCAAAATGAATATCCATTTTTTCATACTGCACATAATGAGGCCTCATTTTTTCCTGTAGCACTTAAAGTGATTGATTTGAGATTTGTATTTTTCTAATCAAAATACCATACAATATTAATATGTAATTTATCAATTATTGCCCATAACAAAATAATGATTGACTTATCTATATCAGCCAGAATTTGAATGTCTGCCCATCCCTATATGTCAAAGTGAATTCTTATATTAGCACAGCATGCTAATTAAAGCAGCGGCACCATTTTCACGAGTGACATCACCTCAGTTGTGTCCTCTGCTGACCCTAGCTGTACAAATCTCAGCTTCCACATTTTCATGACGTCCTTCACAATTACACCTCCCTGCAAATGCACTAGCAACTCAGTGACGGCTGATCCGGCCAGACTGGAGCAGTGCAGAGAGAGCGAGCCCCTCGTGGGGTTTAGCATGTCTAGAGCGGGAAGCCCATCTTTGACCTAATTAACTCATGCAAACAGATGGACAGACCGGGGACCTGTCAGGCCAGAAGAAAAGCACATTCAACACCGGCTCTCTCGTTTCATGCTAGCAGGTCAGAACTGGAGATGAGAATTGATTGGTTGATCCCAGAGGAAGATACGGCCAGTTAAAGCGGTGTTTGCTGAAGAGTTTGTAACAACATCTTTGGCTTACAGCTCTAAAGCTGCAGGCATGTGCAACACTAATGTAAGGCTAATACTGGAAGCTTTTTAGTGGTTCTAGCTAAGACATGAAATCAAATTCTATTATTACTCTGTTAAAGTGCCCTTTTATGCTATTTTAAAGGTTCCTAATTTTGTTTCAGAGGTCTACTACAATAGCATCCAAGATAAATTGATAATTTCTGATAATACACTTTGCGGCATCACTTCTTTTCACAGTGTCTGAAACTGTTTGAAAAAAGGATTCAGTCTCTAAACTCCTTTCTGAGAGCCTGCTCTGCTCTGATTGGTCAGATAGCTCAGTCTGTTGTGATTGGTTGGCTGCTTACAGCACGTGTCGGAAATGAAACGCCCATTACCAAATCTGAATGTGTTCATATAGAGTGATATAAGCCGAAATGATAGTCCTCATTATTTACACACACACACACACACACACACACACACACACACACACACACACACACACACACACACACACACACACACACACACACACACACACACACACACACACACACACACACACACACACACACACACACACACACACACACAGGAAACAAACTCCTCCAGGCCTCAGTTATAACTACAGTGTTTGAGGGCGGGTCTAAGTAGATGTTGTTTGCCGTCAGCCAATGAAGACCACAGGCTGGCTTTATGCTAATTTGTTACAAACCTATGTAGGTTCATGCAGGAAGTAAAACTGGAATTACTGACGACTCGTTTCTGGCAGTTCAGAATTCGCTCTTTCTTTTAGGAAACAATTACTCAATTTATTGTGTGAAACTTTGGAGACCTTTTACATTCATAAACAGCTATATAACACACCACATGAAAGATAATAACCTAAAAAGCATAATAGGGCACATTAAAAAGGGGTAGACTTTAAAAAAAACTGACGAGTTTTGCAGTGGTATTCACATTGACACAAACACAGCATGATTCTGAGACAAATAATCCGATGTGAAAGGCAAGGCAGGTGGAGGAAGCTGGAATCAGACTGAAGCAATCAAGCAGTGTGAAAACAGCCTACAGCTCTTTCTGAGATTCTGCTTACATCCAGTTTCTACCCTTGCTGATTCTCCAAAGAAAGTTTTCAAATGGTTCACCTCTCCTTCATCCTCCAGAAATCCTTTTGACTGATTTACAGAAGATGCAGAACAGATAATAAACAATTTCTTTAATTATTTGCGTAAATAAAGAGTAAATAAAGCAGCCAATTGGTTCTCAATACAAGCCAAATTTGGCTTCTCATTTGCCTTTTTTTATGTTTTACAAGAAAATACTATTTTTAAATAATAGTATTTATTTTATCATTTAAATCATATTTTTTTAATACAGTTTTTCTACTTCAAAATTTCACTTTTAATTAAATGTGACGTGAAAATTGTTTCTACTGTACACCAAATCTTTTTCAGTGTGTATTTGAATTATATTGACTCTACTGTATATAGTCTCTAGATATCAATATCGGAGTTGACATTCAGAGACGTTGAAAGGATCACCAAGTTTTAGAGAGATGAAATCTGTGGCTTCTTATTGAGTTATCTGTCACCTGTCTCATCCTTTTCCACATTAGAAATAAGATCCTCAGGTTGGATATCTGACAGATATCTGATTCATTGCAGTGTCCCCACGGTTGCCTGAATTTTATGGCAGAAGAGCAGTTTATGTGCATATAGAGATGCGGATTGAATGAAATGCGTTCTGGTTGTAGTTGTTTGAATGCTGATGAATCCGTGCTGCCTGTCTAGATGTTGTTCAGTGATGTGAAGTGACAGTCCGTCAGGCAGAGCGTTTTAAGTGAGCTCAAAGCTGACCTCTGTTCCTTCCTATAAATATAGAGGCAGAGGCAGACGCACACTGTCTCATTGATGCCGCAACTGAGCCAACAGACAGGCGGAACGAGAAGGAGATCTTGGACAAAAAATTAATTAATAGTGTAAACCAAGTGGCTAGTTTAAATGTATACCGTATTGATTATTGTAGTCAGCTTTGCAGTTTGAACAGTCAGTTACTGACAGCAGTTTAGGGTGTGTGCTTTGAAGGTTTGGTCATGTATTTCTGACTCAGCACTCAAACCCTTACTTTAAAAGATTGGACTCAGTTTAGCTTTGTCATCAGCAAAATAAAACATTGCTTTTGTGACGTTTATCCTCTGTATGGAAGTAAGGCTGGGTCATACATTGAATATTCACTATACATCTGTCATGATTTCATAGGCAATATAAAATTAATGAACATGAATCACAATTACAGTTTATTGTGCATTTGAATTGGTTATTATTAATTACATTTAAAGACACAATTTGTGATAAATGTTCTGGTTTGTTATCCTGTATAAATATATACAGGTGCATTTAAATAAAATTTTGTTATATATACATCTGTGTTGAGTTTTAGTGTTTTTATTTTTTAATAGATTTTTACTGTATTTACTAGCGTTCATTTTGAGTTTGTTTGGCAACAATGTTTAATCTGATAACAAAAATCACAATTTTAAGCCATTTCAGAATAACATTTTAAGGGTAATGAGCTTATTTATGAATAAGAATGGCGTAATGGCATTTTTAAGTCAGTTTTTCTGTTGTTTTTACTGTCCTCCGTTCACCTCAGGTTTCTCTCTCTTTTCCCTCTCACTTGACTGTAAGTTATGTGGCTTTCCGGAGGCTTAAACATTCATTTTTAGCATTTGGAGAATGGTTTTATTTACTTTTGCTTGTAAGTGCCACTCAACCTCTTCTAGAGATATTATTAAAAATAAGTTGAAGAGTTCTGTGTTTTCCAGTTCTGAGAGCGATTACGTTGTAATCCTTAGTTTTGGCCTATTTTTGTTTGTCTGTGAGGATTTAGGTCAAATGTAATGGAAACGTACTTTTCCATGAGGCAGCGTTACATCCCTGTTGAAGAGCCGAGCAGATTGCTGTAATGGAAGGAGATATGGCTGGGAGGAAGGATTGGGAGATAAAGAAGTGGAGGGAGGGTACGTTTTCTTACTGTGTCCTGTCCACTGTCCAGGTGTAATCCACCTGCCCGGGGCGAGCCAGATGGCAGCTGCTTCAGTGGCAAGGACAGTTCTTAAAGGAACAGTTCGCCCCATTATAAACTTAGTCATTTTACATTATTTACTTTTGCACTAAAAAAAAAAGAAGTTTGCTTTGCAATGCTCTGTTTCACGTACAATTTACTCAAACAATAAAACACTGAACCACGCTTTTCAAGTGTATGCTTTACTTACAACATCTAAGTAAATAAATAATACAATAGATATTGTGTAGACAACATATCTACGTAATAGAAGTAATGTACCACCTGAACACAGATCTGAATACTTGGTACACACTACACAATAACATCTGTTGGATAATTTTTGAGTATGTATGTTTCATTTTGAGTAGCAAATGAACCCCAGATGTCACAAAACAGCAAGTTACCTAACCTAACAACAAAAGCAATGCTATACTACTGGAAACCTGTGGGGGAAAAAATTACCTTATAAATTATTCATACCCCAGTGCATGATGGGGAACACCAGAAACATCAGAAAGTTGAGTAGGTTTTACTTAATTTTATATTATTGCTTTAATTTCTACAAGCTTAAATTGAGAGCTAATATAGAATTTGCTTCGCGCACATTTGGTAATGTGTCGGTCTCTAAGTGACTGCCAACCCCAGTCTCAACTCTGCTCCGCCTCTAACACATGCGATACAGTCCTATTATTTCTGAATGGCTCTCTCTAGAGTCGAGTTGTCCTGATCTCCTAGGAGGTGATCATGTTTAGCAGAAACGCTGTGCCCTGTTCTGTCTGGCTAATTCCTTGCAGTGAATATTTCCCCCTTGCTATGCTTTACTCTGCTGATAACGTAGATAACATTGCAATCTGCAGTTGTTGATGTGTTTTTGTGTGTAGAAGCTTGTTGTGGTCTTTGCGCTTGTT
Source organism: Phoxinus phoxinus (assembly GCF_949152265.1). Taxonomy (NCBI): domain Eukaryota; kingdom Metazoa; phylum Chordata; class Actinopteri; order Cypriniformes; family Leuciscidae; genus Phoxinus; species Phoxinus phoxinus. The sequence goes on from NC_136884.1 coordinate 4,983,026, forward strand.
CAGAGGTTTTGATTTTTGTACAATTTGAGCCTTATAATGTCCTGTCTATTGGCACTTTAACAAATACTGTACAGCTGTGTCTGTAAGAAGTTGCTGGAAAAAAATATGTTAATGTATGTGAACCAATGTGTGAGATTTAAACTTTTCTTTTATATAATATCATTAGAAAATAATTAGAACTAATTAGTGAGGTCGACTATTTGTAGATTGCTTTCTACTAGTTATATATCTTTTAGTTTAGTATGCTAACAGACAATAGTGTGAGTTATGTTTTACCTGTTGACTTTAAAATAATCCCCTTTAACACATAATCATGTCTACAGAAATAATGTAATTATTTATTTATGACTTCTTTGAGAATGTCAACAAGTGACTAGTTATCAACTAGTTTTCACACAACATATTACCCTAATTTAAGAAATGCACCTAAACGGCTACAGAACAAGAGAAACTGTGAAGCTTTCATGAGATTTTCATATGAAAGGAGGATCTATCAAGCTGGCATACAGTGAGAGAAAGTGGAAAAAAAAAAGTGATTTCTGATTGTGTAACCAGAAAAAAAAGACATCTTGCATATGCCTGCCTGACTCATGAGGTTTCACAGAGACACTGGCACCTCATTACGGGCCACATTCCTTCAGTATAACACCTAGCTATACAGTATGTGTAACGCCTGTGGTTGAACCATGTGATTCATTATTGAAGGAAAAAAATTATACAGATATTTTTTTTATGCGCTACGGCTGTATTAACAGTAGGGTAGGCAGTGTTTTTCATAAACACTTTTTGTTATACTGGTTGAAACTCTTTACACATCCTGATAGCAATCAATAATAGAAGTGGTCTAAATATAAATGCATATATCTTCTGTGGATGTCTCAGGACTAAAAAATGTTTTGTCCAATCATGGATGCAATAATATGATGCAGAGTTGTAAACAGATGTCAGTCACCGAGCACCGCAAACAAACAGCAGGAGGGTGGGATCTTATGTTTTCAAAGCTAGCTTGCTATTGCTAGCCTATCCGATATCGCCCTACCTTACCTTTAATCAATACAAAGCCATTGACGGGGTTGTGAAACCAAATCTCTTATTATCACACATGTACACAGCTTTGTAAATGCTCAGAGAGAAGGACTGTTTACTGGAGTCCAGCCACAAGCGACAGCTGCCTTTTGTCTTGTGTCTTTATCCCTGATGAAATACTTCATTGTCTCTTATAAAACACATCTTTGTTTTGTAGCAATTCTGGGTCACATGATACATGAGTGGCCCTTCTAAACACGTGATCTCTTCTATAAATGCTATTTTATCACTCAATTTACTAATTTAACTAATTCTAAAGCAAAGGGAAGTGGTACAGACTGTTCAGTTCATCTGTTTTTTACATTTGAAATGATAAACGCTTGATATTTGCCACAAATGCAGTAATTTATAGGGTAATTTATTTGAGATGATGCTGGCAGTGGACGTTGGAGCCATGTTTTGGTCTATCCCAAAGGCCAGGAAAATGCTCAATAGGGTTGTGATCATGCCCAAGCCAGCATAGCCGCGCTCTCTCAGTAGGAAAGAATCTAAAGTTAGAGACACAGTGCGTTTCAATGGAGTAAATCTACATGAAAATAAACCCAACGTGAAGTATGTCAACCACAGATTCTCTTCCGACTGAAATTTGTCAAACACATACACAAACACAATATACAGAACATGATATGAAGGCTAGGAACAAAACAAAAAATCAAAACAGTTCAGTCTCGTGGAGGAACAGTCTGGAGGCTGTGATAGTCTCATAAGATGCACAGGGGCAGCGAGACCACAGAGACCACAGAGCTCCTTCCCCTGCCGCTGTCGAACGGAAGCCAAATCATTAAAGCACTGGGCATGCCTAACCCTGTCACATTCCCTGAAGCTCAGACAACATGTTTTAAATGCCTGCACTTATGTAACTGCCTTTTATGCATTAATCCTCCTAGTCTAAAATATATTTTATATCATAAAATGAGCTTACATGATGTAAGTAGCTCAACTAAAATGTATAAAACCTATCAGATATTAAAGCGAGATGATGAAAAAGGTGCAGGAAAGATCTGTGGTGAGAAGATGGAGAGAGATGAAGAATGAGAGACAGAGGTAGGGCTGAGAGTGCAGAATAGGTATTGGACTGAAGCCACCGAGCTAAAGTAAATACAGTGTGGCATGCGGATGACCTACATAGAGCCCAGTGAAGGAGGTTAAAGCGTGCATTGTGCCTGACCTGTTCATTAGCCTTTTATTTCCTCTCTGAGAAGAGTGCAAGGAAGCAGGCGCCAGGGAAAACTCTCCACCAGTGCTGCTGCTATCTCAATGAAAATGTGTGATTTGTTTTAACTCTTCGTCTCTCTCTGTTGCAGGAATATAACATGACCAGATTAAATGGATAAAACCAGTCACTCTTCAACACCCAGGATCATATATTGAAAATGAAACGTCTGTTGTACAGTTAAAATAACCCGAAATATAGATCACCGACTCTTCAAGATTAGCGAAGATCAGCTTCTCAGTCCACATCGGCCCTCTTTTCTCGTCACGCTTGCCCTTCTCTGCTCAGAGCCACCATGTACGGTAGTGCCCGATCCGTGGGTAAAGTGGAGGGCAACCACAGTGGCGGGAGCAATCAGAGTCCCGGGCGTTCGCCCCGTCTCCCGCGCTCGCCCCGTCTGGGCCACAGCCGCACCAACAGCACAGGGGGCAGCGGAGCCGGAATAGGAGGTCCGGGGGGTAAAACCCTTTCCATGGAGAACATCCAGTCCCTCAACGCTGCCTACGCCACATCTGGCCCCATGTACCTGAGCGACAATGAAGTGGTGGCATCCGGCCCGGACCTGCCGAAGAGCACCATGACGCTGGGCCGCTCGGGGGGCCGGGTGCCTTACTCCATCCGCACGACTATCATGGGATCCAGCCCGAATATCGCCACCGGTTCGCCCGGCTCCGCGTCCACCGATTCCATTGCTTTCGGAGACCACCATATGCCTTCCAACCTGGCGTCCACTGTGCCTCATTCTCTACGCCAGGCGCGGGACAACACCATCATGGACCTGCAGTCCCAGCTCAAGGAGGTGCTCAGGGAGAACGAGCTCCTGCGGAAGGAGGTGGATGTGAAGGAGAGCAAACTCAGCTCCTCCATGAACTCTATTAAGACCTTCTGGAGCCCCGAGCTGAAAAAGGAGCGCGCACTGCGCAAGGACGAGGCCTCGAAGATCGGCGTGTGGAAAGAGCAGTACAGAGTCGTCCAGGATGAGAACCAGGTGAGAGATGTTGTGTACTTCATTTAAGACAACATATTCGCAATGCATTTAACTCCTGTAATATGATGACATTTCAGAGTAAATCAGATCTGGCTGAAAATCATGTAGCTTCAGTTTTTATGTCTTTTATGCTCGCACTGTATTTCAAAAACAATATTGATAGGGATGGATTAATATAAGAATTCTGGATGACAAATTATTTTCATGTTTTGGCCAGTAAATACTTAACACATACAATTTTTTTATTTAAATAAAGATTAAACTAATCAAACTTTTAAATTAATTAACTGAACTTTAAATGAGCATTAGATGATGAAATGTTTTATTTAAATGTAAAAATAGGTGGAAATGAGCATGAACGAATTAAATTTACAACATCTGTCGACATGTATGCTGACATTTTATGAACAGAGATGCAAATGTATGTTAGAAATGAAAAATCTCTAGATGTTGCTACATGTTGGTCAGTTATGTGTCTGAATATGGTCTCTTTTCTCTTCTGTAAGCTGGAATATTCAGGACTTTTTAGAGTAATTTGCAGTAGCCAAAGGGCTTCATCTGATGAAACACTGATACCAAACGGTGCAACTGGCACTGAGAAAAAACCCTATTACTTGCAGATTGGATCTGATTACTGAAGAACATTGTACAAGGCTTGTCTTTAGAAATAGCTCTATTTGTTTTCTAGTGTTTTTTGAAGTGGCCGACAGCCCCTGGACATCTCAGATGAAGCTGATAATCAGAGCAGTTCACACTGGAACGTGTTACGATAAAATAAAAAAAACACTAGAAAAGTGGATCTTTTGCATTTTTACATTTAAAATGAACATCAGTTGAACAAAGTCTGATTCATCTGCTGATTCCCTTGCAAAGCTCATTTCTCTTCTGCAGACTGTAGTTTAACACATGCCCATCCTGACATTTCCCGTTGTATTCTCCTTCCTCCATGCTGGATTTTAGCTCTGGTGTAAGCTGTAATTTAGCTATTTCCCATGTATTTTTAGGGCCTGGAGTAGTTTACAGCATTTTGCAGACTACAGCTAGCGTGTAGCAACTGTTATCATTATACCACCACCTCTTTTCAACAGAAGATGTTTTATGTATTTAGTCTAGTCTACAGTATGTGAGTTTTCACCATCGAGAACTGGAAGCTCGAGGATAGACCGTCTGTACGTCGCAGTGCAGTGTGTATTTGTAGAGTTAACTTTGAACTCAGTTGGATTCCAGGGACCTTAACACTCTTTCGGCACACGGCTCTGATCCTGCTCTGCTTTCGCCTGGGCTGAACCGTGAGGCTAATGAGGGGCTCATCATCATCGCCTTTGATGCCTTTCATTCAGGTCTCCTGTTTGAAGGCTCGGGTGACATTTTTTGAGTAATCCAGTGCAAGACTGGGTTTAAAACATACGCCGCCCCGCATGGTCTGCTTAGTACAGGGAACTGGTATATTTGACTGATGAAGTCATGAGGGGGTTTATCAGGATAAACTAGATCAATATTCAGAACCTTGATCAGTTAAATGAACTCATCAAATTCTCTGGAGAGAGAGAGGCATTCAAAGAAGGGATGAAGGAGCATGATAAAGTGGATTGAATTGAATGCTCCTTTGAGACCTGTTCAATTATGAGATGTGACACAGCAAACACTTTTAGTCAGCCAATTCTCATTCATTCCCCTCCTCTGCTCATGTCTCTCTCTTCATTCATTCTGCCCACATGCTAGTTCGCTGGATTCGTGAGCGCACTCTTTCGCTTTCCTTTAGGGATGCACTGATGATAATATTATGGATGAACTATAAAAGCGAAAATGATAAATATTTATTTGATATTATATGGGATATTATATTGATATTAACTGTGGAATTGATGATAATTAAAAAATATATATATTTTGTTTGAATCATTTGTCTAAAAATCATTTTAATTGAATGAATTTAGGCAACCCAACATTGATATACAGTATGAGATTTGCTAAAGATTACATTTAACCGTGTTATTACTAGTGTTTTTAAAGATTAACTTTCGTTAGATAATGGCACAGGTAACCTAAACATAAAAATTGGCGATATGAGCATGCGCAATTAAATAATTTTTAAAAATCTGTTATAAATACCTTTCTCACTCTTATTTTTGTCATATGCATACATGTGGACATGTTGTTTTCAAGTCTACGGATTTAAAATGATCCTTAGTCTTTTTCTTCCAGTCTTTCTCGTGAACATCTGCTGTGACATTCCCAATATTAGCAAGCACGTTCACGCGAGCCTTTCAGACAGAGCGGCTGAGCCAATCGGGTGTCCATCATCAAAGTGTGTTTTCTGTAAGCATGTGTGTCTGCCCTCTGAGGAAGCGGGAACAGATGGCAGACGCGGCTCCTGATGCGCTTACTGTAGTAGTGTTGTAAAAGGTCCAAAGATTCGCAGCCCAATCCCTCAATCTCCTTATCAAACAGTGTCACTTTTCACAGCCAAGTTCCGCCCACACCAATATGCACTGTTCCGGTCAGACTGTTTGTTCCTAATCCGAAATGTTTGAGTCACATACTCGGAGGAGAACAGATAGTGTAGGGGTTTGTTTGCTGTGTCATGTCAGTAAATGTAACCTAGAAGGGTAGCAGATGGCCAAGGGTGGAGCCAGGAGCCGGCCAAACCCCAGGTCATCAAGCTCCACACTCTCTCAGATGGAAATAAACATCACATGCTGCGCTGAATGACTAGGAACCATGAAAATATCTCACATGATTTTCTTGTACAGTACTTCCTGTTGTCCTGATATAGTTTGAGGTCTGTATTTACTCATTATGTAATAGATAATCAGCCCATTACTCACAGCAGAATGACTGTCATACAATATGCTGTGTGTGTACACTGTAGGAGCAGGCTAGACTGTCCCTCTCGATCAACATGGGGTTTTAAGCGGCACATTCTTAAACTTTGATATTTGGTCTTTTAATCTTGAACATTTTGTTACCCACAGCACGTGTGATTCATAGCCTTAACTTCTTCCCTGCCATTGACAATCCTGGCAATCTGCGTTTTCAATGTTATGTGGTAGAGGGCGCTATTACGCATCTTTTGAAAGAGTACAGACCCACCGGATCCAAAAACAAGCGAAGAAGCAGCAGAAACAAGCAATAGAAGCATTTCCTAAGCACATGTAAGTTCATCAGACATTAAACCGCATATAAATCAATCTGCTTAACATTACAGAATGAAATGTCGAATCCAGGCAGAGGTATAGGACTGTGCAAGCTCTGGGGTTGTTGATGGACTCAACAGGTTTCACACCGGTATATAAACTTGCGATAAACACTGGTATGTGGGGGAATCGGTTTTAAATTCGTGATCTCGCGTTGGGCACTCTGTGTAGGGAGCGGCGGTACTGACCACAAATTTTACAAGATAAGATAGTCAATGATGCTCAGGATCTGATGTGCCTCAAATCCTCCGCCATCGTCCTGTCAAGCATCTCTCCTCACTCTTGTCATGTGAAATCTGACTCCCATTGCACAGTCATGCGACTCTGCAGCTCGTGCTGTATGAAGCAGAGCAGACTCTTTCCATAAGTAATTGTAGCAATCATTGTCCAACTGAACTACATTGTTTTTATTTCTATAAAAATATGATATATTGTACGTTCAGATATTCATACACCAAAATATTCCGGTGGCCATGAAAAAGTTGTGTAAAAATGATAAAATGCGGGCAAGAAAAGAGTTAAATGCAGCGCACCCCAGCTTGATATAGAAATAATGATTATGAAATTATTACATAGCATTTTATAAAAATAAAAATCTATATTTATTTTTAAATTTAGTCATTTATATTGGCTGCAACCAAATAATAAAGTTGATATTTTACTATAATTTATATTTATAAAAGCTTATATTGCTAGTATTACTACTGCTTATTGGAGATTTGAACAAACCACTAACCCGAAGTATTTAAATTCAGTGCATAATTCATTCTGTACTACAGACATGAATTATACCTCAAATTGTACAGCTTGTTTTGTGCTATAAGTTAAGTGATCATGCGTACAATTGTTGCCTGTGAACAATAAAAAAGGCCAGAATATCATAGCTGTGCTTTTTCCCCTTAGCTGTCACGGTAGACGTATTCTCTGTTCCTTCTAGTCTCGTGTTTATGTTGTTGTGTGAGCGCATGGGTATAGTGGGCGTGAATGTTATGACATTACCTGATCCGCTCCAGCTGTTCACCATCATCATCACGTCACCAGCTGCGGGCAATCTCACCACTCTATATATACTCACTGTTGTTCTATCATCCTTGTCAGATCGTTGTTTGATGTCGTCTGTGTTGGTGTTCCGGTGTCCTGTTCCAGCCTTGTGTTCCTGTCTCCGTGTCTTCGTGTTGGATTCTACCGTTGTCTCACCGTCACCTCTTCAATGCACATCTTCACGGATCCTGACCATCAAAGTCCCTGCGTCACCGTTTACCGTCTGCTTGTACTGTTCACCATTGTTGTAAATAAACACTGCTTGCACTTGCTTCCAGTCTCGTATCCAGTGATTGTGACAGAACGATCTGACCTGGAAATGGAAGCAGCGGGCGTGTTTTCAGGATCGTTGGAAGAGTTCCTTCATCACAGCGTCCAAAGAATGGATTCACAGCAGAGAGAGATCGGCGACACGGGTCGCGCAGTACAAGCGTTGGTGACGCAGGTGTCCGAGCTCACCCAGCAGATCCAACGCCTTCAGGGTCCCGCTGCGCCGCCCACACCGGTCGTTCCCCCCACACAACCAGCGCGTCCGTCTCAGGCAGAGCCCCGCCTACCTGTACCAGAATCCTATTCTGGGGAATCAGCCTTTTGCAGAGCGTTCCTGACACGCTGTTCAATGTACTTTGCTCTTCAGCCTCAGACCTTCAGCACCGAACAGGCCAGAGTGGCGTTTGTATTGACCTTGCTGACTGGGAAGGCGGCGCTTTGGGGAACGGCGGTGTGGGAAAATCAGAACCCATGCTGTGCCTCGTTCCAGACCCTCGCGGCCGAGATGAGAAGGGTTTTCGACCGGGCGGTCTCTGGGAGAGAGGCCGCCAGAACATTGGCGGAGCTGCGACAAGGAGAAAAGTCTGTCTCTGACTTCTCGATCGAGTTCCGGACCTTGGCGGCAGAGTGCGGATGGAACGAGGAGGCGCAGTGGGACATGTTCCTGCATGGGTTGGCTGACCACGTCCAGAAGGAGATCTACGCCCTGGATCTGCCGACCACATTGAACGGGCTCGTCGATCTTGCGCTGCGGGTGGATGCTCGCTTGTCCAGGGTCGAGCGCAGGACTCCGTCTACCCGAACCACCGGAGGAGTTGACGGTTGGAGGTCTAACGGGAGGGACGTGGTCAGCCCCGCATTCGATCCAGAACCCATGCAGGTGGGTCGAGCTCGGCTTTCCCGGGAGGAGAGGGAGAGGCGGAGGTCCCAGGGCCTTTGCCTGTACTGTGGAGGAGCGGGACATTATGCCTACAACTGCCCGGTAAAAGGGCCTAGCCCGATAGTAAACTTGAGGCTACTATCGGGTGGGATCTCCGCCAGGAAGACCTCATCCACGACTACATCTACCTCCACGCTCCTCCCGGTAAGACTAAGATGGTCAGTCCACCAGCACGACTGTCAAGCACTTCTTGATTCTGGGGCTGAGGGTAATTTTATGGACCACACTTTTGCACAGAAGCTTCAGATTTCACTCAAGACTCTCACCCACAGGATCTCGGTAAATGCACTTAATGGACAAGAACTCCCCACCATTTCTCTTTCCACCGAGGACATAACTCTCATCACTTCTGGCAACCATTCAGAGACCATTTCATTCTACGTCATGGATTCACCTCTTGCACCCGTCGTCCTTGGACATCCTTGGCTCATACAACATAACCCCCGTATAGACTGGCATCATAAGACTGTGCTGGAGTGGAGCAAGGAGTGTCATAAGTCTTGTCTTGTGTCTGCCTGTTCGTCTGTCCCTGTTTCTGTCTTTCAGGAGGAAGCAGGGGATTTGTCTAACGTGCCCGCAGAGTATCTGGACCTGAAGGAGGTGTTCAGTAAGTCTCGTGCTGCTTCTCTCCCTCCGCATCGTCCCTTTGACTGTGCAATAGATTTACTGCCAAGTCTCCGCCTAAGGGCAAGTTATATTCACTTTCTATACCAGAAAGGGAGGCTATGGAGAAATATATTTCTGATTCTCTAGCAACCAAGTTCATCCGCCCTTCCTCTTCTCCAGCGGGGGCGGGGTTCTTTTTTGTGGGGAAGAAGGACGGTTCTTTGCGACCTTGTATTGATTACCGAGGGTTGAATAACATCACGGTAAAGAACACCTATCCTTTGCCGCTGATGTCTTCAGCCTTCGAGAGGTTGCAGGGAGCGTCTGTCTTCACAAAATTGGATTTGCGTAACGCTTATCATTTGGTTCGCATTAGGGAGGGGGATGAGTGGAAAACTGCCTTTAACACCCCCAGGGGGCACTTTGAATATTTGGTTATGCCGTTCGGGCTGTCCAACTCCCCGGCAGTTTTCCAGGCACTGGTCAATGACGTGTTGCGAGATATGATCGATCAGTTCATATATGTCTACCTGGATGACATATTGATTTTTTCTTCTTCTCTCCAGGAACATGTGCAACACGTCAGACGAGTGCTTCAGAGGTTGCTAGAGAATGGGCTTTTTGTCAAGGCGGAGAAATGCGATTTTCATGCACAGTCTGTTCCTTTCCTAGGATACATCGTCTCGTCTGAAGGGATGCGGATGGACCCTGAGAAGATTAAGGCTGTGGTAGATTGGCCAAGCCCGGACTCTCGCAAGGCCCTGCAGAGATTCCTGGGGTTCGCCAATTTCTATCGGCGTTTTATTCGCAACTTCAGCCAACTAGTCGCACCTCTGACTGCCTTGACCTCCCCCAGAACTACGTTCAGGTGGTCAGACACGGCCGAGGCCGTGTTTGCTAAACTGAAAGGCCGCTTCGTTTCAGCCCCCATTCTTGTCGCCCCTGATTCCTCACGTCAGTTCGTGGTGGAGGTCGACGCGTCAGAGGTGGGAGTAGGTGCAGTGTTGTCCCAACGCTCCCCTGCAGACGACAAGATGCATCCGTGCGCGTTTTTTTCTCATCGATTGTCCCCAGCCGAACGTAATTACGACATTGGTAACAGAGAGTTGTTGGCAGTTAAGTTAGCGTTGGAGGAATGGCGCCACTGGTTGGAAGGTGCGGGGGTACCTTTTATCGTCTGGACTGATCACAAGAACCTAGAGTACATCAGAACTGCTAAAAGATTGAACTCCAGGCAGGCTCGGTGGGCACTGTTTTTCGGTCGTTTTGATTTTTCTCTTTCTTACCGTCCGGGTTCCAAGAACATCAAACCCGACGCGTTATCTCGTATATTTGATTTTTCCGAACGCCCGGTTACTCCCGAGTGCATTTTGCCGGAGACTCTATTCATCTCCACACTCTCATGGGAGGTCGAGTCGAGGGTCAAGAGCGCCCTAGAAGGGGTAACGCCTCCGCCCGGGTGCCCACCGAATCGTTTGTTTGTGCCGGAGGGATTACGGTCTGACGTTATCCAGTGGGGTCATGGCTCCAACGTGGCTTGCCATCCAGGAGTTAATCGTACTAGTTTTTTAGTCAGGCAACGATTCTGGTGGCCTCGTATGGCTCGCGACATTCACGATTTTGTTTTGGCTTGCTCGGTTTGTGCCACTGGTAAGACTTCCAATCGACCTCCAGATGGGTTACTTCAGCCGCTGTCGGTTCCTTCAAGACCCTGGTCCCATATCGCTCTAGATTTTGTTACCGCCCTCCCACCCTCTCAGGGGAACACAGTGGTTTTAACTGTGGTGGACCGGTTCTCGAAGGCAGCCCATTTTGTTCCCTTACCCAAATTACCCTCAGCTAAGGAGACAGCGGTAGCGGTCGTTGATCACGTCTTTCGTTTACATGGCCTTCCGATTGACGTGGTTTCCGACAGGGGACCCCAGTTCGTGTCCAAATTTTGGCGAGAGTTTTGTAGATTACTGGGGGCGACGGTTAGTCTTTCTTCAGGGTTTCACCCCCAGAGCAATGGCCAAACCGAGAGAGCCAACCAAGATTTGGAAAGAGTGTTGCGATGTTTGGTATCCAAGAATCCTTCCTCATGGAGCCAACAACTCTCTATGGTGGAGTACGCCCACAACACGTTGCCAGTGTCGGCCACGGGCCTATCTCCGTTTGAGTGTAGTGTAGGTTACCAGCCACCTATTTTTCCCAGTCTGGAATCCGAGGTTGCGGTTCCCTCCGCTCACGCCTTCGTTCAGAGGTGTCACCGCACCTGGACTAGAGCCCGTGAGACTCTACTCCAGGTGGGGGCGCGCACCAAGGCCAAGGCCGATCGCCACAGGTCAAAGCCTCCCGTATACGTCGTGGGTCAAAAAGTGTGGCTTTCAACTAAGAACATTCCTTTGCGCACCGTCTCTAATAAGCTTGCACCCAAATTTATTGGCCCGTTTACTGTCACCAAGATCATTAGTCCGGTGGCAGTCCGCCTCAAGTTACCTCCCGCGTACAGGAGGGTCCATTCCGCCTTTCATGTGTCCAAAATCAAACCCGTGTTTCATTCTCACATTAATCCGCCGGTCCCGGTTCCTCCCCCACCGCGACTCGTAGATGGGGAGACCACATATTCGGTTAACCGTATTCTGGACTCTAGGCGGAGGGGACGCGGATTTCAGTACTTGGTGGACTGGGAAGGTTACGGTCCGGAGGAGAGAAGTTGGGTACCTGCTAGAGACATCCTGGATCACTCCCTTATCGATGATTACAATCGACAGGTAGGGGAGTCTGGGAACGCCAGGAGGCGTTCTTAGGAGGAGGGGTACTGTCACGGTAGACGTATTCTCTGTTCCTTCTAGTCTCGTGTTTATGTTGTTGTGTGAGCGCATGGGTATAGTGGGCGTGAATGTTATGACATTACCTGATCCGCTCCAGCTGTTCACCATCATCATCACGTCACCAGCTGCGGGCAATCTCACCACTCTATATATACTCACTGTTGTTCTATCATCCTTGTCAGATCGTTGTTTGATGTCGTCTGTGTTGGTGTTCCGGTGTCCTGTTCCAGCCTTGTGTTCCTGTCTCCGTGTCTTCGTGTTGGATTCTACCGTTGTCTCACCGTCACCTCTTCAATGCACATCTTCACGGATCCTGACCATCAAAGTCCCTGCGTCACCGTTTACCGTCTGCTTGTACTGTTCACCATTGTTGTAAATAAACACTGCTTGCACTTGCTTCCAGTCTCGTATCCAGTGATTGTGACATTAGCCTAGTAAGCAACCACCTATCGAGGACACCCTAGCAACCACATAACACACAAAAAATGACTCCGAACACCTTAGCAAACGCAACGCCCTAACAACAACATCCCACAACACTTTTGTCTCTCTTGAAGAGCTCAAGTTTAAAAATAAACCATCCTCAAGTCTATAAAACCACCAAGAGAACAAGGAACAAAATGCATTTTTGGGCTTCCCTTGTTTGCTTGCTTATTCTTGTTTTATTTCTCAAGCATTCTGTCCTGATTAAAGTCTATCAATGTCTGAGTCATGTTATCTGTGCCATCTCAAGAGCGATGTAGTAAAAGTGTGGAAGAAAGAATGCAGGGACAACAGATCATATTTTTATCCGTTCTCACCACGGGTCTGCTTGCTGTTTGGCAGACGCGGCGGACCTTATATGGTGTGTGGTTATGCAGGATAGGTGTGGAATGAACAGAATCCTTGCATATGGTTACACAGACCTCCTCTACACTACTGTCCTGCTCTACCTCACTCCGCATACTTCACATGTGAGGGAAACAGTGAGAAAGTTGGAGTACGAGAGGCATTGGGAACAGAGGAGAAGAGGTATTGAAAAGTTTCATGCAGCTTTTAAAGGGACCATGCATGGAAAAAAGGCAGACATGGCATGGGCTGAATTTTTAAGCCTTGTTTTTCAGCTTTTTTTGGATGCTGTATGTGGCTACTAGAAGGGAGAGGGAAATGCAGGATTCCTTTGTCCACTATTTCCCCAAACCCCACTGACTGTACAGATGGCCCCTCCGACATCTTCCATTAAGATTAAGCCTGTGTGATCCTGTCGGTCAGCAGGAGTTCCTCCTCCTTCAATGTGTTTATACCTGCTATAGTTCATCTATGTGGACTGGACACATCCTTATCAGTTCCTCATCTGGTGAAGGGTTATATTTCAAAAGAAAAAAATAATAAAGAAAATGAGGACTATTTTCAGGACATCATATTTTTTTTAATATATAATTTAGTTTATTTTCATAAAAATTATGCTACTTTTTTTCCACAATTGCAATTTTAATCTAATTCTCAATCCCATTTTCATTTAGGGCATTTGTTATATCAAATTTAATTTGTTTATTTTATTTAAAAAATTATATAAATATTTGATAACATTTATTTTATATATCTTTAAAAATGATATTATATACAATTTTATAAAATAAGATTATTATATATATTTATATATTATACATCTTAAATTAGCATATTTTAATGCACACAATTCCTTCTCATTTCTATTATTTGTTGTACTGAAATACATTTTTATTCTGAGCTTATTTCAACAAAATGATCAAAATAGTGTTATATTTCTATATGTGTGTGTGTGTTCTCATCTGGTCCTCTATCTTTTTATAAAGTTTTTGGCTTGCAGTTTTGATAAACCGAGCAAATTGTAACTTTTAACGTGCAGTCTCTTTTAATCTTATTTTCTCTAATGGAGAATGTCTGTTTTGAAATGATTATTGTCATCCAGTTATGCCGTCCCTTATTCACATCTGGTTAATTACCTAATCGCATTCAGTTGTCTGGCTCTGCCTCCCTTCGAGGGCTTCATGACACAGCAAGTCTCGGTTGCCATGGTTGCCTTGCAATAGCAGACCCTCCACAAGAGCCGGCCTGCTTCTCAATGAGCCCTTTGAATCAAACTGTGGCATTTTTCCTTTAATAAAACTCCATTGAAATCAATTTTGAATACTGCTTTTGAAAATAAACAGTGTCATAGAGACTGTCCTTGGATATGAATTAGTTTTAAATCACCAGGATTAATTTTAATGTTGCATATTGTAGTGTTTGTATGTGAAATGAATGTAACTTTATAGTGTTCAACACTGGCTTTCAGGATGACACGCAGCGATGAAACTGATGTAAGTTCGTCATCTGATGACCAAATCGGATGAGCTAGATCCTCGTACATTACAGATGGCTGATATTCTCAGACTCGAGGCTGGAGACGAGCTCTTATGGGTACAGTGGGACTGAATGACAGGCCTGTGTTGTGCCACTGGAAGGTTTCGAGGCGAGTCGATCAGGACACAACAGCGGCCCAGTTGGAGGCTAGGACACAGACAGACACGAAGAACTGAGATAATTAGAGAGGTCTAGACTTAAAGGGGTCACATCACGGAAAATCGAATTTTCCTTTACTGTTTGCTCTTTTATAAGAGATAAAATAAGAGTTTGACGTAGACATAATCTGACTGCTTTTCTCCCCAAACCATCCAGTATTCAATTTGTTTTTCAAAGAGATTAAGGAAAGTGAGTGACACAGATTCTTTGCATTACTATAGTTAGATGTAAGTGAGTGTCTGAGACGTGCTGGAGACGATCTGTGAACCTCAGGTTCAGCGCCGTCACCTGATACCGCTGCCTCCGTGTGCTGTTGCTTTGCCGTTGGGTTTCCTCATTAGTCTGGGCGCACACAGAGAATGGAAATCAATTAATTAATGCGCTCGCTATGATTTATTCATGATGTCGATCCATGGTGAAGAATCGCCTCACCAGGTAGGAGAGAGCACAGCATGCTTTGCAGTGAAAGCAGGCCAAGCGGTGGAAAAACACCAATTGTTTAACTATTGTCCTTTGTGCATTTGTGTTTAAGTCAACCTGAATTGCTGTTTGCAACCTCTTATATTGAGCTAAACGGTGAAGAAAAACAATATAGAACAGGAGTTTTTATACATTTAAAATTATTTTGATTGTGGCAAGCAAGGTAATTTTATTTATATAGCACTTTTCCAAACAAATCAATGTAGTTTAAAGTGCTTTACAGGCAGAAAAAAAAATAATAGAGAGAAGAGATACAAGTACAAGCAAAATACAAGAATAATTTTTTTTTAATAAGGATTATTAAAATAATGAAAACATTAAATTAAAAACATAAAATATTACAGGAAGGCCAGACTAAAGAGAGAGGTTTTTAATTTAGCCTTAAAACTATTTCAATTTTCAGCACGTCTTACTTAAAAGGGGAAGTTATACACCAGATTGAGCCTGACCAGATTAAAACCTTGATATCTATAGCTAGTTGTTGGTTAACAGCATCCAGACACACTGCTTGTCCCAAAGTCAATGGGTTATTGGTTAAATGCATTAAACAAGGTCTGTGGTTAACAGTCTCTAGATATCTTCATGCTGTATTCCTACAACATAAAATAGATCAATAAAACCACACGTGTCATTTTCTCTTAAGCTTTGTCATGTCTTGAAAAAGGCAGTTGCCAACATGTAGCTAAATATACAGAGGTTGTCTGGGACATTGAAAGTCTTCACGACAAACTCATCTACTCACACTTTTACAGCCTTTTTGTGTTTATACTCACAATCTTGCGGACTATCATAACTCAAACTTATCAGCTTTTAGATTTTAAATAAAGATTGAAAGAGGTGTCAGACACTTAATGATGGTGCGATTGTGTGTTTTACTTCTGGTGATTGTATTTAGGCTTCAAAATTCATAGAAGTTGAGTTCATTTCTGAAGATATCTTGTAAAATCATGAACTTTGGTTGATCAATGGCTTTTTGTTGACGGAACCAGGGTGATACTAACTTCCATGTTTGTCTACATAATTGCGCCGTCCTACACTACGCAACACTAAAAAGTCTGCAAGGCCTTAATGATGTCAGTGGGAGAGGGAAGTCATTTCATTTCATTTTTGAACGTGATTTTTAAAAAGTCAATTTTGATATGTTGATTTTAAATGGGTATGTGCTTCAGTAAAGTTACCACAAAATGTATAATGCTAAAAGATCTACACTTTTCCTAACCTTATATGCATGTCAGACACATCTAGACCTTCTTTGATACTCATAAAAGTGTAGTTTACTTGTTCTGGTTATTTCTGTAAGATGAAACATGTCTCTTAACCAAACTGGATCCTCCTAGTATGCCATGAAATTTGCTGTGTGTGGATCTAGCATTTTTGTGTGGGATACTTGTTCTCTGGAACATGTTAGTTGAAGGCAGCGCAAAGCATTGTGACGGGCCGAGTGAGTCTGTGCTGATTGGCCGAGCCGCTCAGGTCATTCATCGCGGCCCAACTAACATTCGTGGAATGCTGGAAGGTTGTTAAGGGTCAGAGGTTGCACATGCTTGAGATTACAGCCTCTCTGCATCGCGTTATTAGGAAAACAAAGCCCATCGCTTCTCGCCTATCCTTAGTTTAGGTTCATTTTGAGTCTTCTGAAGACTGTGGGCTGCTTCTCAGTATCCCATCGCAGTTGAAATATCCTGTGGATTCCTCTGTCAACTTTTTTTCCCCTCTCCGCTGCATTCTGTGGTTTGGCATTCTCCTGAAAACATTCCATCTGTGGGGGCTGGACCGGGATAGACCGATCCTTCTAGTGAGAAAAAAAAAAAAAAACACATGGAGGGAAATAGAAAGATCCTGTTAGCTCTTGCTGCAGCTTCCACTATGATGAATGGGAATGCTAATGGTTACACTTTCAGAAAAGGTACAAAAGCAGTCACTGGGGTGTTTCCCTTTCAAAGGGTACTAATATGCACCCTTTAGGGGTAAATAAGGTACACGGGGGGATATATTTTGATAGTGTACGACCACCGTCACAGCTTTTGTACCTTTTTTTCCCCCTGAAAGTTTTGAGTGTTTGGTGGGTTAGGTGTTCATGTCCAGCCAGTCGTATAACAGCAGGAGTGCTTGTCTCTATACCATACAACTTGGTAGGAATGGTTTCAAATTTTTGCTGTAGAAAACAAACCCATTTGGCCATCTTGTCCTGCACAGCATACTTTTCTCCTGTGGTCTGTTCTTTTAAGCAGTCTTCTAGAGTCTTCAGCCTGAGGCTGACCGATAGCTTTGTGTGAGTTATCAGTCTGTCTGAAGCTCCACCCTCAGGCCATGGACTTGTACCAGTAGTTCTTGAGCACAGCTGTCTGTCAGGACTGTGTGTGTGTGTGTTCTGTGCGGTCAGTCTTGTGTTGGACCCTCGAGTCTGGCAAAGGGAAGTGCAAATACTGGCATCAGCAATAAAAGTATATACTTAGGCCTCGGGTATAAAAATCACACCACTAGCAGCTACGAGGAATCATTTTGTGTGAGGGCAAGGATTTTCCCTCTCAGATTTTGCATCCGGTTCCCTCAGTGGTTCATGTAGGTTGTCTACACTGGTTGGTGGTTCTATCCCCGGTTCCACCTGACCAAGTGTCCATGAGCAAGACACCTAACCCCAGCTGCTCCCGACGAGCTGGATGGCGCCTTGCATGGCTGACACCGCTGTCAGTGTGTGAATGAGTGAATGAATGGGTGAATGTGAGGCAATATGTAAAGCGCTTTGGTGGCCATGGGTCTGTTAAAGCGCTATATAAATGCAGTCCATTTACCATTCCGTTGATTATACAGATTCGCTGTATTGAGCAACAGACATCTGCTTGGTTTGAACGGGACATATGCTTCATATATCAGTACACTATTGACCATAGACCATTTTTGAATGTAATAATGCCCTACTGTGCTAACTTAGTCAAGAGTAGTTTAGATAAGTTCCAGCTGTGGCTTAGTGGTTAGTGCACATGCTCCAGAGGTTTCAGTCAATGGCCATGAATTGTTTTTCATTTTTAATGCCAGATTCTGTAGTAGTCTGGTGATGGTTTCACTCTGAAAAGCAACATTGATACGGAGCATCTCTGAAATAAAGTTTCATCACCTGTCCTGGAACAAGAAGGGATTCATCTCCATCTCCAGCGGTGGGCCGGTGTGTTTCAGGGCGGATGTGGTAAAGCAGGACGCCTCTTTGTGTATTTGAATTGAATATCTGCAGGAAATGTCAATCCCAGTGCCTTTAGGCTGGAAAGATTTGCTTGAAGTGTAGGAGTGGAGATTAGAGACAGAACGAGACGTAGGACAAACCTCTCCACCAGGAAGGATGTGTGATGTGGCTTGATATGGAGTGGAAAGAAAAGACGTCAATTGCACAAGATACTATCAGTGTGTGTGAGAGAAATCCAAACCACTGCATACCCTGATAAATGGCTTGTTGATATTGCTATCGATCTGATATTTGTGTCTGGTCGGGATCTGCTCTAATGTATAGGCCTGTTGGAGGCGTTCAGACTCACCTCTGCTAGTCCTATGAATATAATATCCTCATATCAGACATGTGCAAAGCATGCAGGCCTGATGATAACGTCATTATATTACAGCGGTTCCTGTTACACTGTTTAGGTTGTTCACTACACTGTTTGCAATTTGTTCTCATGTCTATCACTGAATATCTGCCTCGTTTACCATGTGCCTGAATGTTGTACTTCAGTGCCTGACCCTGCTCAGCCTTTTAGGTTTCTTTAGCGCACACGCCACTTTATGTTAAAATAAAGTAAAGGATCAAACTGAAGATTTAAGATGTTAGATCCCTGCTTTGTCCTGTCAAAGGTTTTATTCCTCTTCGGTTTGAGTTAAAGGCTGGCTGATACTTCATATCGATTTTTGTGTGTGTGCCGCGTCTTGCTCTTTAGAAGTGATTTCACAAGCACTGCATGAATCTGGTCTCATTCTGAACGATGTTTCATATTATTAAGTCTTTCAAAAAGTTTTTTTTACACATTTATTTGAATGTTTTTGCTTTTTCACAGAACAAACGGAACAACAACAATGAACAAAAAAAATAAAAAATAAAAAATAACCTATGACAAAACTGAATATTTTGAGGGACAAACATATACAAAGACAAATCATTTGACAGTTAATACTTAAGCTGAATGCAAATTCCTTAATATTAAAATAAATACTAAACTAAAATTAATATCTGTACTGTAGGCTACTGCCATTGTGACTCATAAGAATAAAAAAATTTAGTAGATATAATACAAAAAGAGAAATAAAGTGCATTATGACTATTGTCAGCCGTCTAATAATACTTTAGGCACAATATTAAATACATTATTAACAAGTACAGATTACACTCAATTACTAATAACTGTTAATAACATTAACAGGGGTCATTGCCAATTTTATTCTATTTTAATGTAACTTTTGGAAAATACAATTTGATTTACAATTCTGCATCCTGTTTGCTACATCAGTTTTCAATTCAAATCCTGTAGTTGTAAACGGGTCAAGGGAAATTATTTTTTAAAATCTATTTATTTGTTATTTTATTTTATATACATTTATTTTTGTTTAAATGTATTTATTTTTACATTTGTTTATATTTTTTCATTCATTCATTTTATTTATTTATTATTTTTGTTTAACATTTTATTCATTTTACATTTATTTGTACATATTTATTTGCAAATTATTTATTTACGAACAACATTTAATTATTTATATTATAAATATTATTTATTCATTTAAATGTATTCATTTTTACATTTACATTTACATATTTATTTGCTGATTAGTTAATTACAAATATCATTTAACTATTTATAAATATTATTTATTCATTTAAATTTAAATGTTCAAATTAAAAAATGTGACCGCTAAAAACATCAGTCAATACTGTATATACAAGTACATTATACATTTTTCTTTGTCCCTATCTCTCTCCCTTCTGTCTTTTTCTCTCACTCTTTCTTTTCCACATGCACACACACACACACACACACACAACAGAGATAACAGCAGCCAGAGGAGACTAATGAATAATGTAGAGTCCTGTCTCTGTGGTGCCATCAGAAACTGTTGAGAATATTGTCAATATTTATAGAGTAATACAGCCACCAGTGTCTCTTTCTGTATATGTGTGTAGTATTCAAAGCTTCTTACTGATGACCATGAGATTCACTTTTTTCATTAGACTATGCTGTGTGCGTGCGTGCATGTGTGTGTGCGTGCGTGTGTGTGTCGTGTGCCAAAAGCAGGTGTTTTCTTGAAAGCTTGTATGTAAATTGGTTTATCGTGCTTAAAAGGAAGTTAACAGCATCTTCTGTCTCACATCTCAAGTTCATGGAGGAGCACCTGTTGCTGTATGCAGACAAAAACATGTACAAAATATGAATAGTAGTATTCATATTCATACCTGCCTAAATCAAAGCACTTGTCTTGTTACATCATACCGCCTATTTTTGGTTGTAACATTTTCCTACAGTGTTCGAGAAAAGGGCGCAGTAACCATAGTGATTTATTCTTAAATTCATGCCCTCTGGCCTTCCCAGTTCCCAAACGCCTTCAGTTACCTTCTCCTTGTTCCAGCGTAGCTCTTGTAAACTGCTTATTTGGTCCTCTCTGAGACAGACGGATAGCATGTGTCCCTGTCCTTTGGGACTTGTGGTTCAGAGTGGCCTGTATTTACTCCGGGTCTCTAGAGATCTGCTCCAGGTGGAAGTAACAGCCGTCTGTCTTTAGAGCCGAAAACTCACTCCAACCCCCAGAGATTGAGTGTCCCGAGCAGATCCTTACAGCTGATGTAGTGCTTTGAGAAATCTCTGGAGGAGGCATACAAGGTTAAAGAGAATTATTCATATGAGTATCGTAGCCTGCCATGCCATGGTTGTCTAAATAAATGCAAGGCGAGTTGCTCGTAGTGTTCGTTGTTTGTTTACTTGTTTATTTATTTTTATATAAATTAGTTTTTTCTAATTTAAATTTGTTTATTTTTGTACTAATGTCATTCATATTTATTTAGGTTTTTATTAGTTATTACTACTTTATTTTTTTGTTTCTATTTATTTGATGTAGTATTTATTTGTTTTGTTTTATTTTATATTTGTTTATTTTTAAATGTTGTAAATATTTGTATTATTTATTTTGATCAATTAATTCTGTTTGTTTCTGTTTGATTATTATTTGTGTTTTATATATTTGTTTTTATTTCTGTTTGTTCTTATTTATTTATTATATATATTTTTAAATGTCATACATATTTATTTAGGTTTATGCATTTTTATTTGCTTTATTTTTATTAATCAATTTATTTTTGTTTCTATTTATTTATTTTTGTTTTATTTAGGTATATGTTTTTTTGTTTTTGTTTGATCTGCTTTTATTTATTTATGTTTTGGTAACTATTATTTTACAGTGTCCCTGTTACACATTTACTTACTAGAGCCATAACAGTAAATTATGCATAATTACAAACAATTATATAGTACATGTTGTTAAATAACTATTACTCAATACCTATTTGTATAATTACACTTTAACAAGGACACCTTAAAATAAAGTGTTTATTAACTCAATTGACTGGCCTAATAATATATTGTATTAAAATGTGGGTGTGTTTTTTTAGATTATATCACATACCAAATATAGCCCGAATTGTAGTATTGCAAGCATGTTATTTACACAAACTTCTCTTCTTCATTTGTTGAATCTGCAGCATTTCCAGATGACCATCCAGGCCCTCCAGGACGAGCTGCGGATCCAGCGGGATCTGAACCAGCTGTTCCAGCAGGACTCCAGCGTTGGTCCCGGCGAGCCCCTGAGCGCTGAGCTGACCGAGGAGAACTTTCAGCGGCTGCACGGCGAGCACGAGCGGCAGGCCAAGGAGCTCTTCCTCCTGAGGAAGACTCTGGAGGAGATGGAGCTGCGCATCGACACGCAGAAGCAGACGCTCTGCGCCCGCGACGAGTCCATCAAGAAGCTCCTGGAGATGCTGCAGAGCAAAGGGCTGTCGGCCAAGGCCAGCGAGGAGGACCACGAGCGCACGCGGAGGCTGGCCGATGCCGAGATGCACATCCATCACCTGGAGAGCCTTCTGGAGCAGAGGGAGAAGGACACGGCCTTGCTGAGAGAGGTGAGAGAGAGCGCTGGGGAACCATCTAGCAGCACTAATGCAACCTTTAATCGACCAAACATGACCTATTTCTACCTTCAGAACATGTTGTGGATTGAATAACAGTAAATGCACACATTAAACAGCTGCTCTGGGAAAGATGCCTGGTCATTTTTTCCAGAGATGATGATGATGATGATGATTCGGAAATGTTTTTGCTTGCACTCCCAATTATGGTGATGTTGAATCAAGGGCTCTAGATTAGTCATTTTAAACTGTGCCGGACGAGCAAGCTTACCGAGAGGGAGTGAGAGAGGGGGAAACCTGTTACAAATTGAAGGCATTGAACATTTATTGCCATAGAAACGGGTGAGACTGACAAGAACGTTGATGAAAGGAGACACGGATGTTGATGCTGAGTGCAGAAACTGTTAATGTGACGGAAGACGCATTCATCACATTTAGTTTAGTAGTTCATCTTGAGGAAGGATCTGATGTTTATTCAAGTTCAACAAATTTCTCAAGTCAGATCTGTTGCATAATAGAGCTGTTCAGTTTATAATCCTTAACATGGAGGAGAATTAGCTTTTGAGTCAAGGGTTCCCTTGGGAATTTCCAATGGGCTTTTAGCTTAGTGGTTTTTGATTTATGAGTAAAATAAGAGACATTCGTGTTTTGTTGACAGAAATATAACCATACCGTAAAGGTTGCGAGTTTCTATTAAGTTGGACTGACAAGGATGTGAGTTTATGTGCTTGATGAATCGGGCAACCGTTTTATTCCTGTATGCATCGTTTCATCTCAGAATGAGACTCGATGCTGTCAGGACACTGTTATGGTGGTTTAGGTAGTTTTGAAAGGAGTTCTGTCTACCGTTCTCACTCTGTATTTCTGTCAGGCATCTTCTGAGACGCCCATTAGCAACTTAACTTTGGCAACAGCGGCATCTAGTGGCCAGTTAATGAAATGTCACAATCAATTCTTACTATGGCTGCGTCCAAAAGCTTAGGCAGCTGACATGTTGTCTCCCTGTCCCTGCCCTTATCAGGCAGTGACTTTATAGGCAGCGTTTGCGCACAAAGGTACCTCACGAAAATTACAAAAAGAAAACCTTGACAAGATGATCACACTGTAAACCTGAATAAGTTAGCAGAACTCAAAAACTTTGAGGTAGTTCAGAGATTCAGTTTAAGCAAAACTGCCAGATTTGTATTTTGTACTCGTAAATTAAATGCTCTCCTTCAGACTCCAGAATCTCATTAAAGCGTTTACTGACGAAGGCAAAGTTGTGCTTTTTATATGCGCGCACAACTATATTGCTACAGTAACTTCGGGGCGATGCAGACAAACCTGAGATGAAGCGGATTGCTCATGAAAAGAGTTGGCGTTCTGTATGTCTGCTCAGCGCACCTGCTCCCCTTCCTGACGCCACGGGATGCACATGATGGTGACGTTGCAAATGTTGATGTGTCACATGAAAAAAGTTCAAGAAGCCTTTTGAACACTTTGAACAGATTTTTACATTCACAAACATCTATACTACACACTGCATGAAAGGTATAGTATTCGAAAAATAATAAAGGCACTTTAAAAGAGGTTGATGTATTAAAGCTTCCTTCAGCAAGAGCTTATTTACATACAGAACTCTTAAAGGTACAGTGGCGGTGAAGAAGGATCATGTAAAACTAAATCACACTTTCAATTATTTTCTCTTTAATGTAATTAAAATTCAAACCCAAATTAATTATAATTTTTAATTGAATATTATTTTAATTGATAATTTTTTAATGAATTTTTATGTATTTTAGCAGCAGTCAAAACATCCTTGAATAGATAGTAATGTTGTCAGATATGAGTGTTGTGCGACAGCAGCTCTCAACAATTAAATTCCCTGAAGCGTTGCTCTGCTTTCCATAAGCTTTCTACATCTCTCTCTCTCTCTCTCTCTCTCTCTCTCTCTCTCTCTCTCTCTCTCTCTCTCTCTCTCTCTCTCTCTCTCTCTCTCTCTCTCTCGTCCATATTTTGTGTTTGGACGATGATTTTGAGGTCTTTGATTGCCCAGAGGGTGCAGGCTCTTTGTGTTTAGAGGACGTTGCATTCACTCTATTTGTCGGTTGCTCGGTACATTATCTTTTTCATAAGGGACTCAGTCATGCACAAACACTCAAACCAGTGTCTCTGCTGCCTCAGAATTGAGTTCGAGCGACATCAGTGTGCTGAGTTTGTAATTTGGCTGTCTAAAATCAGAAGTCAGGGTTGTTTTATTATCATTTTTTGCTGGACATAATGTGGGGTGGTATGGATCCTCATCAGCTGATGGCTGACGGTAGAGGAGGCCGTTATTCTCCTGTCGTTTCTCCTCATGATCCTCGTCTCATGTTTTCTTCTCAGGATCTCCATAGACGGTATGAGGGAGCTCCAGAGTCTGCCAAAACCAAGGCCCTGCAGACTGTCATCGAGATGAAGGCAAGTGTGTGTGTGTGTTGTGAGGAAATCCCAAACTTTAGTGTTCTTTCTAAAACAGATAATAACTCATATTAACTCACCTACTCATATTCCTGAAACTGTCGTGTTGTGTCAGTAATTTTACACTACTTTTCAATAATTTGGGGTTTATTTAGATTTGTTTTATTCAACAAGGGCACATAAAATTGATCAAAAGTGAAAGTTAAGACATTTTATAATGTCATAAAAGATCTGTTTTTGCAATAAATGCTGTTCTTTTAAACTTTCTGTGAATCCTGAAAATTAATCCATAAGTTTCCACAAAAATATTAAGCTGTTTTCCACATTGATAATAATAAGAAATGTTTCTTGAGCAGTAAATCAGCATATTAATGATTTCTGAAGGATCCCGCGACACAAAATTCAGCTTTGCAATCGCATAACTAAATGACATTTTAAAATATATTAAAATAGAAAAGTTATTTTAAATTGTCATAATATTTCACAATATTGTGGATTACTGTAGCCAATCAAATACATTTATTTAAAAATCCTACTGACCCTTACTGGATTTGTCCGGTTTACGCACATTTTTCCCAATAAAATTAAATTAACACGTTTTAAAGCAGATATTTGTATAGATGCAAAGTATACCTATACCATATCAGTTATCAGCTGCTTTTAACATTATTTAAACTAATATTGAATATTAAATATTGAATGTTCATTTCCCATATTTTTACATGCAACACCCACTTGAAATCTTTAAAATCACTTATTTAATAACACTGTTAAATGTAATGTTTAGGTTTATGAGGAAGTGTTTGGAAAACCTGTTTGAAATGATCTTTATTGTAATTTTGTCTGGTTACGCTAGTTTCTTAAATGGTATATTAGATTTCAGGATTGTTTGAAGTTTTAAACACTTCTGTAGAAGCAACTAGCTCCTTAGGTAGGACTGAAGGTGTCCTCAAACCCCTCTCTGATCTCTGCAGGACTCTAAGATCAGTTCTCTGGAGCGCGGTCTGAGGGATCTGGAGGACGAGATACAGATGCTCAAGTCAAACGGTGCTCTCAGCACAGGGGAGAGAGAGGAGGAGATGAAACAGATGGAGGTCTACCGCAGTCACTCCAAGTTCATGAAGAATAAGGTAGAACCTGTGGCTCACGGGCATTAACACTGCTTTTTTAACCTCTGCGGGTCGTGTGTTATTTGATCGCAGATTTAGGTTGGTGTTGAATTTTAGCAGGCGTCTTGTGGTGCTGTAATATGACATGGTGTGCATCACAACTAGCTAAATAAGCATAACATTGTCTACATTTTCATTTTATCTGGTCAAAGTTGTCTTGATAAATTTTTCATCGTATTATTATGTTATTATCATTACTAACTTTTATCTTGACCTATTACAATGCTAATTTGTTTTTATATTTTCACTTCTTTTTTTTTAAATTGAATTATTAATTGTATGTATAATATTTTTCCTAAGGAAACTGTTTACCTTTTAAACATATCCTTTTTAATGACATTTAATTGCAGCTAAAATCGTAACCGCATGGCCTGTGCGGTGAATGCTGATTGGTTTAGTAACGCTGCCGGGGTGGTGTTTGATTGGCCGCAGGGCGTGCATGCGAGCTGGTGGATGGTGATTGGTGGTTGTTGCAGTAACAGCACCCTCTCCTGACAGGTAGAGCAACTGAAGGACGAGCTGGCGCAGAGCGAAGCGCAGGCCGAGGAGCTGAGAAAGCGGGCGGCTGAGCTGCAGCAAGAGGCCTCTGCCGTAAGACACCCAGAGAACCGGCTTAGCACTCGCACAGCTCTGCTTCCCTCACCAGAGAGAACGTCTCACTCAGACATCAGATAGGGTTCTGGGTCACGCTAACCTCAGAAAAGCCCACTGACTGACCGACCGGCCGGCCCCTTAGCTTAGGGCGTTTTGTTTTTTTTCCTGCAAGAGGAATTATCTCTGATCTACGAAAGCCCTGAGGTGTTGGATAATTTTTTTTTAAAGTTAATGTCATACATTATTTATGCTGCCTTCTCGGAGTAAATGGGCAAGAAGAAGAAAAAATCCCAGTGTAAAAAATAAAGCGCCCCCAATGGTCGAAGTTGATACTGCATATATTGTATAGTGATA
Source organism: Phoxinus phoxinus (assembly GCF_949152265.1). Lineage (NCBI taxonomy): Eukaryota > Metazoa > Chordata > Actinopteri > Cypriniformes > Leuciscidae > Phoxinus > Phoxinus phoxinus. Next base: position 5,009,892 of record NC_136884.1, read on the forward strand.
GTGTAAGTAATAATAAAATAATAAAGTAGATATAAAAAGTGAATCTTCAGACATAATCTTGGGATGCATGATATATTTTTCACTATATTTGTGTTGGATTATTTTGTTTAAATACTAGAGACATCATATTAGGCCTAGCCCAGTATTTTTTCTAAACAGAAATGTTTAAATTAAAATGTGTGTGTGTATATATATATATATATATATATATATATATATATATATAGTATCAGTAATTGTACTACTTTTGTTCAACATAAATATATTTACTTCAGTTAGTTAGCAAGGTATTTTTTCTCGAATTTTCTTATAAGTTTAAGTTTATGTAATATTTATATATATAAAAAAAATATTTCAGCTTTATTTAGTTTACCATAAACATTTTCTAATAGTTTTAGTTTTTACAGTAAAATCAGTGCATGCCATCTCCCCAGTGTTCGAATCACGTTAGGCTTTTTACACTGATTAACACCTCAGTCTTTTTTTCCATTCTAAATTCAACTTGAACAGAACACGATATTCCACCGACTAAAGAGCTCATGGGAAAAGTGCTTTTGGACACAAAGACAAACAGTAGCATTACTCGACAGTATGATCAGGGTGGGCGAAGGAGGGAACGATGGGCGGTGAAGGGAACTGTTCAAAAATACTAGCTTTTGAGTCTCGACTCGTTCTCAGTGGCCGCCTGTGGTCATAATACCAGGATCAGTGGGCGGCAGTGGTTCAGGCCGATGGGTACAGTTGAAAGTCCCAAGGTTTCTCTGATCAGGAAAGCAGAGTCGCCCAGTGCTGTGCTGAGAGGTCGGATGCCACTCTAGACTCCCACGATACTTTTCACCCGTTTGTCTTTCTCTTCCTCTCCCTCTTGTTTGTAGCGCTGGTTGGAGTAGAGCTGAGAGCACTAATGTCCACGAGGCTTGAGTCTGTCTCTCTCTATCACTCTGAATTGTCTCTCTCTCTCTCTCTCTCTCTCTCTCCATCTCCTGTGCACGCCTTTTTTCACTAGGGTGACTGGCCGCCAGTAGAGTTACAGCTTTAGGCCATGCTAACCTGCTATAGCTGCCCCAGTGCATGCTGGGAATGCCAAGACTGTGATGTTTGTCTTTTTCTTTGCAGATGAACACTTTTTATAGTGTCTTAACTCTTTGTTTACTGTCTGTGTGTAAAAATGGATTTAAATGTGTACCGAATTCAAATGTTTGCAAGCATGAACGAGTGTTTTGTGGATGATTTGTAAAGATGATTTAAGCTCAATACATCAAGTGCTTCTCTTCACAGAAAACAGCCTGGTAATGCTCTGCCTGCTTGAGGAGTCTAATTCAAGGAGTTTGCAAGTTTAATTTGTCTTAGATGAAGCTTAACACTTGGCATAATTACAATATTCCACTTTTGTTCTCGCATCAGACCTGAGACTACAGGTTTCATCCTGTTTTGCTGCGTTTGCATCCGATGAAGGTGTTTTAGGGGAAATGTGTTTCACCAGAGCTTGAAGGAGTTTTCTGGAGGGTTTTCCACACATTCAGACTGACTGTTTTACTTGCACAGATTGACCAGGTGAAGCAGGATCTGTCCCGGAAGGACACCGAACTCTTGGGCCTGCAGACTAAACTGGAGACGCTTACCAATCAGTTTTCTGACAGCAAACAGCACGTCGATGTACTCAAAGAGTCTCTCACTGCCAAAGAACAGCGTGCTGCCATCCTGCAGACTGAGGTAAGAGTTACGCAATGAATAGCATGGCTGGATAAAAGTAAAATAGAAATTACAAAGATGGGAATTTCTTGAAGTTCTCGATGGGTTGTTGTTCTACCAAACTGACTTTCAAGAAAAAAGTTTGGTTGGAAAATGATCAATAATCATTGTTGCAATTCTGATATAATCACATCTAGTTATCCAGCTAGATAACTATATTATATCTTAACCAGAATAACTACAATTGGTTAAAAACATTCTTCAGTGCAGGTTCCCTGCCTGACCATCAGGGGGCACTGTTGTATCAAACATGTTATTGGGCTGTTGTGAAGTTGCTAAGGCATGAATGGCTTCTTTGTGTGTGCTTTTAATTCTGTACTTAGTCTATCATCACACCTTTTATCATAATCCAGTGTTACCAGTGCCAGCATGTGATTCATGGAGTTTAGCTGATGGTTAATGTGCCTTGACTGGCCAAGTATTAGTGTGTTCCTGCACATTGTCATGAATAATAGTACTTTAATGTACATTGAGAGTCAGTCCATGCGTCTGTATGAATTTTGTGCCTGTGTGCATTTCAGGTCGATGCTCTACGTCTACGTCTGGAAGAAAAGGAGAGCACGCTTAATAAAAAGAGCAAGCAGATTCAGGAAATGTCCGAGGAGAAGGGAACGCTCAACGGAGAAATTCACGACCTCAAAGACATGCTTGACGTCAAGGAACGCAAGGTCAACGTGCTGCAGAAAAAGGTAAAGGTCGTGGCAAACCGTATCAAAATAGTGTTTTACTTCAAACTGAGGTTCGAGGGTTTCATGCTTTTGGAAGCAAATAAAGCTTTGTGTTCGACGCGAACCTTTCCAAGGATCCCAGCAGAACCATTGCGGTAGCGTATGCATTCGTAAACATCGACGCGCCCTTCAAACGCATGTCATTTCCTCCTCCTGAACACAGATGGCACTGTTACGCCACATTTAATGAGTTCTGGCGAAATACACAAAGCCAGCCTCACCAAATATCCCTCTGTGTAAATTTCTGATTTCTAAAAGTAGGGAAAAGTTGTGTTTGTGATGGCGACGGAGTCTCCTGTTCTCAGAAATGACACACACACAGGCCGTTAACCTCAGGCTAACAGCGGGCGCCAGGGTTTATATGTCTGTTCTGCATCTTTCATATCCATGCAACAGCTGTTTGCTTCTACCTCAAATGCACGTTGGATATACAGGAAGCCGTAGCATTCGCCGTTCCCGCCGACATCGCTTTTCATCGTCAGTATTTAGGGTGCAGCTTTGAACTTCATTCCACAATATACAAACTTTGACAGAAATCGGCGCACAAGTCAAAGCTATCACTGACATGTTTCAAGCTTGCCGTGCCGCTCTCCTTGCGTCTGTCAGAGGATGTTTCCATGGTGACCCATGAGGCAATGCTTCGCAGTCACATCCGACTATCAGTTTCAGTTCTTCTGCGCTGAGATCATAGGCTGTACAAACAAGCCCCCCGTCCGCTGCCTCATTAATCTTGACTTAGGGATAGTCTGAGTGCACGAAACCCACAGTGAGCTCACCTTTATTGGGAAAACAGGAAGTTGTGCATCTCTCTAATGGACATTCCAGGGATAATGTTGCAAATCATGCTCCTAAGATCGCTGTAACTTGTGTCATATGTTATTTTACGATTAAGTTTCCCAAAGAAGCACATGGATCATTTGCTATAAAGTAGAACTGAAGTATGTTTGCTTAAATAGCTAATAGCTGTACCCCTTTGAATTGCACTCATAGTTTACAGGAAGTGACTTTTGACTGATAATAGCGATCCTGGAAGACCTTTTAAGGTTGTGATTTTTTTTAGTTTGCTTCTAATTCAGACTTAAGGATATCGCTTTAATGGCAAATGCTTGCTTTCTTCCAAGTTTCTTTCTTAATTATTGTTATATTCATAATCCAATGTCCAAATTTGTGAATATCATCAATAGTTTTTTGTGTTCTTCCATGTTTTATTAACCCTTTAAATGCATGAATGTTTCAGCAATCGTTATTACATATTTGTGTCTTTAGCGACCCGGATCTACATCTAGTGTCTCAAATATAAAGATTGGGCACTTTCTTATCATTTTCTGATCTTTCTCATAATAGTTTTTGTCTCTGTTTTGGCTGTTTTCATTCTCTCTTCGCCTCAGCCGCTTTGCTTCTCTGCACAGTTTGAGTCTGAAAGCCTCTCAGAGTCATCGGGGGCACAATGAACTTCTTTTTTTTTTTTTTTTTTAAGCCAAGTGCTCTCCCAAGCCACAGAAAGAGAAACATTTAGTTTCCATTATAGTGCCTGATCCGTTCTGTATTGCCCCAGAGTTGTTCCTAATGGCCATAACACATTGAGACAGTGCTATGAAGGTATGCACGAGGCTGCTCAACAGGACACCATTCAACGCACAGGTCAAACACGAGAAAACGGCAGACCGTATACAGAGGAAGCAGTATTACATCCAGCTAGGAAAAACTAGCACATACGGATCATTGCACATTTTTAGAAACCTTCTGTCCTGTTAAAGGGGACATTTCAAGCGTGCCGCACACATCCTGAAGAGTAAAGCCAAAATATTTCGATCGGCCCCCTGGTGGCTGGCTAGATAAACCCTGCCCTCGTCATGTAAACATGTTTTCTCTCATTTTAGGTAGTTCTTATCATGTTGACTTTGTTTTTCCAATAATTTGGTTTTAGTACGTAATATGATGCTTATAAAAATGGGGTGTAACATGATTGATAGCTGGCCTTTTATTATTTTTTTATTTTTTTTACAAATTTTACAGTGAAAGGAAATGCGTCACAGTCTATGTGACGTCATGGACAAAATCATTGCATAGTTTACATTTATTACATTTATTTATTGTCTAAACTCCCTCAGTTTTGTAGTTCATGATTCAAATCATGATTTTGCCATCAGCTCATTAACATAAGACCACCTACATTCACATAAGAATTACATTACCCGCCCTGATGAATGATGTGTGCACTCTCTAGGGAAGTGTTAGTCTATCATAGCAAAGTTCATTTGCATGAATTCTGAATTCTGCGAGATTAAGTAGCAAAAACAGCTGTTGCATGGATATGAAAGGTTAGTGAGAGTGGAAAATATAATGGGAAAAAATCAAATAATTCCTGGTTTTGATGTTTAAAACCTGCTATCATTACAAGCAGACTTTAGGGAAAAATAAAATGCTAAAAAGTGTCGAATATGTCCCCTAAAAAAGCAACACGGTTTAGTTTTATTCAAACAACACATAGCGCTGTTCCATTTGTGGATACGAAAATGAGCTTTCCTAGACTGTGTGTGTCTGTGTATATATAAGTGAGTAAATGAATAGATACACAATGTCCTGTGATGTATGCATTCGTTCTCAGAGGAGGCCTAGCCTGGGCTCGTTTCTTTTTTCCCCGCACTCTCCTTTAATGTCTGAACATAATTTTTTCTCCCTCTCGGAGCTGTTTGGCTTTGTAATTGTTTTCCCAGCGGCTCCGGTTCATGTGCGGCGCTCTCTGCCTTCTCCGTGGCACGGTTTGCCTGCGCGGATGTGAGCGAGTGCACGCCGAACGGAGCAAAACACCTCTTCCAGCGGCTGCCGAGAGTTTGGGGCCGCTCTTCTCTCTCTTTGTTTATATTCAGTGTTTTGTGTTTAACCGAACACTTACCCTTTAACAGCCTGGAAAATAACGATAATTTAATTTGCAACTGTCAGATAAGGTGGCAGACAGATCCGCAGTGGAAGCGGCCGAACTAAATATTGAAAAAACAGCGGTTTGGATGGGAATTCTTTCGCAAGTTCACGGCAGGACAGGCTGCAGAAAATAACATTTGTTAATGCAAGGAGGGCGGAATACAAGACACCGCTCAGCAGAACTCGCTCAAGTATGTAAACCCGAGTCGAGCGTCTTGATGGAGAGCAGCTCTCTTTGGCATGAGAGGGTCGTCAGAGACACTTTGTCTTGTGGATGAACATGGGCAGCGCTAGGGGTGGGCTTCTGGGAGTTTTTTTTACCATAAAGTTTCCACGTCTGGAGATTTTTATCATTATTAAATCCATTTAGGATCGCAACTAATACAAAAATAGGCTTCAGACTATCGGCACATCACATCTTATTTTGAAACAAAATGAAATAATTGCGCATAAATCCTGGTCTGCAGACGACACCAAAGAAACTAAACCTGTTTGTTGACTTTGTGGTCAGAGTTTCGCTCCATTCGGATGTAATAAACACCCAATATTCAGCGTTGCTCAAGGAATTTGTTGGCAACCTTTGAAACACAATCCAGGACATCGAGGTTCTTGCAAAACACTTTTATTAAGAAACACGAAACATGTCATGAACCTCACAAACTTCAGCATATCCAGCAACCGTATTTCTCTTAGAAGAAGCATTCAGCCCGCTAACATTTGAACACACTCGACACCTTGACGACATAAACCTGTCATCAAAGTACACTGTGCATTGGACTGCGCCGTTTAAAAGTTTGGGCTCAAAAGGATTCGTTTCCTTTTTTAAAGAAGTTAATACTTTTATTCAGTAAGAATGCATTGCATTGAATAAAGTGATTAATTTCAGCATTCAACCAAATCAGCATACTACAATGATTTCTGAAGTATCATGTGACACTGAAGACTGGAAGTAATGGCTGCAGAATATAGATGCTATAGAAAATATAGAAAAATATATGGAAAATTTAAAATATATGGAAAAAGAAAAATGTTAATATTTCACAATGATTAATGTAGAATTTTTTTAATCCAGTAAATGCAGCCTTTATTTACTTTAAGCCTTTATATATAATGCATTATTATAGTATTTTTAATACATTAATTATTCCTTGTAATGCAGCTTATAATGCATTGTATGGTCTCATGAATAATTGTAACCACAGTTATAACACATTATAATACTGATCTATTCATTGAATTCACCTTTAGAAAGTATAATCCATTCAAAGATACAACTATCTAATTTAACAATCTGCAAGTACTATAATGCATTTTAACTTTGTTTATAATTATTTCTGAAAATATATAATGTGCATTATGAATACCTCTATGATGCATTATAAAGGCTTTAAGTAAAGTGTTACTGAGATGTCTTTCAAAATCATTTAAAAAAAACTTTTGCAAGCCAAAAGGGTCAGCATTGTTGTTTTATTTAAAAATCCATTCACATTTTTTAAATTGGCAGAGACTATAAGTTTAGTGGGACATTTTTTTTGTTTCCGCTCCACTAATATTGAGAGTTTTACTTCATTAACAATGACTCACCGCACAAGTAACGTTTCAACATGTATTATCGAGTGTATCATATTCCAGCATTTCATCGAAGGATGTCCCTATGCACACTCACAGAGGGTTTGGTGTAAACCCTGAACATTCACTAACCCCTGAAACGCCCCCGTGGATGAAGAACTTCCAATTTGCCACACTTTTAAAGGCTGGTTCAGAACGCAGAACGCTTGTGTGCCCCCCCTTCTTTTCGACGGCTAAGGAGTTGAAGAAGGCTAACAGGCTTAGCACCACAAGGAAAGCCTCTTAAACAGAGCGTGTCGGGACTGAGTTGTGATCTTGCTGAGAAAGAGCCTCTTACATTGTTTGTTACCATCCTTCAGGAGAGAGAGAGAGAGAGAGAGAGAGAGAGAGAGAGAGAGAGAGAGAGACACAGACACACAGACAGAGAGAATGGAGCTTTAAGAGGGCACATGCTAATAAGTGCCTTGTGTTAAAATAATGATAAAACCCACATCAAAAGGGCGAGAGTCTTAAGCCCCTAACAGTCTGATAGAGAGCGAGAGAAAGATCCTCTCTGCTTTCCACTTAATTGGGGAAAAGAAGTTCTACAGAAGTTTGTAATTAATCGACACTTCCTCCTCCTCATCACCCTGTTTCTCAGACTTTTCAATTTCAAAGTGCTTTTAATAACATGTTTGTTTTACCAATTATAAAAATGCAAATAAAACAAAGTTTTAAATTAAAATTTTTAATGGTAATACTGTACTTTGAAATTTGATCTGATATATATTTTTTATTGCAATAGCAGGCCCCTTATTATTTGCATTTTTATAATGTGTTTAATTTAATTGTACATTTTAAATTAATAAATATTTTACAAAAATACAAATAAAGATGATACGCTATCTTTCAAAAGTTTGGGTTTAATGTTTTGAAAGAAGTCTCATGCTCACCAATGCTATATTTATTTGATGAAAAAGACAGTAAAACATTAACATGACCATTTTCTATTATTTTATTTTATTGGTTATATTTTAAAATGTAATTTATTCCTGTGATGTTAAAGCTTCTTCTTCTTCTTCAATATTTTTGTGGAAACTTTTTTACAGGATTCTTTCAATCAATATTCAATCAAATCTTACTGTCCAGAAACTTTTGAATGGCATTTTTCATGTGTAGTAAAAACTTGCAAACAGTAATTGCTATAAACATCATAGTTATTGTAAATAAGAAACTCATTTTTTTTTTTTTTTTTTTTTTAGCTTTGCACTGTAGCAGAAGTGCTTCTATAAAGGGAAGCATTTTGAAACTTCCCACAGTAAAACTCTCTCAGATAAATGACTGCACGTCTCTAAATTCATGCCCATTAAAGCGCCTCAACTGCAACCAGTAAATCTTTGACCACCTTGAACTTTTGCATTATTCCAAATATACGTGTCCGTTGCAATTTACTATATAAAGCTAATGAGGCGCAGTTACACACTGGAATTTCCCTCCTGCTGTCACTTTGTATCAAACCAGTGCAACTGCAGTCATGTGATCCATAACTAGTCGGCACAGACCTGGCACGGCAACTAGTTACTAACATATGGTGATCAAAGCTGGAATATGAATTTTGACGATTTTGAAAAATTAAGGGAAATCTATTTCTGTGTGTGGGAGTTTGCAGACACAAAGACTGGCGTCATGCCACTTACCTGTCAGGTCTCACCCACTCAGGTGCCAAACTCCTGACACACATTTGCATTACTGAGCAGTGTGTGTGTTCGACGCCACCCATTCCGTTTCAACAAACCTCTCATAAATGACACTCACGTGTTATGTTGCAAAATAGATCCTGACAGGTGGATCAAGACCCCAATGCAAATTGGCTACTTATTTGTTTTTTCAAATAAATAAATGAACATTTGAGTTTAAATTATTTAATGATTTGAGAAAAAGTGATTGCAGAGTTGTACTAGGATAAAAAAAATAAAAAAAAATCAAATTGCTATTAAAAGGGGTCATGATATGAGAAATCATAATATTTTTTAAGAGGTGTTTGTACCATTAAAGCATCCTGCAACGTCCTCCTAGTTATAAACAAAGCATTTATTTAATCAAGCTCCATAAAACGGCTCATTTTGATATTTGATAAATACATTTGCATATGACCGCCTCCAGATCAAGACATCGGCGAATAGTCATCGCACAATAGTATTGGATTATCCACTGTATTGGATCCGACATTAGCTGCATCACAAACCATAAGGAAATCATTTCATAATAATTTAATTATGGTTTTATATGGATAATGTTTTCAAAACACTTACTCGTGTGCAATAGCAAGTGCAATAACAGTGACCGTTTACTGACCAGCATGAAAGGAGCCGTCCAGACAAAGGGGCAGAATGAAAATTATTGTGGAAATTATGAAAGTGATCCCAACTATTGTTCCTCTGTGCCGTTATTACTCTGCTATTCTTTTATTTTTAGAACAATATCTTTATCGTTATAGTTATCGACCCTTGTGTATACAGTTTAGTGCTCATTATGCAGAAATATTCAACCTCAGAACGGCGTGTTTGATCAATCAGAATCAAGTATTCCAGAGAGACATGTAATATTAATAAGCGCAAAAAACATATTGCAAACACTTTTTCTCTTATACATAGTCGCTTCTGAGTTCCCATCTGCTGAAAGTCCTCAGAAAAGATCTCCCTCCCGTCGCTCCGCTCTGTGGGTTTGACATGTTGTTTTGTTCGGCTTGCACATTGCATACAATTCTGATGCAACCCGCTGTAAACGCTCAAATCTTTTCATTCTGTGCGTGCGTGTGTGTGTGTGTGCATGTTGTCTTGTTGTGTGTCGTGTGCCTCTCTGTCTGTTTCCAGAGCTCACACCACACTGACAAGCAGCGGATCACTAAGTGAAACAAAACACTCTTTAATAATTCAGACACCCCCCCTCCTCTCACTCTTGCTCTCTGTCTCTCTCTCTCTCTCAAACACACACACACACACACACACACACACACACACACACACACACACACACACACACACACACACACACACACACACACACACACACACACACACACACACAAATCCCTTTAAGTCTCCATGTGTTTGGATCTCTGTGACGGGAGGCTGCTCTTTTTGTCTCGTCTCTTATCCGCTCACACACTCTCGGATGAAACCAGAAACGAGGCAGAGAAGCGTGTGAGAGTGTGTGTGTGTGTCCATATACAGTACATAGAGCGTTCCTCTCTCAGTTTTAGTTAGCAGGTCATCCAATTCCGGATTAAACCTGCTCCCAGAATCCCAACACGGACTTTCTCTCCTTTAATAGGCTGCTATTTTGAACGTAATCATCATTTGGCTTGACATGGATCCCCCGTAATCTAGATCTGTGTGTCCGTCTCCTCCGTGAGGAAGATGAAGGCATTTTCCCTCCATTAGCCTGAGACAGGATTGCAGTTTTCTACTCAATGCTCTGATTGTTTTCCAAAATATAATTGCAGTTATCATATGACTCTGCACATGCAAAATAAGAGCGCTATGAAATATTCATGAGCGTATAGCCGAAGCTGTGCGGGGTAACCCGAGACTCTGGGGGCGCTGGGTAATGTGGCAGACGAGCGTAATCAGGTTGTGTTACACAAGCAGGTTTCATGGGCGACCGCAGACTATATCAGAGGGAGGAGTGTGTGCGATGGGTTCAGACATTTGAATGCGTGCGTCGTCGGACAGGTGGAGCTGTCAGGTGTGTGTTTGATTAATGAGGGGCTGGAGATGTTTAATTGTGCGTAATGGACATGCATGTGCACACACTTCTCCTGTTTATGTCTTCCACAAGAAATCTGCCACAATTCCACTCAACTTTACAAATCGAGACCAATCAGCACAACCTATTTTTTAAAAGCAGCTGAGACTAACCTCGACATCTGTCCAAACATGTGTGAAATTATTTAAAACAACACACCCTGCCGAACTTTTTATTATTCGAGCAACAAGTGTAGGCTTTTTTGAACCAGGGCAAATTCATTATTGGGTTTCTTCTCACTTCTCCCTCTGCCTACATTTGTTATCCTTGTAATCGCTTTTGCCAAAACATTCACCCTTTTAATTAAATTCATAAGTCGACACAGCTTTATCTCTCTCAGTGGTCTGGTTTGAAAAACAGTTTTGCAGATTTCTCTCGCTCCTTACCGGGAACTGAGTAAAAAAATGGTTCTGCTTCTAAATCGCAAGGCACTTAAAGACAGGAAGTGGCGTGGAAACAAACTACAAAGGGAGAAAAGATATAAGAGATGTGCTCCAAAGATTTTTGGTATGTTCATTTTGTTTGGTTAATAATAATATTAGCTACAAAAGTTATTTATTAATAATTATCACACACACACACACACACACACACACACACACACACACACACACACACACACACACACACACACACACACACACACACACACACACACACACACTGGGTAGTAACTGATTACATGTATAAATACATCTGGATTATGTACTTTTTAGATTATATTACATTTTAAAATACAAGTCTACAGACTACAGTTACTTTTTATTGATTACATGATTACATGTTATTCTCACAATGGCAGTAAATTATTCATAATTCATTGATTCTCCCTACTACTTTTTTTTTTTTTTTTAGCTTTTAAATTGTCCTTTCTAAAAAAGCCTACTGCTTGTATAGGATCAGAAGGTCTTCCAGATTTGTTGCACACAAAGAACCAGCCACTAAAAACTGCCACACACACACACACACACACACACACACACACACACACACACACACACACACACACACACACACACACACACACACACACACACACACACACACACACACACACAGTAGTTGATCACTGGATTTACAGAAATCATTTCACTTTTAAGGAGTGTTTTCTTAACATTGCAATATTGCATATCTAATTAGCTCCTGACGAACACAATAAATATATTTTTAGTCATTACACCATGTACTTTTGTCTGTGGAAGGCATTTGTCTCTTTGACCTAATATATTTACTTGAAGTACACCCCAAGATTTTAAGTTAATAAGTTCGGCCTTAATAAATAATTAAGTTCACAGTTCTCTGATTATAGTTAATGGTCACATGACATGCAGGATTTTTTTTAAAAATATATATACTGTATGTATGTATGTATGTGTTATTGAATTAAAAATAATGAAAATATTTGTATAATAATATTAGAATTTGATGATTTTTTATGTATTAATAAAAAAAAAACAATAAAACAATGTTTGTTTTATTTTGTGATATACCTCTCATTCTCGTTGGCTGTGAGGCTGGCTGCTGCCATAGCAACAAAACTTCAACATTTTAGAATATTTGGTTATACGTCTTAAAACAATTACGTTCATATCGAAGACCATATATTTTCTCTTCATCTTGTTCAGCCCAAGAACTTTCAATCTAAACACTCGAGGTAGGCCTGCTGATAAAATGTGTTTTCACAGAGAGCCGCTCTATCAACGGCAGGTTGTTTCAAAGCAGCTAAAAGAAACAAAAACGGCAACTATTTATCAAATCCGTCAGCGTTTAATTGAATGTGAAACGGTGGACAGGAACAGTCAGTCTTTTCATTGAGCTGTCGGGACATGATGAATGGAGCGAAACGTGGAAATGCCCATCTCTCCCGTGTCATTCATCAGCCGCGGCGTCACGCACACGCCAGCCGCGCACGCAGATAAGGAAAGTTTATGAAGAGAATTAGTTCTGAATATGCTTCTAATGAGGTCATTATTTATTTCCAGCTGAACAGTGGGAAAAAAATAGATTGTTTTTAACCGATCCCCCATTCCTAATGTTACATATGGAATGCTGTAAGTGCAAGTGCTGAAAATAAAATGAAAAATGGCTTCACTTAGTCTACTCTGAGCTTAAGTGTGAGTAAATGTTGTTTATTGTGCTTTAATAGATATGTCTTCATCTGGAGCAGTTGGATGTCGTAAAACTGTCTCTCTCTCTGTGCAGATTGAGAACCTGCAGGAGCAGCTGAAGGATAAAGAGAAGCAGATGACCAGTCTAAAGGAGCGCGTCAAATCCCTGCAGGCCGACACTTCAAACACGGACACGGCGCTCACCACGCTGGAGGAGGCCCTGGCGGAGAAGGTGGACACACACGTTCGTTTACAGACACCTAAATCCATCAATGTCGGGTTGTACCCTGTCAGGTTTAGGGTTGTTATGATGCCAACATTTTGTTTGCCATGATTCTCACCCACGTAGTGTTTGAAGCAACGGCCTGTTAGTTATACACCGCCCAGTTGGATTGGTGGTAGAGATTTTTTGCATTAACTGGAACTAAAGCACTGGTTTTGTATTTTTGATATCCGTAGTCCGTTTTTTAGAGCATTACAGCAAGTGAAGGGTCCGACCTTAGTAATTAGTAAATACATAAATGTTACATTAAATTATTATCATTCATATTATTCATAATTTTTTATATGAATGAATGATTTAATAATAGTAAATATTATATTAATATTACATTTGGTTGTTTATTTTGTGTTAATAGTATTTTCTTACTATAATTAATATTAATTAATATTTAATATAATTTGTAAATATTATATATTACATTTATATTAAATAATAGTAAATAACACAAATAATTTATAAATATATAAATAATAAATCAAATTAATATTTGACATGTTAATAATATATAATGTTAATTAAATATAATATATTAACATATTGTTGTTATTATTAATTTAATGTTATTTAATATAAATGCATAATCTAATACCATTAGTAAACGTATAAATATTACAGTAAGATATTATTGTTATTATTATTAACTTTATCATTTAATATTAATGTATGATCTAATATTATTAGTACATTTATAAATGTTAAGTATGAATGAAGTATAAATTTAATTTATACATTTAATATGAATGTATAATCTAATACTAACAGTAAATGTTATATAAATATACAATTTTGTTCTTTATTTTTTTATTAATATTAGTATTGTCTTGTAGAAGTATTTTCTAACTACAATCAATAATTAATATTAATGTGTAAATCAATATTATTAGTTTTTTTAATCTTGCATTTAGTCTGTTACTATTATTAATATTATTATGAACTACTCTATGAATGGTAGTAGCGTGTGTTATGTCTCTGAAGGACACGAGTTCACAGGTAACATATACTGTACAGCAGAAGCTGTGTGTGTGTGACAGCGGTGAAGATTGCTCTGTCACACACCCTTATGTAAGGCCTCAGTCATTCTCGCACTACGATTGACCTCCCAGCAAGCGCACGGATCCACGGGTCAATCCCCGTCACTTCTCATCAACTCACATCGCATGTGTGATTGTCTTCGCCAACACCTTCTCGCAGTCCTCTCTGAATGTCTCAGGTCACGGACGTCCAGATGACGCGGCTCTCTGAATCAACATATCCCCCACACCCACTCCCCGAACTCCACCTCATGAATATGAATGAAGTAAACCCGGGGGTTATTAGCATTGTCTTGTGTGTCCGCAGCTTGGCGGCGATCTGCTGTTCTGCGTTTCCCCACTTCATCTCGCTCACATACCCTCACGCGCCGAGGTTTGGGCCTCCTGTTCCTCCCAGCCGCGGGGTGGAAATCAACTTTGTCAGCCATCTGCATATTGAAAAGGGGAGCTCTGGCTCGTTCAGTGGACTCACACACTCCAACACCTACACGTATGCACTTTTGCGCCACGTTCCCTCACTCACGCAGACCGTTTCAGTCCTTCACACGCCTCGGATGCCGTACGAGGCTCATTCTGACCCCCGGTGCTGAGCATCACGAAGAGAGTTAGCTGGCACAGCGATGAGCGGTCATGCTTAATGTCACAGCTCAGCGAGGAGCGTCCAGGAACGCCGGCTCGGGAGAGTGAAATACAGCCTTTGCGGTGAGAAATGCAGTGCGGGCCTCAAAAAGAGCTGTGTTATTATTGTCCGGTTCGGCCGCTCTGTGTGTGAGTTTTGGCCGGCGCGGGTGTGAAAGTGCTGGAGGCTGATGCTCTCCATGATTCCAGCCGTCCTCTTTCACAGGCCATCGACTGCGAACGCGAGGCTGCGCCAAAACACTCTTTCCTCAGACCTCTTATTGTCTCGCGTTATTGCTCTGTGTGTCTCTTTTTCCTCTCTCAGGATTATTAAAGGTGCTTTTTTTGCTACGTTATTAAAGTGCGCACTGTACAGCATAGTAGCCGTTCACATCAGATCTGACTCATTTCTGCTAAAGTTACTTCCATTTTCTGAAAGAAGACGCGGCCAAATCCTCCAACACCTGGCCAAAGTTGACACATGTGTGAGATTAATGGATCGGACGCCCAATGTGTTCATTCAAATATGTTCCACCAGCCGTGCAGAGTTACGCTTAAGTTGGGAATTAAGGAATTGGTGTGTCTGCTCTTTCTAAATTTTGACAGGTGTTGGCCCACTCTTGTTTTTGGGTAAATATTACATCCCTTACACAAACTGAATGCACATAACCACAAAATCATTTCCTCTTTCTTTGTGCCACTTTTTTTCTTTAATCTTTTAAAAGAAAAATTTATATAAAATGTACTATTATAGTGTTAAACCGTCCATAATACAGATATCCAATCAGTAAAGTGAAAGCTTAAAGGCACAGTATATTTATTTTAATTATTTTTAATATAATTTTTTTATATCAATACTAATAATCATTATAATAATAGTTTATTGCACAAGATTCATGTTTATTTATGTATTTATAATAATGTTTACTACTTTTAATAACAATGACTGAAACCATCTAAATAATTAATAACATAGTAATAATAATGTATTTTCTGCTAGATTAATGCATTATTATTATTTAATATGAATATATCACCTAATACTATTAGTAAATATATTAGTAAAGTTATAAATAATAGTTTTATGTATATATTAATAATATTGTTAAATAGGCAGTAGTGTGTGTTTTTTGTAAATTTGGAACTATTGTCATTATTTACTCACTATTATTACTCATGTCACTCCAAATATTTATAGTGCTATATTTTCCCCATGGAACACAAAAGAGGATTTTTTCCATGTCAACAGTTCATATTTACCAGAAAAGTAGTTCATACTCAGTAGACATTTGCGCTTCATTCCAAATCTTCTAAAGCCCATATGATAGCTTTGCGTGAGGAACAGGGCGAAGTAAGTGAAAATGAACTATGATCTTGCATCAACTGGCAGACAATTGTATGTTGTCCTGAATGGTAAGCTTACCTGCTTAAGATCCTTCAAAGCATCTCATTTTGTGTTTCATTGAAGAAAGTCACATGGGTTATTAGCAGCAACATGAGGTTGAGTAAATGATTCATTTTTCCCCCTGCTTCTAAATCACACATTTAACATGTCCTCTCTTGTTTGCAGGAGCGTATTATCGAGCGTCTGAAGGAACAGAGGGACAGAGACGAGCGAGAGAAGAGCGAAGAACTGGAGAGCAACAAGAAAGAGCTGAAAGAGCTGAAAGAGAAAGTCAGTCTTTTGCAGGGAGATCTGTCCGATCGCGAGGTGAGCGCTTGTGTTTGCTTCAACTCACAAACTAATGCTTTATTAATGCCAGTGTTGTAAGAAGTTGCACATTTGATGCTTTTT
The DNA here is from genome assembly GCF_949152265.1 of Phoxinus phoxinus. Classification (NCBI taxonomy): domain Eukaryota; kingdom Metazoa; phylum Chordata; class Actinopteri; order Cypriniformes; family Leuciscidae; genus Phoxinus; species Phoxinus phoxinus. Next base: position 5,026,484 of record NC_136884.1, read on the forward strand.
TTCACATTCTACTGGGTTTTTCTAATGATTTTCACCTGGTTGACAATGAAATGGGTGAAAAAATGACATGGATTTACATTGTAGCAGTGAGGCGAACCATATCCAGAGAGCAAAATGTTTTGATCTGGGACTCAATAGATAATGTGTTGTGTTCTTTTAGAAAACCACCTTGTCTACAACATCATTTACTCTGTTGATGACCGTTAAAACTACAATGTCATCTTGCAAACATACTTTGAGATTTGTGTAATCTGGTTGCATATTTGTGAACAGAAGTTTGGGTTTGCGGTGTAAATATTGTAGTCTTGAATCGTGGCCTGTACACTCAACTAAAATCCACAGCTGAATACTTAATGAAATCTATCAGGAGAACTGTGAGCAAGCCTTCCAATATGCAAGTGGATCAATGCTAATTAAACTATTTTTTTTCCTGTTATATATTTGCACATATTTTATGTTTCTGTATGATTAGTAGATTATTGCGTCATGTTACAGGTGCAATATATTCAGATGGTGGTTTGGCATTATAATGCAGTAATCCTGTATAATGTGTCAGGTGCGGATTAAAGAGGTCGAAGTGGATCCCAGACAGCGTTAGAAGCAACTTCCTTTAGATTGTACTATTGGATAAGGTGCTCAGTCAGGCTTGATAGAGACAGACTGATTCCACAGCCATCCGCACAATCCCAGAGGAGCTGTAGCGATGAGAACAGACATGCTGGACCCACAGCACTGTCAGTCGTGTGTGTGTGTGTGTGTGTGTGTGTGTGTGTGTGTGTGTGTGTGTGTGTGTGTGTGTGTGTGTGTGTGTGACAAGAAGATAAATGGAGGATTCTAAATGTGAGGGAACGGCCCCTCCCAGAGAGCAACTGCTCATTTCTCTTTCTGTCTTCAACTCTGCTCTGTTGTTCAGGGTTTTTTTTTTTTTTTTTGCCTTCCATCCCTTTTCTCTTTCCTTTGTTCCTTTTGCACTTTCTTGTATTTTAGCTAGTGTCTCTCCAATGGCCTTTACGTCATTGTAAAATAAATGAAAATGTGGTTGTCGTTTACTGACCCTTATGTCGTTCCAAACCTGTATGACATTTTTTCCTTTCATGGAAATGTAAAAAAATAAAAGAATAATCAATTGGTCGCTGAAGATTTCTGAAAATGTTAAGCTTCACAAAGTGCACCATAAGGATTTTGCTTTTTTAGAGCAGATTTCCTCAAAATTCTCTTATTTATTTTATTTTATTTTGAATAACGACTTCAGTTTTGGCTTCATATGGCTTCTGAAGATTTGGAATATAGCATACAGTTCATATGGACTACTTTATAACTTTTATGGTGCTTTCATAGTGCTTTTTTTGTCCTTTTTGTAGCATGAAAGCTTCAGTCCCCATTTATTGTAATTGCATGGAAAGAGTGACCTGTACATTATTCAAAAATTCTCCATATGTGTTCAATGGAAGAAAAACAGTCATACGGCTCTGGAACGACATGAGGGTGAGTAAGTGATGACCGAATGTTAATTTTCGGGTGAACTATCCCTCTAATGATGGAGTTTGCAGTGTGCACGTACACCAGCTTTCCCGCAGCTCTGTGTCTGTGGCTGTTTTATTATTCAGGTTATTCTTGTTTGCTGTGATCTCTGCATTCCTCTCCGCTGTCTGCCTCTAGAACATGGGCGATGCACATCCCCACCACTAAACCACTTCCTGTCTCACCCCGTCGCTTCTTCCTCTCATCGGCATCTTTCTTTCCCCCCTTTCCATTTCTCTTTGCTTCCAAAAGGCCATACAAATTCTCATGAAATCTTAAGTCACATTACACACCAAAATCAAAAAGATGAATAAGAAATTATAGTTTGCAGGAATGAAATGACGCATTGAATTGAACAAAATTAACAATTACTGTAATACAAAGACATTCTCAACTGTTCAAAAGTTCGGGGTCAATAAGATAATTTTAATAATTTTTTTGCCTTTATTTATAGAGTACAGTATGTTGAAGTGCTGTTATATTGGCTCTGACCTTGTTATTTTTTAAATACATTATTACAATTGATAATTTTTTATGTATTTTTAATCGTATAAATGCAGCCTTGGTAAGCATGAGAGACTTAAACATAAAAAATATAAACTTCAGAAACATAAACTCTTTTGAACGATAGTACATTCATATTAGGGCTGTAACGATTAATCGCGATTAATCGAAAACCAAAATAAAAGTTTGTGTTTACATAATAAATGTGTGTGTATTGTGTATAATTATTTTGTATATATAAATACACACACATGCATGTATATATTTAATAAAAATGTGTTATTTATATATAAAATATTTCTATTTATATATAATATAAATCATATAAAAATATATATGCAGTATATAAATGCAAATATTTCTCAAATAAATACATGCATGTGTGTGTATTAATATATACAAAATAATTATACACAATACACACACATATATTATGTAAACACAAACTTTTATTTTGGATTTCGATTAATCGCGATTAATCGTTACAGCCCTAATTCATATACATTTTAACTTAAATCTTGATTAAATTATTGAAAAAAGGACATATGCATGAACTATTCATGAATAGTTAATATTAAAATGGTAAAATATATAAATATATATATATATATATATGATTAAATGAACATTGTGGTAAAAGTGGGTTTAATTTTACTGTTGTAAAATATGATTTTGTGGTGAAATGTGCCCCATAAATCTTGAGAGGTTTCATGAGATCCAGCCATGTCTATTTGCTGCACATAGCGCTCAGAGCGTCAGTGTCCTCGGATCTCTGCTGTCCTGAGCTGTATGTGGCAGCCTCCCATCACTCAGCATCCTGTTATATCCCTCTCTTTGTTTTTCCTGCATTGTATTGTTCCTGAGCAGTGACCTCTTCGCTCCGAGCTCATACGGCCTCCCCTCCCGCACTCTAATCATAAAGTGTGGAGTCCAGCACATCCCATCATTCCCCTCTCCTGTTTTCTTTACCAACGCGAGAGAACGCGGCGCGGCAGTATGAACATTAAGTGTGTATTTTGGTCCGCGGACTCCAGTCGAGTGTGAAATTGTGGGGCTCTCCGACTGAAAGCGGAAACGGCAGGAAAGGCCTCATGGATGGAGGGCTGCAGTTTTAACAGCATGCCCGAGACTCGGCTTAAAAAAACAGAGAGCTGATGTGCTGCATATGTGCAGAGCCCTGTACATAATAGCGCGCAATATTTGTGATATTATTATTGAGATGTAACCGCTACTGTTACACAAAATCGTTCTCCTGTTTCATATTTTATGGTGTTATTCCTCATAAAACCCTGTGTGCTTTTAAAGGAACAGTTCACCCAAGGTTGGAGCAAATACGAAAGCACCATAAAAGTATCGTAAAGCGGTCCGTATAACTTATAGCGCTATATTCAAAGGATTCTATATGATTGCTTTTGGTGAGAACCCGACTGAAATTAAAGTTACCATTTACTGATAATCTTAAAGCTGCAGTCGGCAAGAATTTTTTGATCATATTCACTGCAACCGACACTATGCTCCGACAGAACAAAATAAATTTGTAACATATAAACAGTTTTAGAAAAAACCCCGCGCTTCTACCTCCACCTGGAGCGTATTATTTGTTTTGCAAAAATCCACCGTCTGGTCCAGTCAGCGCAGGGGGGTGTGAGATCTGACTGTCAATCACAGTTCGTGCACACGCCACAGATCCCCCTCCCACCTCGCGCACGTTACAATATCACATGCTTTCAAAACTCTAACAAATCAAATAAGCTAATTTTGAGTATAAACAACGTTAGCAATTGCTATCTATGGGTAGATTAGCCAGGTCAGCATACCTCCGAGTACTCCATGGTGTTGATCGATGCTGATGAGACGGGCGCGTTCACAGAAAATCTGGTGCACACACACTGACGAGCACGAACTCGATGGGAGGGTGCTCAGTGATAGTGGGGGAGGGGCATGAGAGTTGTATACATTCAAAATTTGGCCTAATCCAGTCAATGTGCCAGACCTGCCGACTGCAGCTTTAAGTGAGTCAGTGAGCTGAACTCTGAAACTGGATCTCATTCATGAACGGATCATTTAGGTTTTGTGAACTTGATCAAAAGATTCAATGAAAATCTTTTGACTCAAAATAATGTATGACCTTAGAAGTTTGAGAATATACCGTATGAAACGTATGAGCCACTTTTATGATGCTTTTGCATCCTTTTGTAAGCTGGAAAGTTCAAATCTCTATTCATTACACTGAAGAAAAGCAATGATACAGCTTTGAAATGAAACAAGGGTGTGTAAGAATTGTCATATTTGGGTGAACTGTCCCTTTAAAAAGATTCAAATGTTTCCAGATTAGGTCCAGTTTATTTGATCCAATCTGATCTGATTTAATTCAACCCTTTTGATTGCGTGTTTGTATACAAATGTGTGTTTCGAAAAAGAATAAAACCATGTCACATGGCAATTTGTCTTGGCTCGTCGTGGTTCCTGCTGTTGAAATTGGCTCGAAGCGGCTGGCTGTGGTTCTGATCTGCATATTTACATGTGTTTGTGCTCAGGTTGTTTCAGTGCAATCAGGGACTGTGGAATGACGTTAGCAAAGTCTCCTCATGCTTCTCATTAGCTTTTTCTCCCCCCAAACCTGATCGTCTCCATTCAGAGGTAGATTGTTCAATAAGTGCTCTTTGATTTAACCTTCCTTTCCCTCGCCCTCAGGCCTCTGTATTGGACCTGAAGGAGCACGCCTCGTCCCTGGCCTCCTCTGGACTGAAGAAGGACTCCAAGCTGAAGACTCTCGAAATCGCTCTTGAGCAGAAGAAAGAGGAATGCACCAAACTTGAGAATCAGCTCAAGAAGGTGAGCCAGACACTTGGATGGAATTGAAGCATCACCGCTAGCAAATACAGCGAGTCTCGTCAGCTAAGCAGCCGAGAGCGCGTAACAAGCCATTATGGTGACTGGCACGCTGTTAGCGCCACTCTGACAACACTTAAAACAATGACAATGAGCTGAATGTTTGCCCAAGTGCACTTTACCTGTGGAGCTTTTCTCTGTCGAGTGCTATAGGGAAGATATTAGCTCTGTTTCAGACCCTAGCTAGCAGCCTCGCTGTCCATGGTCAACAACGACCGCTACCTTCAACGGCAGCATTCCTAATGAACCAGAATATTGTACTTGACTGATTTTAAACACTCCAACAGAGCAGTTATGTTAATAGTCACTCAAATGCAAGTGCGAAAAGATACTCAAGATATGCTCAAAGTTGATTGTTAGCATTTTGCTATGATAGTATGCACAGCACATACTGTGTGAATCAGTCTAGTTTTATTTAGAGAGAAAAACATTTTCTATCAATGCTTTAAAGTAATGAATGGAATTAGCTTAATTATTGTACATTTAGTTTGAACCATTAGTTTGAACCATTATTTTAGAGGTAAAACTCACTTATGTGGGTTTATTATTAACAGCAACTTCTGTAAACTTAAATTAAAGCTATATCATTAAGTAATTATTTAATAAACATGCGTCATGCACGGAAGCACAGCAGATGACCTTCTGTAACGCCCACATCTAGAAAACACACACTCCCACCTCTGCAATAAATGTTAGTCCAGTCTGATTCTCTACATGAAACATTGTTTAGAAAACTAGTCCCCTCCGAATAGGGCTAATATTTTTTCATTTCTTAATGTTAAACCATCAAGCTTTTATTTGGGCAGTTTTTCGGCAAATAAATATGCGCTGTGTGTTTTAGAGTGAAGTGCAGCACTGTGTTCATTTACACACTTGCAGGCCATGATAGTGTTTTGTCAGTGTGCTCCGAGAAACTGAAAAACACTGGATCATATTTATATTGATATATCGTGCAGCCCTATTCCCAATGATTTCAAGTCTCTTCTATTTGCAGCTCATGCTTTCTCAAACCACCATAAGTGATGTTTTGACACCACTTCTTTCTCCAACCATGTCTGTGACTTCTCTCCTCATCGCCATGTTTTCATCCCCTCTAATTCTCTTTTCTCTCATTTTCTCTCTTGATCTTGCCTCTTTGTCATCTTCGCCTCCTCCTGTTTTTTTAAACCAGATCAGATATTTCACGTTTTTCCTATAAAATATTTCGTCATTGCACTGTGTATCACCCAATTCTGTTTCTTCCCCAACCCCTCTGTTTTTCTTTCTTTCTTTCTGAAAGCGCTCTGAGCTCATGTCAGGCCATCCCTTCAATCTTGTAAGTGCATCTTGGTGTGAAAAGCCTCCCTTAGCAGTGCCAGTGTCTCTCTGTGTGTGTGTAACTAATAAATGTGTGAGTGGAGCTTTGCTTGCATGAGCTTGAGGCTTATCTCAAGTTTAGTTGTGTGTGTATGTGAGATAGAGAGGATATGTTAGGGGGCTGGCGGAGTCTCTGAGTGTTCTGAGATTTGCTTGCATGAGATCTTTTCTTATCTAAAGCTTGAGAGTGATGGTCTTGTGTGGTTTGACGTTGCTCCGCAGCAGAGCTTGGATTTAGTGCCGTGTTCGTAAGCTGATACGTGTCGCATTGAGCTGTGTCAGCATGGTGTGCACGTGCCTCTACAAATGCTACATTTCCACAAGTCCCTGATCCTTTTTAGCGTTAGTATAGTTTTATTAGAGGGATAGTTCAACTCAAAAATTAACATTTGTCATCATTTGCTTGCTGTCTTGTCGTTCCAAACCAGTATGCCAAACAATGAAAAACATTTTAGATGATGATTAATATTATTTTTATTACCACCATTATTATTATTATTAGTAGTAGTGTTTTTACTTTCTCAAGCAAAGAATGAAACTCAAATGGCGGTTGGTGTAATTGACATCTTGGTGCTCCAAATATGAGTTTGCTAATGCTTGAATGAGATTTGGAAGCTATTAAGGGGAATATGATTCGATTTTTAAAGAATAAAACTTTTTTCAATTAAGTCTGTCCTTATTGCAGAAGTCTTGACATACAGTTGGACATATGGACCACTTTTATTGTGTTTTCTTTTACAGTTTTTCTGGGAGCTTGACAGAATGTAGACTAAAATTTGTTGGAAAAGGGCAGCATAAACACTCTTCAAAATTTCTCTTTTGAGTTTTACGGAAGAAAGTCATGGAGCAACATGGCCGAGTAAATGATGACCGCTTGAATTTTTCAAGTTAAATTTCCATTAAATATGCATAAGCTTTAGTGTTTATAGTCTGTGTGCTTCTGTGCAATTGTGGTTGTTAGTTTTTCAGACTGCAGTGTACATTTAGTTCTGGATAGTGATGTCGATCTCACATATGAACCGATCACCTTCGTACGCATTTTCCGAGCTCTTCGCGTGGCTTGATGAGAAGATCTGGGTCCCATCGTCTGTTCCAAGAGTAATGAAATCTCTGGCAGCGTGTGTGCGTCTGTGTTCGCACAGGGTCTCATATAAAAGCAGTGCAAGTGAAAACCCGCTGACAGCTCGGTGGGCGTCTGCTGTGATTGGATGAGACAGAAAGGGGGCTGGAGGACTCGACTGTCCCTTCGTGACCGCCAGGAGTGTACATGGATTAAGGTGTCAGCGAGGCTCATGAAATCAGAACAGACATGCCACCAAGACATCCAACAGTGTACATTACACAAACCAGCCAAGAGTCCCCCAATACACTTCCTCAACTACTTCATATGGAGGCACATCAAAACTGTTTTATATCCCCTGCTGCACACACATGCACATTCATATCATTCAGCAACGTGATGTTTTCTCACAAGAACATTTATAGGTCAAGAAAGTCCGTAAATGCATAAAAAACACTGCAAATGTGTGCTGTTTTCACACAGCCGCTCTGTTATTTTGCCCAGCCAAACAGGCACAAACACATTATTAAACAACATTATTAAACCGCATTTCCCACAATCCCCCGTTTTGCGCTGGGACACTGGCTGTTCCTCGGAAAGATGTTGCCATATGGATTGACCGCTCTAGAGTTCCAATACCAACACACTGCACAGAGCTTACAAGCAGACACAGTGTCCCTTACAGCCCACTAATAACTATACAAATGCTAGTTATTTCCTACCCAGTCTGTCTGTCTCGCTGTGACTGTTTTTGTCCATTTCTCTGTCTTTTTTTGAAAGGACACAGCTGTGTCCGTATTGTGAATGAGTTTGTCTGTGGTCCTGAACACATGCTTTTCTTATGTGATCAGGTGAATAGTCATGTGCCACATTTCCAACTTGAGTATTTAATAAATAAATTAAACTAAACATTAATTTAGCCTTGCATGAAAAGCAGTAATGTTTTAAAAACATTAATATCTATATTCATCTATTTTTTTAAATATATATCCGAGAACAAAAGTCTGTTTAACAATTAAAATCATGCAGCAAATTCAATGTTTTGACATAATCATGAATACCGGTAATTATGTTATAAAGGCATTTGACATAAAGTAAATAATCTTTTGTCATATATTTACACACACTTTTTTTATTTAAAATATAGGTCTATCAATCACTTCAAACCAGAATTTGGTCCTAAACTAGCTGCTACTTGTATGTATGTTATTTTATAGTATAGTGTATAATATATTATATTATTACTTTGATTTATTTTACTAAATTTATTTTCTAAGAAATTAAAGTCACAGTTTGTTTTTCCTAAAATGTATTTATACCCCACATTTTAGTAACTGGTTTTGAAAAATTTGAAACCTCCATTTACAGAGAAATTAATAGAAAATAAACAGCTCAAATTATATAAATTTTTTAGTTATACTGTATATTTTTGTAAATATGAAAAGAAATGATTACATCATTTAATAGTTGCAGACCCTATTCATGGAACATGCCTTGTACTCACAGATTTACTTTGCTCCGCCCTCTTTCTGACACTTTCTTGATGCTAATTGTACATTACGTGTCTATATCGTGTTTTCGTATACAAACTTTAATTTATTTGCCAGACTTGCCCTTTTACACACACGTAAAAGCCCTTGTGCGCAGCAACCGGTCCGTCCATACATGACAAGCTCTTGGCGGTCCGAGTGGAAACCTACTCAACCTCAGGTCGAGACTTTAATAAAGCTAATTAGCGGGGCCTAAACGTCACCTTCAAATATTATCCTCAATAAACCAGAACAGTCCTCTTTCACCCAGTGCCAGTCTAAAGAGACCTCTGAGGCCAGACACTTTGCTGTATTTTTAACCAGCATGACACAGTAAGGATTTACTTTATTTTGTTCTATTTTTGTGCCTGGTTGTTATTTTAACATATTCTGTATGGAGTCAAGCTATCTTTGAATGTCTTCTGCATTCAGACTTGGTCCGTACACACATGCATGTAGTCATGGTCACTCGCCTTGTAAAGCCTGCGCTGTTTTTGTGTTTTCACAGTGTTTTTTTTGCAGCAGGAAGACACCTGTGTCCTTTTAGAGGACTTTTATGAAAGAAACATTATGGCTGACTCCTTTAATTGTCAGGGGGAAGTGAATTGATTTACTTTTCATTAGATGAGGCCCTTGACCCGGCACTTTAGACGGCCGTAATGTCACTAATTATTTTGATGACTTCAGCATGATTGTGTTTCCATGTGTACACACACACACACACACACACACACACACACACACACACACACACACACACACACACACACACACACACACACACACACACACACACACACACACACACACACACACACACACACACACACACACACACACACACACACACACACACACACACACACACACACACACACATAATGAGGTCGTATCCTGTTGTGATGTAATGGGGGACCTTACACAGAGCCTCCAGGTGTGAGTTGGGTGTCTTAGACCTCAAAACAACACACAGACACACATGTACCGGTGGCTGTGTCTAGGCCATGCTTGACCGCTGATAGCTTGTCTCTACTCAACTATGGAGAGTTGAAGTCGGGGCAGCATCTAGGTGCTTTTCCCTTTTCACAGACAATACTGTTTAATATTTAATTACATTTAATATAATTTTTCATTATTATTGTTATTATTACTACTACTATTACTACTACCGCTATTGATTAATATTATTTTAAATAAATAAAAATGGTTCGCCCCCTGAAACTTACTTTTTCAACTTTCACTTTATTTTATATATATACTCAATTTTTTTTTATTTTATTATATCATTTAAATTATTGTTCTTATTATGATCATCTTAATTTATTTATATATTATTTAAAATAAATAAAAAAGCTAGACTTTGTTATTGTTGTTTTGCAATAATTCAAATTTACACAATTCAAATTGAAATCATATTGTCATATTATAAGCTTCATACCCCCTGAAACTCAACCTTTGGTCTCTACAGGCTCAGTCAGTTGCGGTTGAGGCTCAGGTAAATTCAGGACTATCGGAGCGCATTGCCACACTCGAGCAGGAGGTGGCGCGTTACAAGGAGGATGCTGGGAAGTCACAGACCGAGGTGGACCGGCTCCTGGAAATCCTCAGAGAGATGGAGAATGAGAAGAATGACAAGGATCACAAGATCAACGAGCTAGAGAGGTACACACACACACACACACACACACACACACACACACACACACACACACACACACACACACACACACACACACACACACACACACACACACACACACACACACACACACACACACACACACACACATACAGTTGCTACCATCTATCCCAAACCCTTTATAATATAAACGTGGTTTATTTAATTTATGAATGTTTTACATACTGAAGATGTCCCCAGATGTCTGGAAAGGAAGATTTTGTCAGATTTTTGTCCCCCAATTGTTGGATTCTCTACTTGTCACCCTCTTACTCCATTTCTGTCAGCTTTACCATGTTGTTTGTTATGCATGTGATATTTCAGTTGCATGTTCGGTTTAGTGTGTTTAGCCCAATATTTTACTATTCATTCTTTAATTTGTGCAACTTTAGTTTATTTTCCATTCTCCATCTGGCAATAAAGCCTTTTCTCGTATTTCTCGTAAAAGTAAATATGCAAGACTTTCTACAGTATTGGTAGTACCGAGTGCAACAATTGTGACATTTCCCTTGTATTGGGTATTGACAGCCACCATTTTGGCATTGTGAAAACCCTAGTATACATGTATCTTTGTGTATATTGCCACTAAAAGATAGGTGACCACACCAGTCCAAAATAGTGCACTTGATGTTGATTTGTGCTCTTGTTGCCTTGTAGTGTCCTTGAAGTCCATAGGGCGTCCCATTTTTCATTGTGTAGTTCAATTGGGTGCACATAAGTGGCCAGGGTTGCCCGCACAACTTGCCTTTTTACTTTTGGAGAACCGCCAAGACTGAGAGATCTGTATGGCACAAGGATGAAGATGAGGGTGACAATGTTGTTCCTTGTCTTCCTCACTTTTCTGTTTGTGTTCTCTGTTAGCTTTCCTTCTCACCCACTCAGTCATCTCTTATCCTCCGTTTATTTAGGCGTCAGACCAGGAATGAGTCGCTGGAGATTTGGAGGGCAGCTTCAGCAATAGCATTATGGGATGTTGGCATTGTCATTAAGCATGTCTAGTAGATCCATGGCAGTCATAGACTGTAGGTTTAGTACTAATCCCCAACACGTTGCTCTGATCCCAAAGTATGCTCTGTGTCCGTAGACATGGATAATAAAGTGATTAAGCAACAAAGAGCTCCATAAATGAACACTTTATGAATTGCACACCTTCAACTGCATGTCTGCTCCTCCCGGAGCGTTTTTCTAGACATTTTGCACTGTAAACATCTGTGTTTTCGGCCTGTGTAATTGGACTAATTAATGAGAGGCAAATATAGACCTTTTCACATCTTCACAGCTCTTATAAATAAATAAAGATAATGAATAATTGAAGTAGAGCTGGAGTGTAAACAGACAAGAATGTGAGGGAGAGTCTGGCCCGGCGGTAAAGAGGTCACGGATGTGGATGTTGTGCATTGACAGTCGTGTGCTACTCCCTTTCACCCTCCATCAGGCCTTTCAAAGACCGTTCCCAAGCACCAGCGTCTACAGAAAGCCCCGCTTTAGCCTGACAGGGACATTTATTTGCACTGAGGCTCTTGCTGTTGAATACTGGAAGTGTTTTTGGTGGATTTCTGTTGTTTCATAAATATTAATCTGACTTGCGTTGAACGTCTCGCGCTTTACAGATCCGCGTTAGGAGAGGATTAGACTAAAACAAACTCCATATGCTTGGCTCGATGCATCATTCATGTCAACTGAGAGAAGATTTCTGAAATAAACACCAGCCGCAGTTGCTAACCGTGGCGCTCCGAGCTAATTACCGCTCAGAGCCAGGTTATGTTCTCGAAACACACCGGGGAGTTCGGTTCTCAAAAACCTCCCATTGTTCTTTCCGTGTCTTATTTTCCCGGCACTCTGGAGTTTGACTCTTGATGTGGTTTTGACGGAGAGTTTTTCAGACAGATCCTCTTCTGTTAGCGCCTGCGTCTTTAATCAAGACGCGAATGGCAGGTAGAAGCGGCGCGTTCTGTTCAGAGCGAGTCAGGATTACCTTTCTCACTCCGAGATGGAGAAGCCAAAGCTCCTCTTGTTGCAGATCAGTGGTGCGGAGGCAGGTCTTGTTCGAAAATGCCTTCAAAGTCACCGAAAAATGGCAGAGGTTGAATTGGGGCATTGGGGTATTTATTTCATAAATTCGGCAGCTGTAAATTCGCCGGTAATTATGGAGGATTGTAAGACTCACTGTTTGAGAGGGAGCTAAGATGGGAGGGTGAGACTGAAGAGACGTGTAACAAAGAAATAGAGGTTGAACACAACAGAAGCACGATTTGTAAGGATAGCAAAGCTGATTCTCATGGTTTTTTAAATGTGTGCTTTTTATGTTTATATGTGTTTTATAAGCTCCGTTTATGTTTTGTCACATCGTTTGGGGGCTTTTCTCTGGAAATTTTGATATCAGGTTAATTGTGAATTATCATATTATTTTGCATAATCAATTTTAAATCAATTCACATCTGTTTTGTATTGACTTTATATGGCCTTTGTATGTTTTCTTTAAACTGAGTAGCATGTGAGGTGTATTTTTGTCAATGTTTTTTTTCCCCGTTCAGTACGTGTGTATCAGAAGTCTACATGTACTTTTAACTCTTTTGTCTTACCCAGCTTTCCAAGTTAACCCAGCTCACTCTGTGTGTATTTCACCTCTATTTCTCTCTTTCTTCCTCTTCGTTTCTTTTCACTGGAATGCTGTCTACATCTCAGTCTGGCTTCAAGGTCAGTATGCCTATGTATTTCCTTGCTTGCACTTCCTTTGTACTGCAAATCAACTTCTTTACGTTGTAACACACAAACTATGTGCTGCTTTAACAGGGCCCACTCTGTAAATCATTTTAAGGATGGTTCGAAGGATCTGGGACTTGTGTTATTGAGGGGCCGGTGGGGGGGACACTGTATCCGCTAGATGGGGGTAAAATAATTCAGTGGTTGATTGTGGTGTGGTGGTGCCCTTGGGCGATGCACTTAACCCCAATTTGCTCTTGTTGCCTCCATCACTCCCCTTGGACTTGCTTCTAAAGTTTCTATGGAAAAAAACAGAATTGCTCTGACCTGAATTGATTAAAGGTTCAAAAGAAGGAATGAGGAAACCTGGGAAGGTCAAGCAGGCACTACAAACAGAAGAGCTTGTCTTATTAATGCATGCCAACTTACCTGTGAGGTCTGCTGAGATGGCGTTCAGAAGAAGAAACGAACGACTCGCCAGAGCTTCTGCTGATAGAAAGGATGTGGGAAAAGAACGAGGGAGAGTACTTGCAGAACTTCTAATTGGAGCGTAAAGAATCTCCATCAGTCATTTTCTCCCGCGTGGTGTTGAAAAGCTTGTCTCTTCTGCCAGCGCGCCGTCAATACGGACACGTCCCTCTACAGCTGGGATCTCGGCGTTCGGCTTGTTTATCATGGTTATTATTTGCATCTCTTTTTAGTTTGGTCTGGAACAGAGACTTGTCAAACTGTTTTATTTTTTCCGCTCTTGTTGCTCCACTAGAAAACAAGCTGAGTGTTAGGGAGCGCTTGACAGAACTCTCTCTCTCTCTCTCTCTCTCTCTCTCTCTCTCTCTCTCTCTCTCTCTCTCTCTCTCTCTCTCTCTCTCTCTCTCTCTCTCTCTCTCTCTCTCTCTATCTCTATCTCTATCTCTATCTCTATCTCTATCTCTATCTCTATCTCTCTCTCTATCTCTCTCTCTCTCTCTCTCTCTCTCTCTCGGCTTTTTTTAATTTATTCTCTGGATCTCAGGATCTCAACAAACATAGCCGATTTGATATCTCCCCCAGATGAAGGGGTTCAGCGTAATGAAAAGGAATCCGTGTCACTCTGAAATGAATTTTCCCCAGTGTTACGCATTTGCTGCTGAGCTCCAGGGCCTCTTGATTTAGTCTACAAATGCTTGACAATAAATGTGATGTGCGTCGTTCCCTGAAGTCTTTTTCTTTGTTTCTGTCCTTTTCTTCGCATTTTTTTTTTTTTTTGGTTTCTCTTGTTTTTTTTATTTCTCACTCTATTTTGGCTATTTTTCTTTTCATTCTCTTGTTTTCATTCTCTTTCTTCTCTTATTTTGTCTTTATACCTGTATTTCTATTTTTGTTGTTGTTTCTCATTCTCTCTTCCTCGATCTGTCTCTTTATGGCAGTCCCTGACTTGTCTTTTGTTTTATTTTTTTTATGTAAAAAAATTACATATTGTGTGGGTGTGTGTATATGTATATGTATATGTATATGTATATGTATATATATATATATATATATATATATATATATATATATATATATATATATATATATATACATACAACAAAGTATTATACTTTTATTGACATGATTGATTTGTTTATAATGTAAAAAAATTTCTTACTTTTTTAAAATATATTTTAAAAAATTGTTTTGCTCACAATATTAAATAAAGTTTTTTTAGCATTATTGTTTTATTTATGATATAGTGTTTTTGGTATAATTTATTTGTTCCTATTATTATTACATTTTTTATATCGTATTTTATTGGCATAATCATTTTGCACACAATATTAAAATAATTTTCATTAAACATTAACATACAGTATTTTATTTTGTCAACTTATAATATATATGTAATATATATTATCGGTCTATGTAATGTATAGTATTTTGTCATTCCTCCTCCTGTTTTTCCTCTCTGTTCCACCTCTGCTCTGTTTGTGTAATTTAAGTCACCGTTACTCATTCTGGAGAAGGTAGAAGGCTGTATTTCTGGGTTGTGTCTCATTATTGCGGGAGGCTGTTCTGCTGCGCTGGTCTGTTGGTGTCGGTTCCTCCGGCAGGTGAAGGCCACAATCCCGCACTGACAGGGAGGTCTGCTTCTCTGGGCCTGTCGACGAGTGCATACGATCCGGCCGGCTCGGGGAACACCTCCGCCTGTCTGTTGTCTCTGTGTGCTTTCCAGTTAGCTTTGGCTGGCCTGGCCTCAGGGCCGACCGCATGATTAACTAGATTAGTCGAGGTCCGTAGGGAATCGTCCGCTCCACACTGGGTGATACGTAAGAGACGCAGGGACACCCCATCGTGCACCTGGCCGCAAAACGTTCTCACAAGCCAAAGTCTATTAGGCTCGAAAAGTTAGCGCTTGCCACAGACAGAACTGTGAAAATGAGTCCCGCTATCACGCAGCGGCTCTTGCCAGCTCTCCTCCACCTGCTGCTAGAGAAATGGCCACAGCCTGCGAAGAACCCACATTTCCTGCCTTTTATTAGTCCTGAGCTCACGAACATATCCTGAACGCCAGGAAGGAGATTTCCGGCCAATATAAAGACACAATTGACATTAAAGGATAGCTTTGAGAGGGATGAGGGATGGAGTAAACACACGCACTCAAACAGTCTTTGATGGCGTTCCACTCTGTTCTCTGCTGGTCAAACAGGTCGTGGTTGTGATAAACAGAACGATTTTTGTCCTTACTCAACCTTTCTGCTGTTTATCCCATCCTGGACTGTTAGTGTGGGCACACTTATGTGCAATTCTGTCAGCGCAATTGAAAAGAAAAAGAAAAATGACATCAAAAAGTGAGCCCAAAAGGCTTGGATGAAAACGCGGCGCGGTAACCATCTCCAGCCTTCTGTGTTGCGCAGCCCGCTCATAAACGCTCGCTGGCTCCGTAACATTAGACGCCTTTCTGTTTTCTACCCAGAATTCCTCATAACGGCGTGATGGATTTATTTCTTCAACATTGATTTCCGTGTGCATTCATCTCAAAATCGCACCCAATTTTACCATTGGGTCTTGTTTTATGTTATTAAGTGTCAGGTGCGATTGAACTTTGGAATAACGTTTGCTTTAATGCCCGCCGGGCCTCATTTCTCCAGTTAAGTGACCACAGAACGTAATTGTTTAGAAATGTAGGTTCATATTATTTTGAGAAAGGAAATGTTGAAAGAGCGAACGTTTTATAAGAAGTCATTTTAAGCGTTTGCGCTTGAGGTCTGGTTTGCTTTTTGTTTTTCTAGCTTGACCTTGCAGCGGTGGTCATTCAACAACATTTGCTTTCGCCTCGTCATGGCTTTGGGATGTCAGAAAGTGCATGTCCGTCCCTGGGGCCTTAATTTGGCTGAGGGTAAATTTACTTTTTTTATTTAGTTTTTTGAGAGGTGTTTACTGGATGCAAGTTTCAAAGGCTTCATTATGCAGAAGTTTAGAATCTTTATAGCTAAAAGTTAACAAACTTTCTGATGTTTGCTCACACACTCAAGCCGATATCATGAGAATTTCAAAGTGCTTTCAAGCCTGTGAACATTGCCTGAAGCTGTTTTGTAGATGAATTATTAATTTAAAGATCTAGATGAATTACTATTTTTGATAAAATTTCAGGGTTTGAGCTCTGTGAAGATAAGATTCATTAAAAAGCATTAGGTTAGACTGGAGTGTTGAACTTTCTCCAAAGCGCACTCCATTTTCACCTGTGTTTGCGTTTTTTTTTTTTTTTTAGGTTTCTATGTTGTGTTTTGATGTTTAATTAGTGTGTTTTTCCTCTAGACACCCTCAAAATTGTGCTGAAAGATTATTTTCTTTCTCTCCCTCAGTTACAGTGCCCTGTCATAGACCTGTTTACCTGTTTCATTTTTTCCACTCATTTTAATGTTGCTTCTCTCGGTGCCTGAAGCCACACCAGTACTCAAATACAGTTTTCTGATAATATGGCCGCTAATGCAACATAAAGCTCAGTACAGAGAGGAGGAAGATGACAGGGGGTTACGCATGTGATCCAGAGTTTTATTTAGACGAAAGGAAAATGTTGGCATTGGGAAAATTGACAAAGAAGGCCCTGTAAATGGGGTCTCTGCCCTTGCACACGTGCGTAGTTGAGTTCAGTACACAGAGATGTTTCCATTTAGGTTTGTGTGTTAGCAAGAAAGTGAGACATTCTCTTCAAAAGTCTCTTGTATTTATTCCTGTTTTTTTACACAACCGTTCAAAAGTTGTTGTCTGTCAGATTTGTTTTTGACAAATGTGTTTGACTGAAGTCTCTTGTGCTCACCAAGGTTGCATTTATTTTATCAAAAAACTGTAAAAACAGTCATTTTGTGAAATCTTATTGCAATTTAAGATTACATTTTTCTGTTTTAATATATTTTAAAAGTATAATTTATACCTGTGATGGCAAAGATGAATTTTCAGCATTATTACTCCAGTCTTCAGTGTCACATGATCCATTTGTTTAAAGTTCAAAATAACAGCATTTGAAGTAGAAATCTTTGAAACATTATAAATATATTTACTGTCACCAATCAGATGAATGCGTTCTTAGTAAAAAATAAAATAAAACCCTCATATCTCAGAATTTTCAGATATTTCAAATAATGTGTATTCAAATTCATACAAATATAACTATTCTTATTCAGATTTTTAGAAATTAGAATATTGGTTTAATCTGATTATAATGGTTAGGTGAAAGTATTTACATGACACTTCCATAGTCAGAATAGAAGAGTCATGTATGTTTGTGTGGTTCAATACTTCACTGTTGTTGGACATAAAGCAGGGCTATATTTTGGGTCCATTTAAGGATTCTTTGGAATGGATATTTGATTTAATCTGACAGGATGGGCTAGATTAGAGTGTCACCATCACTTATATCTGAAGTGGAGCTCACTGGAAATATTGGCATGCGTGCTGGTAATATCAACCCCACAAAGCCTTCCTTTCAGCAAGGTTTAAGAATGTTTTTTTGTTATATTCCTGCGCCATCATGCTTTTATCACAGCATATCAAAAATACCAGAACGACTGGCGAATTACATCTGAATTAGATGTCATCGTTTCACTTTATTGTTGTAGAAGTGTTTCCCTCATGAACTCTGTGAAATGGGGTTACCTATCCCATCACATCAGAGCTCAAATGGAGACATATAAACATATAATCAAAACCCTGAATAAAGGGCTGGCCTGCAATGCATAAAAACAGTCAGCTGCTTATTGCAAGTGTAGCGGAGCCAAGCAGATGGCTTGGCCTCTTCTGGAAACACCAAATAGGAACATTCCAGTATATTTATGACCTGTTACACAAACTCCCTTGAGCACACACACACACAAAGTCTTTCTTTTGCTTTGTTATATGGTCATGTTATCTTCGAGATGGTCTTTTGACAGCACAGCACATCTTGCCTGATGTTTCCAGACTCCAGGCACTTTTATTAGATTTTTAAATAGCCATCAAATTAGCAGTGTCGGGGAAGCTACTTTGGAGCTGCGACTTTGCAGAGATGCTCATAAAATAGTTCAACTACAGTCAAGCTACACTGGGTCCTAGTAGTACTAGTTACCTAAATAATATTTCTGAAAGTATAATTGTCAGATGGTACCATTTAATTCTGCAATTAAACCATTTATCTGGCACAAAACACCAGAGCTAACTAATAAAACTGTAAAACGTGTTTATATAACTGAGCAGAAAACATTGTTTAAATAAATATTTCGGGGTTTAAATGAAATGGTGAATCATTTAAATGAATCAATGAATTGTTTGTTTAAATCAGGGAATTGTTTAAATAAATCAGGGAATCGTTTATTTAATCAGTGAATCGTTTATTTACATGAACCATGTGAATGAACTGATTCACTACAATAAATCCGATTTCCCAATGCAACATTTGTGAGAGAGGACAGAGTTCACTCTGCTGTGGGTGCAGTGATAAAAATGTGATGAAAAATGCGGTGATGTAGCTGTTTGTCATGCTACACCAATGCTTATTGGGAAAGCTACATGGGCTTGAAAGCAGCTGTTGTGCTGTAATGAATGTGTAGTCAAGTTAGAAGCATAATGCTTTTAGTCATTTTCTCTCTAACAGTCCAAGCACCTATTGTGTTCTGTGTGTTTCGAGCCTCAAGACCTCAATTCTGTTTGCGCTTGCAGCAAATTATGATTATAAAAAATATTGCATAGAGCGGTGGATGTAATAGAAGTAGACTTTCCCTCTTCATCGCCTACGCTCTTGTCAACACGCCTTCTGATCCTGCATGGATACACGCATTCATGTATAGTAAAGAGAGGACAGAAAACCTTGGGAACCTTCTAAAAAGATGGAAACACACTCACACCAGTCGTTCCTTTACTAGTATCATGTCACCTGGCTAACTCTAACCCCAAACTTTTGTATGGCAACTGTTTGCTGATGACTAGATTTGTGCTAGTTTCTGCAACTGGAGCCAGAAGACTGTGGCTTTCCTCTGGTACTTCAACACAGAGACTCCACTGTGCTCAGGACAGCTCATCCAGAAGAATGGTCAGGTTCTAGTGCCACAGCGGCTTGGCCCGATTTCTCCAAGCCTTGTTCGGCGTCACCTTGCTTCAGTGAACATGCTCTTTACGCTGCTTTTTACTCCAGAGTACCAGCCGAATTGGGATGCAGGCGTTGTGCGGAGCACCTTGGTTCTGGTTTCCTGGCACATGTAGACATGGCTTGTCATATCCCATAAGCCCCCATAATAACTCTTCAATTACCTTCCCGTATTGTGTGTCTTGGGCAATGCTCTGTGGTGTCAAGGGGGGCCGAGGGAGGTCTTTCCACAACGCTGTGTTATTACTCATTTAAAGACATTGGTGTTGGCATAGTCAGTGGTACATCTGTTCTGCAAGGCATAGGCGTAAGTTTTTTTTTTTTTTTTTGATCAAGTCAAGATGGTGAAGAGTAACCGATCCTGGCCGCCACGCTGCCAGTGCACAATACTCCGATGCCGGCCACGTAAACAGGAAAACTCTGGCGCTTGTTGGGACCGAATGACCCCAGGATTTAGGCCTGTTTGATACGACACTTCTCAGAAATGAAAACTGTTTGAATGCTCTTTTAATTTAAATATTCCTTTGTTTTTGGTAGTGCTTTGTGTTCCTGCGGGTTTCCATGCCACAGCAAATGGAGGAGGGTGAAGGATAATGAGAAAAATCCCAGAGCATAAACACAAACATACTGCCGTTTTCATTTGCAGCACAGCTTGATCTGTGGAGATCAGTTCTGCTCCCTTTTGTTGTCATTTCTGATAAGCTAGCTTATGGCTCCTCTCGTTGACCCTTCTGTTCGTACTTGGCTGCTTGCATGTGTGCAAAAGAAGAAGAAACATTTTTTTGATTCTAATTGTAGCATTTAATATTTAGTTGTATATTTTATTTTATTCAATTTTATTCTGAATGGAATCATGCATATTCTATTCCACAGTAATCTTCATTGTATACTCCATACTATTTAAAAAAACTAAAAAACATTGTGCATTATTATTATTTAAAAATATATATATATATATATATATATATTTACCCATTCCTAATTAATATAAAAAGCTTGTTATTATTAAAATATAGCTACTTTTTACATCAACATCACGTTAATTATAGGTATTTGATCTGATTTCATTAAGCATACAATAGTACTTAAAAAAAAAAATCAGAATGGAATAATATACTTTAGAGTAATGTTCATTGTATACTTCATATTATTTATTAAAACTTTGTATTATTTCATAATGTGCTTATTTTACATTCTGGATACTTTTTTTGCAGTTTTAGTTGCTATTCTGAACATACTGTTTCCTGTATCCATCCACCTCTATGTCCATCTGTGCATGTCTGACAGAAATCTGTTGTTTTGTCACTTTAGGCATATGAAAGACCAAACCAAGAAGGTTGCCAATCTAAAGCACAAAGAGCAGGTGGAGAAGAGCAAGAACGCCCAGTTGATGGAAGAGGCTCGTAAGAGAGAGGATAACATCAGCGAGAGTTCTCAACAGGTCCAGGTAAAGTACATGTGACATTTGTTATTCACAGTTATTTGATTAGTTTCGATATTTAACCCTACGGCACTGAGATGTTTCAGTGTTTAAATCGCTGCGCTTGTCTGTTTGTGGCGTTCAACACTAGACCTCATGCTTGTGTGATCTTGCCTAATTGAAATGCCGGATGAATCCCTGTTCCCTGTAATGGATTTCAGAAGGTTTTACACACATAACCACTGAAATCTGACGAGAGCAGTGGCTGTTATAGTCTTAACATTGAAACTTAACCCATAATGAGGCCAATCAACCCTTTAAGAGGGTCAAAGACCCCTCAAAAACCATGAGTTATTCACAATAACTTTGTGCAGTTTTTAAAGGTTTTCCTTTTGTGCTGCCTAGAAATGTGTCTTTTCAGAGTGATCTGTCTTTTGATTATATAAGTTAGGATGTCAGCTCCAGTTCCTCATTTGAGAATTGCTAGGATTCTTCTCAGGTAAAGAGCGATCTCATGTTTCCCTCATCCAGACCGCATTCACGCACATCCTGACCTTGTGTCCTCCACTCATTGTGAGCTTTGGATTTTGGAAAAAGAGAAGAGGAGAGAATAATTGAACGATGAAATAGGACACAGTTGTTCAGTGCGACCGCAGGAACTATTTTTGAATTATGGCTTTGTGATTGTGAAGAAGCGCCAGCGTCGGCATCCAGGTATCGGGGTGTTTAGTTTAGTTTTGCGAATACAAACTACCTCATCTAGGCTGATGTAACTTTCACCAAATTGACTATTTTAGCCCCAATTTGACAGGATGGTGGTCTGTGGTGGTCGTTCCCGCTCTTCTGGAGTGAGTTTCTGGATAAAAAGCCAGAATCAGCAGTTAATGTCTGTGAGAATCTCAGTGCAAAAAGTCCCAGTTTTTACGGAGGGGCTGTTTTTACGGAAGGGCTGTTTTTCCTCTTTGCCGTAGACCTCTGGACAACAATGCCACAGCGGCCCTCCCTTTGTTGTGGTTTTCTGTGTTTTTCCTGGCTGTTGGTTTGTTCTTTCGATCATTCTCCGTTTTCACATTTTCCTTGTTCTGTGTCATGTGTTCTTTGTTTTTGTTCGAGTTCATATGCTATATTTCTGACAGCAGGATTGATGTGCTATTGGACTTCGACCTGTGGTACCCGGCGACTGGAGCGTCTGTGTGTTCGTGCGCACGAGTACGTGTTGCGGTCTTAGAGAGCTCATTTATGACTTCAGGGCCCCAGCTTCCTCCGTGGGGTCACGTTGCCGCAAGCCCACATTGTGGCTTACGCTCCCCCGCTCGAAGCACCCTGATGCGGCTGCATCGCGGGCCTCGTCTGGAAGCGGCGACAGCTGCTTCCTTCAGCCAAGACCATCAACCGCCACCTTCCCCCACAGGCACATCACGATACGGCTTTGAGGCCCTGAGACTCTAGATCAGACGAACCCTGTGCTGATGTGCACGCTATTGGACGCATCAGGCGTGTTTTGAAGGGAAACCGATTGTTGTTGATGTTTCGATATGGTTACAGTGGTCCTGCTCCAATCAGTTGGTCAGGGTGAGCTGATAGAGAGGTTATCCCAGGACAGCAGAACAATCCTCTCTCTCCTCGCAGCACTGACCCGGCACTAAAAATGGCTTTTTTCAATCAATTAAGAAGGTTTCCATTGGAGCCCTGAGGTTGGATGTGGGGTGGTCAGTCGTGGTTGAGCACCAGAGCTGCACAAACAAATTCAGAATAGCAACTATTGACTTTGGAGAAGATTAGATGGTCAGAAGTAAAGTCTTTCACTTCTTTTTTCAAGTTTCCTGCTGGTGGCGTGGTGCTGCTTCCACATGATTTGATCCAATCAGTCCTCTAATTAGTGGTGCTTTCTTAGGCAAGGATCACTGTAACTATTCTAGCTAACCCCTAGTCCTTAATATTAAACTTTGGTGTGTAATGCATGCTCTTTAAATGAATCAGACTTAAAATCGTACAGCTTGAGGATGTGAGCTATTACTTTTGTAAGCGTTTAGACTTATAACTATTCATATTTCACGGCAAGAATTTACTCCCTTTCAACTAAAATGCTAGAATTTGAGTTAAAAAAACATTCTAAACTTAGTTTTGAATTGCTAACTGATAACTAACCCTAACCCTGGACCTGTAAACAACTACCAAAAAAACTCCAACCAACTCCCTAGCAATCAGATGGCAACATGTCTTTTTGATGGGCAAGTATCAAAATGTCAATGTCTAGTTAATTAAGTTTAGCTGTTAGTTTCCATAGGACGATCAAATGGAGTGCAGATGCTGCATGTGCAGAGAATGTGCAGTCTTTGATCAACACCCCTCAAGAGCGTGACTTTAACCTCTTCTGAATCATCCCTATCCTTTTTCATTTATCTCTCTAGTCTGATAAAACACGAGATGGGTTTTAATAGGCCTCCACATCTCTTTAGTGTTTTCGAGACATTTTCCGCCGGATACAGAGTTCCCAGACGTGCAATACGTACTGGATCATCAAGCGTACCTCTGCCCGCCGATCAAATATCATCAGCCTGAAGAAATCAAGACTTTCGCTGGGAAATGGAGAGAAGCAGGATGGAGAAAGACAGCGGGGGAGAAAAGATGACATTATAATGAAGCCCAGTAAATACCTGTTTTACTGCGTGGTTGAGTCTGTTCCCTTTTACTGCACAGTCTCACTGTGAGTGCAGCGCCAAATGCTCTGACTCCCAGCATGCCCTGTGACCAGAAGGCCCCACTGTAGCCCGATCTCCACCTTGACCGGCCTTCTTTGAAGGTAAAAAGGCAGAATAAATTAAAATGAAATTTGGGAAGAAAATAGACCTGTCAAAGAAAGGAAAGGTACATCCAGTCAACATGCTGCAGTTCAGAAAGCGTGAACTTATTCCTCTACATACTTTGTTCAATCATCAAAGTAAGTTCAGAAAAGGGTTTCCCCCACAGGTGCAGTGTGTGTACTTATCCAGAAAAGCCATTATATTGACGCCGGAGCGCCACACATTACGAATGGCGATAGTAAGCCATAGGTCTTCTGTTTATAAGTCTCCCAGCCCCTTTTATGTTTGGCACATTGTGCTCTCATGTGGTTGTAAACATCAGCACTCAAATGCAGAGAGCTTAGAGTGACACCTTTAGTGTGCAATTGTGGAACAGTATTTTATAACATTTGGTGAGTTAGGGATCATGCTGTTAAGTTTTCTAACGAGCACCA
Source organism: Phoxinus phoxinus (assembly GCF_949152265.1). Lineage (NCBI taxonomy): Eukaryota > Metazoa > Chordata > Actinopteri > Cypriniformes > Leuciscidae > Phoxinus > Phoxinus phoxinus. The sequence goes on from NC_136884.1 coordinate 5,050,959, forward strand.
GTGGTCTTTTGTTTTTGCACACTTATGAAAGCCTGAATATATCTGTAAGGTAGGTACGATTTTTATAAAACTATCATAGCAGACAATACTGAAAAACCTGTCAACCTCCGTATCAACACGTCGTCCTCACCTATCCTTAACAAAAACATTTATATAAAGATTTTTGTGCCAGGATACAGATTCTCATTGGTCTTTCTCTTTGTGTTCACATTTGCTGGTGAATGAAAAGATCTGACAGGTGATGGCAACACACTGGAGTTAATAAAGCCAAAGTGCTGCAGGCGAATCGCAGGTTTATGGTCCTTTTTAAACACGCAGATATAAAAGAGTCAAACAGGAGCCTTTTATGACTCGTTGGCCTGCCGACGCTGCTTTTATTGAGGGGGAACATATTACTGTCCCTGGGGGGGGGGAGGCCTTTTTTCATCCTAAATGTCATTTTCTCAACCTGCCATAACAGACTGGTCACAGTGCAACATCTAGGATCCATTAGATAGCTATAGTTGGCACAGGACAGTCTTAGCAAATGGGATACAGTGAGCAAACCTGGTTTTCAAGGTTTACAGTAGCTGGTGTTTTGTTTTGTGCCTTTTTTGTTTGTTAGGTGTTTTTGTACATCTTAAAATGTGCTTTAAAAGGCTAAAACCAGCAAAGTATGCTTATTTTTTCTTTTTTTTTTCAGTAAGGAGCTGTTATGTTTCTTACGAATAGCTTGTGCTTGACCTAACAGTGAGTTGTGCGTGTAGAGGAACCATCTTGGGATTAGATGTTACATTACTGTCTCTGGCAAATTAGCGTTGGCAGCTTCAGGTTTAGGACTTTTTTGATTTCTTGAGGTCTCTGTGGAATGTTCTCGAATGTTCCAGTCTGTCTTCCAAAACCTCCAAAGACTGACGAGAGATCAGGCTCTAGCGGTAACACTGAGCAGAGGTGAAACAAAACTGCGGTAAAAATCTGCCCGACAAGGTCGTCATCACTAATGCGGTGGCGAGAGCCATTCTCAACACTCAGAGGGAAACGGAAAGAGAGAGAGAGAGGTAAAGCGAGACTGAGATGGAGAAATGGAAATGGCGCAGGAAGAAAAGCAAGAGGCGCAGTGTACTTCACACATGAAAGCCTTGATTCTGCCACTCATCACCTCTCGAGCGCGAACAGGTCAGGAGGGAGCTAACAGACGCCAGTCGTGAGACTGACACTCCAAAGCGCTGTCAGAGAGGAACTCTGGAAAACGCAGACTGGAGAACAGCAACTTTATTGAGCTGTGAGATTCAAGAGCACCTTGTTTGGTTGTAGGGAAGCAATGGGCTGCATCAGTTCGATTTATATTGTTCATGTTAGAGATGGTGCGTTAGCATGACTGCCCAAACAGTCGAAAGGAAGGAAATGCCATTTTCTCTGTGGGCTTTCCAAAACTTTTTTGTCCTTTGCGTTTTGCTGAGGAGAAGACAACAGCACTGAGTTGCTGGCCTCCACCAGAAAGCGTATGACATAGCAGCCGTTGAATAATGAATGGTAGAAATCTCAGCGCTCAACATTACAGCTATGAGAAAGGAAATCCTGGCCTAAAATGAAAAGATTGTACTGCTTTCATTGGCAAGGACACCATCTGATCGCTTTGCTAAGGAACGTTTATCCACATTAGATGGATGAAACAGAAAAATAGCCTGACTGGAGCTAAACAAACTAAATGTATTATTCCCCCTTTTTCTTGATGTATTGACATACATTGCAAAAAAATGACTGAGTTTTTAATTGGTGGGGGTTTTCTTAACCTAAAAATACATTTCCAGTAGCATTGATTGTATCTTGAATATAACTTTATTTGGTCTTTGTTAAATTACAGTATTGAGGAGGAAATATTCAGCAATGGTCTTGACTGATGAATGTGCACATGGTTTGTCTTAAAGCATATTAAAAACACCACATAGACATATACACAACATTAAAAACTTGATTTTCACCACAGGGGGTCTTTAAAACAAGATAAAAGGTCGACCCAGCTAACAAGGAACATTCTCAGAACATTCTGGCAAGGTTGTCTTAGTCATGTACAAATGTTTTTCCAGTAATGTTAATAGAACATTTGATCAAAGTTATCTAGTTTCAAAAAAATAAAAAAAATGTGTTTGATATTCGTCAAGAACAATTCAGATACCATTCAAAAGTAACTTTTCCATAGTGTTTGCAAAATTATAAAAAAAAATATGTTTATTTAACATTCACATAACCATAAAAGGTTTTTAAAATGTTTAAAATAAATTGTTTTTTTTAAAATGTTGATTAATGTTTTAATGCTTATTTAAGTTGTCATAACTTAACATTAACAAAACGTTCTTAGAAAATATTTTTGTTTGGCTGGGTGTGCAGTAAGACAAAATACACTCATTCTAAAGATTAATAAATAAATAAAAAGCTAAAAATGTCTTATGCAGTATTGCTTCTTAGATTTTTTTTTATAATTTAACATGAAAATTAGAAAGAAATGCTTTTTAAAAATAGGCTTTTTTTGCTGTGTATGTTATTGCCACACAAGTTGGCAAATACTTTGGGGGATTTTACTCTTTAAGGAGTAAGGAGCTGAGCTTGCATGACTGGAAAACAACTGCCCTAGGGTGTTACCCAGATCCAAAATGGCCGCCAAGTGAGCTGACTTGCTTAAAACAAGACTTTTCATTCACAGAGCGGCACCATCTGATACCCATCAGCCCCATATGTAGGCCCTCCACCCCTTCAATCAGCACAGAGCCTTGTTGTTTACACCCATCTTTGTTCTGCTACATCTCAAGTCTTTCTCCTCCTTCTTATGCTAAGTATTTAGCCTCAGGCCGTGTGGGACGTTCTTGCTCTCATTCTTGTGTTTTTTGTTTTTTTTTGGGTCCACTGTCATGTACATAAACTAGTGTCTTTGAAACTGCCCCAGTGGCTTCCCTGCTGAGGGCAGAATTTCCCCGCAGAGATACTTTGATGATAATGACTTTATGCTTTGAAGAGCCTGTTTTATGACACGTTGTGCCCAGACAACCGTTATCGTTCAATGCAGTGATCATAGGACTGTGAATTAAAGGTCAGCTTCCCACCACCAGAGGCAGAGGGTGGAGAGACCTGAAGGTCTAACACACCTGGCCAATGTTTTTCCTTATGCTCATATTTTTTTCTTTTTTTACTCCTCATAATGGGTGTTTACGCGTTTACTCTGAAGAACAAGCATAGGGTCAGCTGTGCCACTCTTTTCTTAAAGGAAAAGTTCACTCAAAAATTAAAACTCACCCTCAAGTCGTTCCAAACCTGTATGAGTTTCTTTCTTCTGTTAAACACAAAAGAAGATATGTTAAAGAAGGTTGGTAACCAGACAGTTGATGGCACCCATTGACTTCCATAGTAGGATAAGAAAAATACTATTAAAAATCAGAAATCAATATATAGTTTATAAATATATAATGTTTTACAAATCTCATCAGTTTTCTTAATCATAGGCAGCTGTATAGCATGGGCTTTTTCTAAAATCATAATCATACACCATTTGGTAAATTTAGGACATAACACGATTTATACACTGACACATCTTACCTCACTCCCCCTTCATCAAGCCGTCATCTTGATGTAGAACATGCGGAAAGCGGCGTAAGATGGGGAGAGAGAGAGATGTAGAAAGACGGAGTTGGATGATGCCGGAAAGGGCTCGCTTCAAAGAACCACATCACAGGAGGTTATAGAAGTGAAGTAAACAGTATTCGTAGCACTCAGATCTGTAGTAACCACAGCACCCAGAGGCTTGATATCCAGCTCTCTTGGGAGCGTTTCAAAGCCCTGTTTTGAGCTCGTCATGGAAGCTTAGATTTCTTTCTGCTTGTCACTCACTTTAATTCCCTCCTCTCCTGGCCTTCTTGTTATTGATTGCGTTCACAAATTAACAGCACTCAAGTTTATTGTGGCCCACTTTCAGCTACTTCCTTTCACATTTTCTACCCTGTGATTGTTCACAACGGTGGATTCGTTGAGTGTCTACTGAACTCACATTGGGTTTGTTGTCTCTCTCGACTATCTAAAGAGTCAAAACTTAATTAATACGGTCCAGTCTGGCAGAGAATTTTATTGTAGTCCGCCTGTGCGGCAGCCTCCGTCTCCGTGATTTCAGAAATCCATTTCAACTCAAACCAGATCCAGGATCGGGAGCTCGGGATCAGATGGTGGCGGTAGGGGAATCAAATCCGCATGTTCTCATTTCTTTAATAGACTTCCAAGGTCTTTTTTTTTATTGGGCCTGTTTGTTGGCGTATGTTGTTTGATGTTACCATGCTTTTGGCCGTCTTTTACGCTTTCCCCGGCCAGGAAGGATGGACACCTGCTGCTCCATTCCGGTTCTTTTTTTTTTTTTTTCAAACATTTGCAATTCCTCTCTCTCGCACCTAGAACGATACAGAAGAATCCTCACGCTGGGAAAATGTATATCATCATCTCATCTTTAAGGGACATCTGCTACCAAACCCTTCACTTTGGCTGTGTCTTTTCTTAGACTTTTAGCTGAGGTCATCTTGCTGTTTTTGGGTTATTTTAAATAATGGCTTACTATGACCTAAACTCTTCACCCTAATGAACTGCTGAAACCGCTTGAGTCAGTTTCTGTCTCCGTGCGTCCTGGGATGGTGCCGCGACACTACGAACACATTCAGTTCCGTTCCTTCCAAAAAGAAGCCACAGATGGGAACAAAACAACCTTGTGTTGAATTAGGACACCGCTGGTTGAATATTTGTGTGTGAGTGAGCATGCTAGACAGCTGCAAGTCATTCTGCCCCAACTGTGTGAGCTGAGCTTTTGTTCTTCAGGCTCGTCCTGCTCATCTCCTAATTGGTTGTGCAAGCCGCGGAGAGCTGGGCAGATTCCCCAGCGAGCCCCACCCGAGCCCGGACGGTCCCTACGGTACAGCATGTGGCTTTGATTTGTGGCTTCCCTGAGGTGTCTCCTTCTATCATCTGTGTGGTTTTGGCACCAAAAGCATTACCGTAATGAGATATTGACCGAGCAAAAAGGATTACTGTCGCTTTAAATCAAACCAAAGTGATTGCGGTCTGCCTGCGAGAGGAAAGCGCAAGCTAAATATGGTCAAAATAAGATAGAAGAGAGAGCCATTATACCACATGCTGTGATCTGTACCCCCATCACCCTCCTCGTGTCCTGAACTTCCTGTAATTGCTGACCTTGGTTACAGAAAAATCCTTCAGATTCAACAGATGCATCTGGTTATCGACATTGCCTCTTGTTGCAGGAATTTGTGGTGTGGGATTCCAGATGAGAATGATGAAAATGGTGTCTGGGATTGTGTGCATCAAGCCTCTTGTCTTGATATTGAAAGTTGAGGCATATAGTTGGAAGGAATTTTAGTGACAAAATGTTCTGTCTTAAAATTGCATGTTGTCAATGTTTTGAATGAATTTAATGTGTCAATTATCCCCAATTATATCCCAGAGAATAAATTGAATAAAGTATATCCTGAAATAAAGTATATCCTGAATGTAGATGGCTTTGGATAAAAGCGTCTGTCAAATGCATAGAAAAATAAAATAAATCAATAATGAAACATCAGGTTAAAATCAATTTGAAAAAATCCTTCACAGTCAATTTTGCATGTTACTGTGTTTGGCTCAAAAATCACTCAAAACTTAGATTGTTCTCTAAAGATTTTCATACAAGAAATGTTACTCTTTTATCTGGGTGGGAAGACCTGTTAAGGCAAAATGTTATGAACAAATTAATTCTGTATCAATTATACCTTACTTGCATATAATGTACATTTTGGTAACTTTAAACCAACGGTTCAAATTATCAGGAAAGGCATATGAAAATAATGCATCACATGAAAGGCAGTTGCTTTAGATTTAAAAAAAAAGCATGCCAAAAAATGTTTGCCAAATACATAAATGTCAAAGTTAAAATGTTAAATCACCGCCATGGTTAGTTTTGCATGCTAGCTTTTTTGTAAACATTTTAAAACCTCTTGATTTTTCTCTCAGGATTGTCTGGAGCAGGGTGACAGATGCATCTGGTTATTTGTGTACCTTCACATTGCCTCTTTTAGCAGGAATTTGTGGTGTGGGATACCAGATGAAAATGTTCGCTGTGATCATCGGCGTCTGGGATTGTGTGCAACAGGCCTCTGTCTTCATATTGAAGGCTGATGCTTTTAGCTGGAAGGCAGTTTCTCAGCATGGAGGCCATTACCACTGTAGAGCTTCATTTGAATGAATGGCAGTTTGTGTGTGTATATGTGTGTGCAGCGTCTGTTTGCTCTGTTGTGTACGTCAGACTGCATGTTTGTAGAGGTCTGTACTAAGTGCCTCAGGTCTGCCAAACGAGTCAGGACTTTTGTAGCCGATTCTGAAATGTGGGGGGAAAATGAAATGTGAATGTTCCTTGAAATGGAGCAGCGTAATGAACTCAAGACTGTTCCCATATTCAGCACTGCTCTGGCGTTTCTCCACGTATCCCACAATGCCTATTCATTTGAGTCCCTTACCATTGCGTTCTTTCGCTCTCTAGCACACTTTCAATCTGACTTCTTCTCTGTTCATCATTTTCTCTCTGTTTTTTCAATTTCCAAATAAAATCAATCGCAGGCGTTCGTGATAACTAGGTTTGACCCCTTGACCCTGTTGTATGTGTTTGCCCGAGCAGAGAGTAGACGCTTGAAGTAGTGTGATTTCACTCTTGACTGGCGAGACCTAGATCTGCGCCGTGTCATCATGTGAGCAGACTGAACATGAGTCACGTCCCTGAGACGGACAGCTTGGGTTGCCCTCAGTTACCGCAGTCCTTGTATTCATAATGTTTATACCTCACATGCTGTGAAATGACTGCATCTGGTTTTCTCTGAACTACCTGCTGCTACACTTGTTCATTATTAAGGGTCAGTTTAGATGTGCATTGTGTACTATCTTTGAACAAAGCTCATCAAATAAAATTTCACAGTCAGATTAAATAAAACAATCATATAATTCAATTTCATTTAAAAGGCAGTTAAGTCCACGTATTGAACTGTACCTGACATCCTGCAAACCAATCTGTATCAGTTAAAAGTTTGTCAGTTGTACTTGATAGCATTTTGTTGAATGTTAACAACATTAAATGTTTTCCCCCCAGGATTCTCTGCAGCAGAAAGACGAACGCATCGAGGAGCTGGAGGAGGCCTTGCGTGAGAGTGTACAGATCACGGCTGAGAGAGAAATGGTGCTGGCACAAGAGGAATCCGCTCGTGTAAACGCTGAGAAACAGGTGAGAAACAGATGAAGCCCAAGGCTCATTAATATGCCAAGTAGACTTTCCCTTTGTTTTTTGGACTGCACATATTGTTCACTTACTTTTTTTTCCCACATTCAAGTCATTTTTATTTAATACATTGTGCCTTTTAATTTGAGTCCGAATAGAAGTTGTATTAGGTAAAACATTTTTTTACATTATTATTATTATTATTATTTTTTATTTTTTTTTACAATCCATTACAGCTTTACTCCAGCTCACGCTCCAGGAGATGTTTGACAACATTTTGGATAGTTATTTTGCACCTTTCCAGCCAGTTGGCAACAAGATTAGGCTTGGAGCAGCCAGCTTTGGCAGTATTGAGACTTCAGCTATCATAGTCCTTAGCTTTTCAAGTGTGATAAACAGTCATGTTCTCTGGTAACATTATCCAATAATGGTTCTAAAGAGCTCCTGTTTACTATTACAACGAGAACGGTGATGTGTTACATGAAGCAAAATGTGTGCGGTAACATCAATGTGGTGCTAGCCAAATCCTACGGCCATCTTTCCATTGTGGTTCCATTTCCTCCCAGTTAAACATCCTGTCCAGTGTTTACACTTAACTGTATGCACATCTACGCAAGGCTAGCATCTCCCAGGCTGGGTTGTAATGGCTTTTGCTTGGCGAACGTATCGCTCCTGCTAAAAAGCCTCCTTCACATGGCTCAGGAATCGGTAAAAAAGCCGGCCTGTCACTGCACATCACCACACCAGCAACTAGAGCCGCGCCAACCGTCCAGATCCATGCCAGCGCTGCATCACCGTGCCAGTGGTGAACATTCATGTGGCATGCATGGGTTACATGTTTGTGTCTGCAGTCAGTCTTCATTTAGAACATAAATAAGCTTTGTGTGGCCTGCGTGAGGACTGCTAACTTTGGTCCGTTTCAGTTCAGTCACATAGAACGTGAGCACACGAGGAACGGTGTGTAAGCAGGAGTTGAACTTTGGAGGTAGGGGAGTGAAATATCTGGGCAAATATATCTCCTCTACCCAAGTCCACTTAAAGGGATAGTTCACCCAAAAATCAACTTTCATCATTTACTCATAAGCTTTGGTTAATCTTCCAAAGCACAAATTAAGGTATTTTTAATGAAACCTGAGAGGTTTCTGTCGCTCCATTGAAAGTCTAGGCAACCAATACTTAGAAGATCCAAAAAGGTCATAAAGGAGCTGTAAAATTAATCCATATGTATCGAGCGGTTTTATCCACACCCTGTGAAGAAATATAGGGAATTTGGGCTTTTATTCACACACATACATAGAACGCATTACACGCTAGAACAAACCTCATTGGTTCTTGTGCATCTCACACAAAATAAAAGCCTAAATTAAATCTGTTCATTATATAAAGCTATTGTATCATTTCAAAAGACTTGGATTGAACCCCTCGATTCGAATGGATTTGTTTTACAATGCATGTATGAACTTTTTAGATCTATGGTTTGGTTACCTGGACTTTCAATGGAGCAACAGAAATAGTCATTAAAAAATAATTTGGAAGTAATAATTTGTGTTTCAAAGATTAACCAAAGTTTTATGGGTTGTTTTGTATTATTAATTGTGGGTGCATTATCAATGAACTTGAAAGTTTTTTTTTTTTGGAGCAATTAAATTCTCTAACTGGAGACCAAATGTGTGTCCTGGACTAGGACATACTGGAAATGGATTGAATTGACAAATAAACTGCAAATAAATTGGTATTTTATGATTCGAAGGTGCTGGAATGCCTTACCCAGGTCGTTCTGTCCCAATTTAACCTGTTTTTTTTAAGGCATCGATGTGGATTGCTCCACAGTCCAGCTGTCTTTGGAGCCCTGGAGATAGCATCAAACTCCTATAACCTTCTCCGAATGAGTCCTCCATGAATCGGAAAACACAAGCAGCCAGTCAGGCTTTGAAACGGAGCTGCCAAAATCTTGCTTCCCCTGTACCTGAATCCCTGAACTTTTCCCTTTCCTTTCTCCTCTGTCCATCTAACTTGGCTCAATTGAGAAATTCATTTTTAAACCCTTAATGGTTTGTTCAACCTTCTGTGGATCCTGGCGCCCTGCCGTTTCCTTCCTATTCTTTCTATTTTCTCGAGATTTCGCATGGCTGGCTGAGCATCGTCCCAGTGTGCGTTGCAGTCTCAGGAACGTATCGTGGCCTAGAGTTTCTTCACCGCCGGGCGGACCTCCGCTCAATTCCCCGGAGGTTAATTAGAGCCAGGGGCTGAGGCGGGAGCCAACGCTGCTGCTAAGCCTGGCCGGCCTCCTCATTCGGGCCCGGAGAGAAGAGGAAATGGGGACAGTACAAGTGCCACCCTCCCGAGCCAGTCTCCACGCTCATTACCGACGTCCCAGCCACATCAAGTCTCGCTACATGCACTCAGGATATCACCATTAGGAGTTCCTCCCCACCCTGGCACCTGTTATATAAGAATGAACTCATATTCCGGGTTACATATTTCAGGAGTTATGAGCTACATGATTGGGGGAGAAAAATGGATGGCAGCTTGCCTCGCTTGCAATTGGCAGACATGTTTTTAAATGCTTAATTTGTGGTCCTGCATTAAACCATGCAAAATCTAATTAGCTTCACACACACACGCACATGTTTTTCCTTACACACACACACAGTCTCTCCTCTGCTATTTAATTAACATCCCTGCATTGCTTCACCACACCCTCTGTTGTGCCAATCATACGCAAGCGTTCGTCTTTTGCTCTGTGTTCAATTTCCTCCAATAGCTGTTCATCTCATTGTTCGCATTGTGCAGAGCACATGTTGGACCGAGCACAGTGCCTGTACAAATTTCTGTCAGTATGTTGGTCTTAAATGTATGGGGACGGGGAGCGACTGCTCTTTGTTACGTTGACATAAAAGCGAGCCTCTGGCCAAAAAAGAGGCCGTTCTCTCTCGCACAAACCATGTGCGTCCGTTGAGCTCACTTTAAAGGTCTGTGTGAATGTGCACTTACTTTGAGAGCATGGGAAAACTACAAGTTGTTTGCTCCATTCATGCAGCTAATGAAATTTGGAAATATGAATCCAAACATGTTTTTTTTATGAGGCCATATTGGGCACTTCTCTGTTGTACCAAGTCTGAAAGATTGCTGACAATTACACAGGTCAGTGTGAATGTCTTCTGCTAGAGTGCTACTATTCTTCCCTCTTTTTTTATGAATAATGACCACAAATTAACATGGAATTCTGTAATTTTTTTACTCACTTATGTCATTACAATCCCATATGCAATTTTGGTAACATTTTACAATTTGTTTAGATTATTAATGCATGAAGTATTATGAATAAACAAGGAACAGTTTCTTAAAGTTTACAGCATTTATTAATTTTGGTTAATATTAACTAATATAAACTATATTTTTTTCAACCCATTCATTCATGCATTAATTTGTGCATTTATGCTTGCTTTCTCATCTCCCAACAGGCGTACAACAGGTTGTACATGCATGATGTTTTCAATCAATTCACTTTAATTTAATTTAATGCATGTAAATAAAGACAAAGGAAAACAACAGTCCCCGAAATAATTGGTATACTTAGGGTTAGATGGGGGTATTTATTGTACTAATACATTTTTTACATTTCAAGTTATATGGAAATACATGAAATGAAAAATAATATATTTATTAATTAACATTATATTATTAAATGCTGTAAAATATAGCCTAGTTGTTCCTTGTTTGTTGATACCCCAATTCATTACTTTTAACGAATTTACCTTATTGTTTAATTCTTAGCGTGCAATAAGTCTTTTAAAGCCATATTATAGCTTTATGTGACAAACAGACTTGAATTTAAGTCGTTACCTCTGCCATTGAAGTTGCATGTACCCCTGAAATGACATCATAACACCAAACGGCATTTGACGAGGTTCTTGCGTGTCTCGTGATGTCATCATAATTGTGGCATATTTGGTTTGAGAGCTGCAGCTGAGAAGATTGAATAATGGCACGGAACAACATGAGTAAATGATTTTTCATTCCTGGGTAAATTATTCCTTCAAGTTTTCCCCCTATTTTCTCACTCCATCTTCCTGTCAGTGATGATATTTCAGGAGTGTTGGCTGCTGTATCAGAGGACCTGGGTGTCAAAACAGGGTTTTCTCAATCTATTCAGTGTGCTTGTTTAGCAGATGAGCCTGTCTTATTTTAGCTGATGCTTTAATGAGCATTATTGTCCTGCCAACTGCTTTGAGTCGTGTGCTAGTAAGGGCAAATATGGTCGCCGAGAGAAAAAGGGGGGCGTTTTCTTCCTACACAGGGCCCTCGGTGTGCAGTGACACCAGTCACTCTGTCCCTGCTTAGGATTTACGGCCGGGATGTACGAAACCGACCAGCCGCTCATGCGGGGCCAGTGAAAACGTTTGCCCAAGACCACATGAAAACATGCGACCAGTCTCCAGACATGATTCAGCAGCGAAATGACATACTTCATAACCTTCCCTGGAGGCAGTGGACCAAAGAAAGCCTCAATCTCTCTGCTCGTGTTGACCGGGGATGATGGGATGTCTCGAAACCGCCCTTCCTCTTTCACCACAAGCTTCCCCCTTTCCCCTACGGCCCGACCCAATCCCGAACGGATCTCTTTTCCGCTCCGAACCTGTTCTCGCTCAAACGTTTCGCTGTTGTCTTGCTGGATCCATGGTTACCATCCTCTTTCTCTTTCTCAAGCCCCTCTTCCTCTGCTTCCCATTTTCAATTTGCGTGGTTTGTTTCAAACTATTGTTCTGTTTTGCTCTGCTCTGTCTCTGTTTGCTCCTGACTTTTTCTATTATTCCTCTTTTTCTCTATTTCTTCTCCATCACTCACTGCCTGTGCGAAGCGCTCTCATGACCTAATGCATGACTCCGGCCGCGCTGGCTTAAAGTGGCTCAAGGTATGGCTCGATTAATGTTTTCTTTCTTTTACAAGGAATGATTTGAGTTTTGCGCTTTTCATCAGTTTCGCTGCATCTCAGTGACCTTTTTTTCTCATTTAGATGGGGGTGTTCGACAAATGTGGCTTTTGGTCCTGATCCAACCCAAACTTTTCCAAATAGGAAGCTTAACCACTGACAGAGTGCAATTTATTGACTGTTCCCTGAAGATGAGCTCTATCAGATCATTATTTTATGTGGAAGGCCTCTCTTATGCTTTCCCCCTGCTTTCTTTCCATTATATTGGGAAGTCATGCTCATTTGCGTCTGTCTATCAGGATAAGTTATGTTTTGATTTAACTTTTATGTAGTGCGTCCAACACAATTCTGTTTCTGCAGTGGGAAGTTGAGTTTCCCCATTGCATGTAACTTTAAATACTTGTTATATAAACATGCGGTCAATAGTTATACTGGTAGTTAAGGCGTAATTCACCCAAAAATCTATATTTTGTCATAATTTACTTATGTTGTTTTAAATACATTTGACTGACTGACTTCTGTGGAACACAAAAATCGTTTAGCAGAGAATGAACAAGCTGCTCTTTTCTAAACTATAAAAGGGACTGTGGATGGGACTGTCAAACTCCAGAAAAACATAATATAAGTGGTCTCATATGCTCTATTTCAAGTCTTCTGATGTCATATGATACCAAAAATCTATTTTACCATGAGTAATGGTTTTTGGGTGAATTGTTTATCAAAAAAGGCATAAATATGCAGTTTAGACATGTTAGCTCACTCTTTTCCTGAACCAGTCAAGACACTCTGTCAAAATCTCAGGTAGCCAGTTCGATTCACAGTCAGTTCTCACTCCGTACTGCAGGGGGCAGCGTGACGGCAGAGCAATGGCAGACCGTGAGGTCTCCAAGCTATCCAGGCCAAAAACAGACATGGAAATTAGTCAAAGAATAAATAGCTCTTACAGCTGCCGCTGCTCTTTCTCTAGTTTGTATTCGAGCCATCGTCAGAAACAGCCTGGATTTTTATGATAAAACTTTAGAGGGAAATAAAACTCCCTCCTCTGCTAATATTCCCGACCAGCTGAGATCCAGACACAAAGCTCAGCACCCAAAACACAGCAAGATCCAAAGACCAGCTTGTTGAGATTGGCTTTATGCTCACCGTTGCTCGTTTGGCAGCCGGAGAGAGGAGAGAGAGTAGGAAGAGACGGATGAGGAGAAGGGGAGAGAGAGCAGGAGAAAAACAGCACGCTGCTGCATTAAGCACTTTTTATTAGTGTTATGTTTCTGCTCCGAGCATCTGGGTTAGTCTGGATATCTCTCACAGGAGGTGATTAGAAGCTTCTGAGCTCGGCACGGGCTGAAGAGAAGGCCCTGATCTGACGCCCACCGTGATCTCATCACCTCAAGTGCACATCAATAACAAACCAATATGAAGTCTTACACTTACAAAAGTAGCACTGTGGTATTGCCATGTTTTTAGAACATGGACTATCGTGATACGGTACCTGTTTTTTGGACACTTATGCCTTTGTATGCCTAAGTACAAATACCATGGGATGTAATATAATCAGCCAGTACCACACGCTAAAGTACCATGGTTTTACCATCTTATACCTCTTAGTTTTTTGTATGGGTCAGCACTTGGTGAGGATGGGTAAAAATGAACAGAATTTTGTTCCACTGACCAGCATCTTGCATTGTCTGCATCTGTATTCAGTAAATGCTGTCAGATGTGATCATGTCAGGCTATATGTCACTGTCATTATTCTAACATAAATTAGGGCCTGTTTAAGCAGAACTCGTTTTTGTGCTTAAAATTAAGAGCATGCAACGTTGTAGTTCCAGTACGTTGTCAGTTACCAAAATTACACCAAAACAAAGTACCAATAAATATGTAAGTGGTAGCCTATATTTGTCAGCCGGGAAGGATTTGCATGCAGGTATGCTCATTCTATTCATCAGGATTAGTGTACATATGTTTTATTAACAGTTCATAGTAGTATTGTGTATTTACCATGGTAACTGTAGTTTCCGTAACAAACCCAAAATGCCACCAATTCTTTATTTTTGATGACTGCAGTGGCTCATACCAACTGCTATATAATAGCCTTGCCTTATAATACCGTCTATTCATCAGTGTCAGGAATTGTTTTACAATTTATGTGTATTTTAAGTAAAGTGGGACGTTACTATTTCCGAAAAAAAAAAAAAAAAAAAATCTTGGTTCAAATTCCTGAAAATGTGATTTACAGCTTAATGACCATGGGAAAATATGGGTCCCATGGCCAAACCAGTGATATATGCTGTATACATTACCATGGTACAGTCACAGTACTTTTTAAGTTTAGGATCTGCATCCGTCACTTCATTTCCATACAGATTTCATTGGCTATTTTCTGCAGACATTTTGAACATAATATTCCCCAATTTTCTCCCTTGTACGTGGTTGAATTGCCCCTCAACTCATTTTTCAGCGATAAGAGCACCTCTTTTTCTTTTTTTTTTCTTTTTTCAGACATTTTTTTGCTGATATTTATTTTTGTTGCATTGCATTTACCTATTTCTGTGTTTCTTTCTCTCTTGTTCTGCTCTCTTGTAGCGCGAAGAGGCAAGTATACTGCTTCATTCTTTGCTTATGTCCACATGCATTCCCTCATCTGATGAGGCATCTGTTCCAGCCCCTCTGACCCTGCTTCAGTTTTTATTTTTCCCCTCTTTTCCTGTTCTTTTTATCACTCTTCTCCTTGATCACTGACAGATCCTCTTCCTTCCCCCAAGGCCTGTTTCTGACACCGGTTTTAAGCAGCCAGCCTTAAATTAAACAAAAGAGGAGAAAATCACTGTTATCAATTCCATAGACGGTACGTCACAACTGATGTGAGCAATTACTCCAAGTCGTAAAAACACTTGCAGAGGCTGAAGCCGGACTGTGAAGATTGGTTAAAGGACGTGCATCTTGAACGCTTTGATCTGTACTCCTCTTGCCTTACTGGTTCAGGTTCCCAGTGTGAGAAAGGAAGTGGTGTTATCATCACCCAGTGAAGTGCTCAATTTTTCACACCCGAGGTGTCATAATTCACTGCAGCGTTTTTTTACGACTTGACTAACATCTGAGGTTAGTTTGTACTCCCCTGAGAAAACAAGCGCTGCATGCCACCTTGTTCTTACACACACACACACACACACACACACACACGCACGGACACCATCCATTCCTCCATCACTAGACAGTTTTTGCTAAAGCAGTGTTTGCATTGGTTTTAATATTTGTGCTCTGCTTTAATATTTCATGTCCTAATTCTGGGGACATGAAAGGAAATTCAGATTCCACTAAATGGTTCTGGTTCCATAATTCCATTAATTAATTTAATTTAGTACTTTTGAAAAAGCACCTTAATTGGTCTAAAACATTTACTTATCCAATCTCCGCTCCATGAACCCCCAGGGCTGCAAGGGTTAACGACGAGTAAAACAGATTTAAAATTAAATAAATAATTGCATTGTTTAGAGATGTACTATGCAAATAAAATGAGATTGAATTTAAAATGTTTCCCTTGTATTGTAAAATTGGTTAGATTTTTTTTTTTAACACACACACACACACACACACACACACACACACACACACACACACACACACACACACACACACACACACACACACACACTTTTAACTTAACTATTTTACAGATATTAAATACATCATATTAAATGCATATTAAATATGCTATAATTTATGACTTCAGTACATGTTGTCTTTATAATGCTTTTTTCTTTTTCACACACAGCATGAATGTGTCTGTCTGCTAGAAAATAAGTCTTTATATTTTTTGGAGGGGCTACTTTGCAAGGGGATCATATTTAAGGGGGTCCTTGGCATTAAACATTTGGAAAACCAATAAAAAATTAAGCAATATTATTTTTTTAACTTTATTTGTTATTTTTTATTTTATTTTTTATTATTATTATATATATTTTTTAAATAGATTCAATAGCAGCACAGCAGTTCAGAAAACACTGTTTTATGGTGTTCCATCAACATCCATGGAAGGAGGAGGTCACAGGACTGGACATAAAAATGGGATCCGGTTCTGAATAAGAACCAGTTCTTGATTCCGCACTACAGTATATAGTTCTAGGAATCATAATGTCTATGATACTTTATGTAGGCTTTACAAATGTGTGTGTGTGCGATTTTTGGCTTTCCCCTCAGTCTGCCAAGCCTTTAGTCAGACCTTTAAAATCTGTTAATTATGTCCTAATGAATGACTTAACTCAATGGCTTTGCGAAATTTGCTCCAGGCGGTGCTTACTAAATACTTTTACAGTAAAACTGACCAAGCACACTGTAAATTCATTCGAATCCATTCGTTCCAGATGATGTTTGGTCACCGAGGATGGAGTCAGTTCGGATATCTCCCCTCAGGGCACGGTGACACCATATCACCTCTCGCACATCCTGGACTGATTAGTTAACCGCTCCGCTGCCGCTGTGTGTGTACGTGTGGTTGCACAACAGCGGGAGATTTCTTCGAGATTTTTGTGTTCTGTTGAATAAAAATTGTGCAGAGTTCTCACGGTGCCGTCTTTGCCCCCCTCACCTCTCATTGGCTGCTCTGTTTTAACAGACAGACCTGTTGCCCCGCCCTCACCACAGGGTTACCACTGGCAGTGAAACTGATGCTGCCAGTGTTTAAATATTTCTCTCTGCTCATACTAGGGGGCCTGAGGCAGGCAGTCTCGATTCCCTCTCACGTTGTTTCTCGAGAGAGAGAGAGAATTTTGCTAGGTTTTTTTTTTTTTTTTGTATCTGTGAAAAATATTACTTTCTTTTATGTCCACTCAAACTCTCGCCAGTTTTATTCTTCTAAGATGTGACCTGTGCTCTGCGTTTGAGGCAAAAGGAACGCTTGCCTGGTCGGTCTCCACATGAATAATGATTTCCTCTTCTTTATTTTTTAATTTGACATGCATTACATTTTAACATAAGCCATTCCGGTGAGCCCTCACTTACGTGATCCTGTCAGGTGGAATTTGCCGGTGGATTTCACGTGCCCAGGGGATGCACCATCATCCTTGGGTTTTAGTCACAACCCATTTGTTACTGTTCAGTATCAACCCTGTGTGAGTTTGGTGTGGTATGAGACGACGAACGAGAGCATAGGAGTGCGGGACTGGAAAGCAGACGGCAGTAAATTTGGCCGAGCGGGTTTTGGTAGCTTGTTCACTAGGCTTGGCTCGGGTGTAGTACATTAGGCAGATGACTTATGATGACAGCTGGATTGAGCGCTCTCACAGACCCTGCAGTACCTCCAGCCACCAGAGGGCAGCACTGCTGAGAGCACATGCTCACACATACACTTCTATTGTGTTTTTTCCCCAAAGGGGATTATATTTTCACAGCTGAAATCCTGCTTTTGTGGTGTTTCTGCTTGTTGCCCTCAATACTCTGCTGGAAAACAAATCCAATGCTCACAAAACATAGGATAGAATGCATTCATGGCTTTGGGCAGTGTTGGGTGGCAGTGCTATTAAAAGGTTTTAATAATCAATGTATTGAAGGAATAGTTAAGCAAAAAAATGAAAATATTGTTAATTTACTCACCCTCATGTCATTCCAAACCTGCATGATTTACTTTCTTTTGTGGAAAATTATGAATTTTTGATGTTTGATAAAAACATTTTAAATAATGATGAACTGATTGAGGACAGAGACTGTCAAAAAGGATGCAAAGGCTCCATAACATTATGATAAAAGTGACCCAAGTGGACGTGTGTGCTATATTCAAGTCTTAAGAATGTATATGCCCTGAATTGAAGTAATTCCACAGCCATATCACCCTCTAGCCCAAGACTGGTTGCCCACTGAAGCTAAGCAGGGTTGAGCCTGGTCAGTACCTGGATGGGAGACTCTTGGGAAAACCTAGTTGCTTCTGGAAGAGGTGTTAGTGAGGCCAGCAGGGGGCGCTCACCCTGTGGTCTGTGTGGGTCCTAATGCCCCAGTATAATGACGGTGACACTATAATGTAAAAAGCACCGTCCTTCGGATAAGACGTTAAAACCAAGGTCCTGTCTCACTGTGGTCATTAAAAATCCCATGACACTTCTTGTAAAAGAGTAGGGGTGTAACCCTGGTGTCCTGGCCAGATTCCCTCCATTGGCATTTGTCAATCATGACCTTCTAATAATCCCCATCCACTGAATTGGCTCTATCACTCGCTCTCCTCTCAGTCTCCACCTATAGCTGGTGTGTGGTGAGCGCACTGGCGCCGTTGAACTGTGGCTGCCGTTGTTGCATCATCCAAGTGGATGGTTGAGGAGAGACCCCCTGATATATAAATGCCTCATTCATTAATTTATGCATTAATAATTATTCACAGAAAATCTGTGGCACTACTGACCTCTTCATGACTGAAGTAGTGATGTCCAATTTGTGAATGAATCACTCTTTTGAGTCATTCACGTAACTGGTCTGAATGATTTGTTCATGAATCAGGCTGATCTGGTTCTTGAGTCCTTCTCTTAACCCTGTTGACAAAACTGATTTAAATTATTATTTCATGAATCAGACTCATCCGGTTCAAAAGTTGAATTGTGATGACTTTATAGGACTTGGATTATAGTGCATGAGTCATATCAACTACTCAAAAAGAGGAACTATTTTTGGATTTGATTCTACGCAGAAGTATCTGTAGTATGGATGGAACAAAAGGTGATGAAACACAGAGCAGGGAAGGATGGATAAACATAGAGAACAGACGAAGGAGACTGCACAGATCGCCGCCCAAGGCCTACGCAGTTTCCTGCGAGAACAGAGATCTCAGAGAGTCCCGGGGTGAACCGCAAGCGGTCGAGGAGGCTGTGAGAACCGCTTTGAGCCAAGTCGCTAAACCTTGCCTTCCATGGAATACATAAACCTGCCACGCCGTTTGATTTATCCTCCTCATTCACTCGCTCCTGTTACTCCGAGTTATAAACATCGTGTGGAAATGGAGGGAGAGGAGGAAAGAAAAATCACAGTCAGAAACCGAGAACATCCACCTTTTCAAAACCGAAACGGAGTGAAATAACTCTAGGGATGTGATGTATGACAAACTTCACCATGACGTTATGTGGTTAATTTATCTGGAGTAACTTACACACTCACACACTGGAATTCCGGTCTTGTGTTCATCATTTTTCATCATAATCTATTATATGAACTGTTTTTTCATTGTTTTGCCCATGGTTTTAATCTCTTTTTGGACACTCATTTTGTCCATCAATTTTTCTGAGCACAAATCCATTTGTGTCCCCGTGTGCTTCTCTCTTGGCCTGCTGTGTGATCACTCAACATATTTGTTTGCGTTCTGTCTTTATCTGATGTTTCTGTGGGATTATGTTTTTGTCCTTCTGTTTGTTTGTTGTTGTGTTATTGTTCATAACACAAACCTGTTTATTTGTTTGCATGGACAGATGGAGGAGCTGTTGGCTGCCATGGAAAAGGTGAAGCAAGAGTTGGAGTCCATGAAGGCCAAGCTGTCGTCCACCCAGCAGTCGTTGGCGGAGAAGGAGGCTCACCTGACCACGCTGAGGGCAGAGCGCAGAAAGCACCTGGAGGAGGTGCTGGAAATGAAGTAAGACCTTTACTCCTGTCCTTCACTCCTTATGGCCCGATACTGTGATTTGTTCACTGTCTTCTTAAAGAAGGACATTTCAATGTTGCTTGTTTTAAAGGGATATATATTTTGAAAAATGTGATTTTTTTTTTTTCTTTGCTCTTTTGAAAAGATTATGTAGATTTATTGTCATTACCAGCTGTGTCCTATTACAACCTGCCGTGGACATTGTTACTCTGTTTACTTGCAAAGAGGTTAGCCAATCATTACAGAGGGCATTCACATGTACTGTAGATATCTTAAAAGTACAGAACAAATGTATCTTGTTTAAATCTAATAAATTAGGTTCAACAAGATCACTGTTCTAGATCAGGGGTTTTCAAACTGGACCCCTAAATATGATGAGAGTTTTCATATATAATATTATATCATATCATAGCATGTCCTCCAAATATGATGAGAGTTATCATATATCATATCTTATCTATCTTATGTATTTTATTTTATTTTTCAGAATGAAATAATGCATATTCTATTCCACAATAATATGCATTGAATGCTTCATACTATTTTTTTTTATAGATAATACGTGAAACTGTATGCATTATTTCATTGTATGCAGGTTACATTATTCATTTTTTTTGCAATGCTGTTTCTTTTCTTTTGATTATTTGACACCGTTTTCTCTTAACTTTTCCTTGGATCCCCTGTTGGTCCCCTGATCCCAGTTTGAAAATCCTTGTTCCAGGTATATAGGCATGATTTGTTTCCTAATGCACTAGTCCATGGAGAGACCGTGTGCTCTTGGGAGGCTGAATAGCTTTTTGAGTGCTTCTTTATTTCAAGCTTTTCCTCGTCATCCACCGAGCTTCTACAGACTCATCTCTCCAATAGAACACTTCAGCAGAATCCAAGGACCCTCTCACTCTCCCTCTGTTCTCCCGCAGCATTCGCAGAACTCTCTCTTGTCTTTTCTCACTATCTCTAACAGGATTTTTTGCTGCTCTTTTGCTTATCAGTGCCTGTGGCACTTTAGCGTTTTGAGCACTTCCTGACTCTAGATAGGGATAAGAGGAGTACTTGAGGAATAAAGAAGGTTGAAGGTCTCTATACCACAACTGAATCAGGATTCAATGAAGGTGGTTCTTCAAGGATCCCTGCTGGAAGTTTGAGCTTAGAGGAGGAGTTACAGAAAAGAGGCCC
The DNA here is from genome assembly GCF_949152265.1 of Phoxinus phoxinus. Lineage (NCBI taxonomy): Eukaryota > Metazoa > Chordata > Actinopteri > Cypriniformes > Leuciscidae > Phoxinus > Phoxinus phoxinus. Next base: position 5,071,938 of record NC_136884.1, read on the forward strand.
TCTCACTTTCTAATTGATGTGGTTCCATTCAGATGGGTTTGGGCCCTGAAGATAAGACTTAGACTTCTGCCTTATAGAGTTGGAATATATCATTAAATTTGATGCTCACAGTTCACTTAAGAGATATAGGCATACATCTAAGAGGAATGCCGTAAAGATAACATATTTTTAGTTGTGATTAGAGCTTCAATTATTTAAAGTTTGGTAGCACTTTAAAGTTTAACATTAGTTTGTGAATTGACAACACTAGCATTTATTAAGATTAATGTTAGTAAATCATTGTTCAATGCCAATTCATGTTCTTTTTTATAATTTAATGTTTATTTATAATTTAAAATGTTTGAAAAATAAAATTAATAAAGTGAAATTAAATATTTGTTATTTATTTAGCAGTAAAAACGACAAAAAAGAACTAGTAATGTATATTTATGTACAGTCGATATTACCATTACGATTAAAAATATTATATTATTGGAAAAGTATTGTTCTTGGTTAGTTCCTGATATTTAATGCATATTGATGAAACGTGTCGTTGAATTGATGAAAAATTGATGTAAAGTGTTACCAAAATATTTTTAATCAATTACATGACTTGCCATGAATTGCATGTCCATATTTGCTAAGAAAAGTCCCCAATGAAGGAGTCAGTACATTACTGTTACAGATGAAACGTGGCTTCAGAAATATTTTTTTTCCTTCACAGGCTGTGACATTATTCTTCTCCCTCTTTTAAACATCCTCTACTGTAAATTGTCCTCACAGAGCTATTGTTTTATTTTTAATACCAAGCAAGTTCAGAATAATGATCGTGGTTGTGGAAAAATGAGTCAGAATGGGATTTTCAAGGACACTGTGTTTTCCAGATTGGCGTGGTGATTTGATTGTCAGCCATATTCTCAGAGACACGGGTGTGCGTGCATGCTTGAGAAATGCTACCGATGGATTCTGGCAGTAAAAGAAGATAAGGAGAAGGCTGAGAAATGATGGGAGTCTTTATCTAGGTGTAATGTGTTTAAATGAATGCTGTGTACCGATTCCCAAAGAGATCATTTTGCCCCGTAATATGAAAGAGAAGGAGAGCAGGGCCTCATTGCATCCAAATTTGGCTGTTAAAACCAGAAGGTCAGCTCAACTGAGACAGAGAGCGTTGTGTATCTCCACCGGCCTCTCACTAACCACACATTTACAAAAAAAAGTCTTGTATTTGAGTGAAAATGAGGCTCTGATATGGATGGAGGAGAGAGAGAGGGGTGGTCTTCGATCTGTTTTGGCGATGAACGTAATGCGGTCGGGGCCGGAGAAAGTAGACTCGTGCTGCTGAAGGGGCCCCGCCGGCTGGCAGCAGACAACCAACTGGACCACTCATTAAAATTTTGAAGGAAAAACACAAAATAGCAGACGCAGAGGTCACAGACTTTTTATTTATTTATTTCCTCGGGCTGAACTTCCGACCGCACATTTTAAAGTCAGCAGTGTGGAGACATCGACCCTTTGGGCTGGTTCTCCATCCTCAACATCTAAAAAAAGGCAGAATTACCACTCTTTCAAAGCTCGTTTTTCCCTATGGTTTGCAAAGGACATTTAGTCAAATCTTTAGTTAGTTGTATTGTTATATGTTGTGTTTCTGCCTTTTTTTTCTTCTTCAAAGTTGAATCTAAAGGAACAGTTCTCCTAAAAATGCAAATTGATATCATTCACTTACCCTCATGTTGTTTCAAACCTTTGTGAGATGTTTAGAAGAATGTTCACACTGCTCTTTTTCCACTTAATGAAAGCGTATAGTGACCAGGGACTTTCAGGCTCAAAAATGGATGAAAAAGCATAATAAAATGACCTATAATTCAAATAATTTGATATTTAAGAAGAAAAGACTGAAATTTGAATATGCAATTTGAATTTGAGGTTATTTGCATATGCGAAAGTGCAATTGAGATTCAACAGTTGCAGTGGAGGGGAAGATTGTCAATGAATAATGGCTGTTGAATAACATTTGCTCTTTCACATACTCAAATTTCCGCATTGCGTTTGGTTTACAAGATGCACAAAAGCAATGGTGTCTGGTTTTATTGACAGACGTTGAATGTCGCATCTTCACGCACCATATTTAAATATGTGCAAATTAGGGAATGTATCCTTATTTGGATCAACTTTATGAAATGTTAATTCACTTACAGCTTACACAACTTTTAGCTCATTAATCATCATGATGTTAAAGCTATTGTGAACCACCGAGGCAAATGAAGACCACAGTGAGGTCATTATTCAGATAAAACTCACTGAATATAACCAGCAGTGAGAAAAGACCATTATGAGGTCATCGCTCAATTAAAATCTAAATGGACTGTCAATGGGGTTCTTTGATAATGCATCGAGGTGGATTCAAGCTGTGTTGGCGCCAACTTTTATGAACGTAACTGTGATGTACGCAGTGTGGTACTTACATTCGGGCTTGTTTTGTGGAATGAGATGAGGATTTAGAGCGATGGGTTGAGGCGGTAATGAGATCTCCAGCACACCATCCCATCCCCATGTTTCCTCTCCATTTAGCACAGTTTAAATGCCCCCGTACTGCTGGATATGAGATGTGGTGATATCCCAGCGTTCTTTTATTTGATGTGGTTTCCTTCTCTCGTTCACTCTTACTTCCACCAGCTCACGTTCTCAGCTCGGGGAAGTGCGACCGCAAGGCAGACATCAGTCGTCTCCCTTTGAGCAAATGTTTAACTTTCTTTCTGCAGTTGTTTGGGAGTGCTGGACGTTTTGGAGCGCCCGCTTGAGAGGTGGATGATGATAGAGGGGTTGATCTTGATCAAGAGGGCCTCCTCAGATGTTCGCTCAAAGGCATTAAGCCTCTTGTCCGTATTTTAGGGCTTGAAAAGAGCTGTCGCCACCTTTGTGGCGTTTACCTTGCGTCTTACTATGAAACACAAGCTTGCTTAGTTTTGCAAAGTTCTGGTCCACACAATTAGATCCGCCCACTTAGACAGGAAGAAAACATCTATCTATCTATCTATCTATCTATCTATCTATCTATCTATATATATATATATATATCTTATCATTCTGTCTATCATTCTATCATCTTCTCTATCATTCTGTTTGTCATTCCTCAAAATTTTCAAACTAGACTTTGTAAAGCCGCCATTCCAGTTAAAAATTACAATTACATTTCTTTAAAATTCTATTTATTATAATTTTACTTCCTTATAACTGAATTCAGGTTCTTGTTTGATTCCTCAATTCAGATGTAGGAATTGAACAGGGATATAAAAGGTAAACTCTCAATTCTGAATTGTGAACAACACTGCCTTTTTAGGTTGGGTTTATCTGAAATAAATGTTACTACAATAACAGACTGTGCAGAAAAGTTAAATAATGGTTTAAATTTAAATAATGGTGTAGTAGTTGTTATTTTTGCACAGAATTGCATGGCACAGTAATACAAGGCATTCAATCTTGTACTCTTAATCCCGGAAGTTACATTTTGTCAGCCAATCAGATTAGAGCTTGCCAGAGAATGGGCCTTTCAGGTTTATGTGCGGTCCCTGCAAAACCTGCAATGGTTTGCTGCTTACCCTTGCTGTAGTAGATCAATATCACTTAAAAAAAAATACCAACAGCTCTCCACTCATGTCACAACTGGAGCTGGATCTCTGGTGGGAGTCCAATTATAAGGTTTGAGCATAAGTGCAGGTATGTGAGAAGTGTTTGTCCGAAGGTGTTTAAATTGACACGGGCTGATTGCAAGGCTATCGGCTGCCCACAAAGTCTCTATTTGAAGGCAGGGTGAAGCTGCTAATTGCCCCTGTTAGCACTATGGTTTCTTGGAGCGGAGCAAACGGGCCGGCTCATTACAGGGTCGAATGCTTTAAAAAAACAAACCTGCGTGGGTTCAGCATGAAACCCAACCACAATTCAGCCCAAAAATGCTTTATCATCTTCACACAAGTGATTCACAGCTTGTTATGTGGCATGGATTGTTGTTTGGTTCAGTTAGACAGAACAAAGCAAAAATAAGAGATGGGAAAAAGCATTGGCACCTTACTGGGCTTGATTGGAATGCAGTATAAAACTGCGATTAGCATCATCAAAAGAGGATTTCAAGGAAGTTCGAGAGACTTCATTTTTTTCTGCTGCCCTGTTTTTATTGTTTTAAGATGTCAATCGGGAAGTCCAAATGTTCTTTTCCTTTGTAGATTTGTAATCTGTGAATGCTACCATCTTGCAGTGAACGATGCTTTTGTTAAAACAGAAAATGCCAAGTTCACTGGGTGGTATGATTTAGTCGCCATAATGGGTGTAATAACACAGCGGACTTAACTCTCCCAGGCAAGCCGATCTTGGCAGCCTTGATGTAACGTTCTTAGGGGTGCTGGGTCGGATTTGTACACGGTATCTGGGTGGTAAGAGAGAGAGAGAATCTGACATGATCTCTTCTAAGAAGGCTAGAGCAGTCAGGGGCCATGAAGCCCTGGCCCGGAGATCTTAGCGAGCATGTGAATACGGATTATTACAGCATGGAGCCAATGAGGCTGGACGTGTGTGAGAGGCCAAGCGGCCCTGCAGCGATTAGACTTTAAACAGCGTATAATGGCCTCTGCCCTTCCCGTCTCGACCCCGTCGCTCATGTACCCGAGAGCCATAATCCATCGAAATGTCGGGAAAGCGCAAAGACGCACGTAACGTTTCTGTAAATGTCAAGGGTGCTTAAAAATAACAGCGCACTGGCTGCACGGTGAGACGGATCACATCCGACGTTGCTCAGCGCTTTGAGGTCTTCTGCTGGATCCTTAATCATTACATCACATAAAAAGGGGCTTAATCCTTTGTTGTTAAACCAGCAGTGATGGGACAGTTCTCTTGTTCTACAAGAATGAAAATCGCAACCTCAACCCCACTGCAGACTTCATCTTCAGCTAGGCTTGCCTCAGAAACCACAGCTAACCCTTGAAGACTTAGTTTACCCCAAAGGTTTAAATGAATCACTCTGGTGTCATTCTAAACCTGTATGATTTTATTTTTTTTATGTGGGAAAAATATGTGCAGAATTGTGCCTGTTGCTCTGATCCATGCAGTTACAATAAATAAGGACTTAGGGAGGTTTTTAAGTTTCAAAAAGGCACGAAAGCACCGTAAACATGGTCCATATGACATCTTGATCTGCATTCCAAGTCTTCTGAAGTCATACAATAGCTTTGAGAAACAGGAGAAGTTATTTGCTGTAAAACCTCCTTTCTGCGGCAGCTCTATAATAGCATTGTCATCTGCATATATACAAATTTGTGTCTACTAATTGTCATCACCAGACTTTTTTGTTTCTATTATAATTTCTTCAGAATTTAAAGGGCCAAAAGACTTTGAAAGCACTATCGCTGCCAGACAAAAATGTGCAAAAATTTTACCTTTAGGTGAACAGCAGCTTGTCACTAGGGCAGTACTTTTAAAGGGACAACTTAGTACTTTATCTACCCCTAAAGGTGGTACCTTAGAGTACTTTGTACTTTTAAGGTACTACTATTAAACTTTTAGGGGTATAAAAGGTAGAAAGATGCCCCATTCACAAGCTGTTGTACCCCAAAAGGTCACATTTTAGAAAAAAATGTGTGAATGTTTCTGAAGTTTTGTTTTATAAAATCATGTGTTGCCGCATCTTAATCAGTTGTAATTGGTTGCGATGCACCAGCTTTAATATATTTGGAAGTGGAAATAAACTTTTTAGTAAATATTGAGAATTGTCAGTGAATCACCTTTTAAAATTCTGTGTAATCTTTACGCAAAGCTATTTATACTTGTAATATAGTAGTATAAGTTTTACAGAGTACTTATATTGTGCTTTTTGGAGCTTGTTAAAGTCAGTCCCCATTCATTTTAGTTTTATTGAAAAGAGCATCTACATTCTGCTAAACTTTTCCTTGTGTCTTCAACAGAAAAGAAAGGTCATAGAGGTTTGAAATGACATGAGGATGTTTAAACAATGACTGAAATATTTTTTCATAATTCACACAACATATAATTAGGGTATGTTCCACGTAAGGTTCAGTGTGAGCTTGAGGTTGATTCATACAGTAGATACACTGCATGTGTATTCAACAGTGTTGTAGACGGCTGCTCAGGAGACTCTTGTGCCTCAAGTCAGCATTTGGTTTGGCAGGAATAAATCAAGTTGTTCTCTACAGGGAACTCCTGCTGTCTGAATGAGAACCAAGGCTGCACTTAAATCACCAACATCCTCGCGCTAACAGCCATCGCTGATTCTGCACCGCCGTAGGGATTCTTAAGAGGAGCATTACGCCACATTGTAGGACCATTTTGGAGGTGTGAACTTACACCACTGTTCACAAATTGTGTTGTTTGTTTATTCCAGTTTTTCAGAGCAACATGCAGACTGTTTTTACACGTAAATATTCTCAGAGGATAATCTGTAATGGATTAGCTATGGTTTATGTGAACTCGTACGTCAAAGCGTTCAAGGACTTTAACTCATCTAAGTGTTTGGCTTTCCCGTTCTAACCCTGTCGAGATTCTAGCGCTGCCCCATAAATCATGCTCCTAAATTGAAAGGGTGAACTGGAAAACTCACAACGACAACTTTGAAGGAAAAACCTGAGGTTAAATGGAGAAAGTGACGCTACAGCATAGCCTCTGCTATCACAAAAAGGGAGGGGTGAAAAATGTATTTCTCAAATGCAAACGTTCGAATACTCCTCCGCTTCTGCTCCCTCAGACGGCTTGGGAATGCTCAAGGTCGGGAGTCAGGGATGCACATCCATACGTCTTATCTGTGCTGAGGTGAAGCGAGGAACTCGTGCTGGCAGCTCCTGTCCGCATATAAATCACATTGACCAACTCAACGTGCTCTCAGAATGGGCACCGGCTGAACCCATCTACAGTTATTCTGTTATTCTGCCCTAAATCACTGTCATTTAAAATCAACTCCATCGTAAAATGCAAATACTGTAAGTGCTCCTCCCAAAGCTAGTATCTGCCAGCTGTATACTATGACCTTATTTCAAGCATGAAATCCTGTTTTTCATGTACATTATTTTCAAACATATATAAACATTTAAGCCACACTTAACATCACATTAACAATGACCTTCTGTCTGTTTCTATCTCTCTATTTATCTGCCTATAAATTGATGTCTGTACATCTGTCCATCCATCTATTTTATCTATCTATCTATCTATCTATCTATCTATCTATCTATCTATCTATCTATCTATCTATCTATCTATCTATCTATCTATCTATCTATCTATCTATCTATCTATCTATCTATCTATCTATCTATCTATCTATCTATCTATCTATCTATCTATCTATCCTCTGTCTGTCTGTCTGTCTGTCTGTCATTCAATCGTTCTATTTAACTACATTTGTAAATGGCATACCTGGCTACCGCATGTACTAATGAAAATTTGAGCCAGTGAAAATTGATCGTCTTTTATCTTTTTTTTTCTTTTTTTTCCAGAAAGTGAAATTTCCCACGTCCAATTTTTAGAAGCTTTCATCTCCTTTTTTTTTTCTTCAGTGGCACGATACATCACAACAGCCTGAAGTGATGAGTCAAATCTATTTTTAACCTGGAGCGTGCTCTGTTATAATTTTGGACATGTGCTGTGCTTCCCTGCTGTTCGTTAGGAAAACGGCCGCTCAGACACGAGGTTCGCAGATCCAGCACCTGACAGACTTTTGTTTTTGTTTTTTTCCCCAAATATGTTGTTAGTGGATAGCCAACCTTGTTATAGATGGCGTGTTATCAAGGCAAGCTATGTCAATGTCCAAAAACTAATTTACTCTCCTTATTTACAGATGAAAAATACTCAACCACTGATATACACACACTCTATACATACTGTGGGCTCTGTTTTTCTGGCTTGCGTCTCCTGTCCACACACACCTGCTCCTGAGGCAGTTTGCTTTGGCACGGTGGTCCGCAGGCTGCTGCCCAGGGGGGGATGTTGCTCAAGGTGACAGGTTGGGACAGCATAATTAAACAGTCGGAAACAGGAGCGAGGAGACGCCAAGAAGAGCGCGGGATAAAGGGAGGGGTGTTGAGGAGCAATGCGACCTCGTGTTGAAGGCAGGTGCTTGATAAGATGAAAGAGGGATGAAACTGAGGAGAGCAGCCAACTTCTGGGCAGAGAGGGAAACGGATTGAACGCTGCCACCTCAGGCCAAACACAACACAGAGGAGTGGACGGCCGCCAAAGTTCCTCCGTGCGCACCCTATGAATTTATGTCTGAACCACACGTTTCTCTCACACGTTTGCTATCGTAGTAATGCTCATTTTCGTTCGGGTCTGTGGTCAGAGCCGTTTCTTTGCATTAATGTATTAGCTGTTGAGGCTATGGCTTTATCCACCGTTTTATACACATCCTGTCATTCTGCCGTACAGCTGATGAATGAACTGTGGAGTGAGTGGTTGTTTGGCACCCAATTTCATACATTATAGGTTCTCTGTGTCTTTCTTTCACTGTATATATTGGATAAGAATCGTGGATGGAACAGCAGAGGACATTCAACATTCCCAGTCAACCTGTTTCTTTTTTTTTTTCCTCCATGAACCCGCTTGAGTTCAAATTACCATACTGTAACTGCTTTAACAGATCAAACACTTAAAACTCTGAATGACTGAATCATAATTACAGTGAAACTCCTGTAGTGAATACGGTACTGTATTTTGAACCTCTTCTGTACATTTTCTGAAGTAATTGTGAGTAGTGTTTATCTGTACAAAAGGCTCAACCATGATGCTAGGGCGTTTTGGGTGGTTGCTAAGTTGTTGGTTAACAGTGTTTAGGGGGATTTGGTAGTTGTCAGGTTGTTGCTAAATGGCATTGCTATATGTTTGCTTGAAGATTAGGCTGGTTTCGACTAGGATGTTGCTATGTGTTTTCTAGTGTTTTTTGGTGGTTGCCAGGGTGTTGCTATATGTAGTTGCTATGATTTTGCTAGGTGGTTGATAGGGAGGTTTAGTAGTTACCACTTCCAAGAGTGTTACTATACAAGTCAGTTTTATTTGTATAGTTCTTTTCACAATACACAATGTTTCAAAGCAGACTCAGAGAAATATTGATGTTTATAGTACTTTAATGTCATATAGTCCACATTTACCAGTTTAGAACAAGAAAATAGGATAGATTACATTTGGCATTGATATAAACGACCAACCAGAATTTGTGTAAATTATATATTGATTTATCTAGATTTATATTGCTATGAGTTTTGAGTGGTTACTAGGTGGTTTCTATGGGTTTTGGTGTTTACCAAGGTGATGCTATGCATTGCTAGTGCTTTTGGGCGGTTGCTAGGGTGTTTCTAAGTGGTTGTTTACATAACCAATTCAAAACAGTCCATCCCCAAGTCTCTATCTTATTCTAGTCTCTAGATACGGCTCGAGTCCCTCCTTCAATGTAAGTTTAAAATGTATTTTTCCTGGTGGTTTTACTGAAAATCAGAAATGTATTTGCTTAACTAAAATAGACATTTACTTTTAAAACAAGCTGCAGAATTTGAGGTATTTTTCGTGTTTATTGCACAAACAGTGCTGGGCGAGTTACGAGCCAGCTTTTAATACGTGGAGTTAGAGGTTTGTTCATATCCCTTTGGCTTAGCAAGCACTGCTAATTAGAAAACAATACAGATTAATTCAGCCTAACATGCTCGGTTTTCTCTTTAAAGGCCTCTAGGTCTTTGCTGCCACGCATGCAGCTGAGAAACGGCACGTGAACGGACCCAAGCCGAGCCATCACCGCCTGATACGTGCACCTCTGCAGATCGACAGGCCTGTGAATTGAGACGCGCTTTGACTCACGGCTCGAAATCACGGTGGGATTTTAAACAGAGCTGAATCCGCAGTACTCCCCGGTCCCCTGTGCTCGCTTTAAGCTGTGCGCAGGAAAGAGAATGGAATACATATCAGCCGTTTTATCATGTGAAGCGAGAGACAAGAGCCCGCTGGATTTCTCCGAAATGTCTGATTTACGAAAGGGAAAATTGATTTTACAAATGAGAGAGTGGCTTTCCTCTTCCCTCTCTCTCTCTCTCTATCTCTCTCTCTCTCTCTCTCTCTCTCTCTCTCTCTCTCTCTCTCTCTCTCTCTCTGTTTCCATTTCGCTTGGTTAGCAACGGGTTCATTGTCCACGGCACGGCTGATGTGCATGTTATTCTGTCCTTCATTTATGATTATTGTACTTGATCTGAATACAGCTAAATAAATCTCTCAGCAAGCTCATGTTAACAGACTCTGGTGGTGGCTTTTATTGGTTTCCTCCGATTTTCAACCCGAGGATCATTTTCCCTGCGCAGCAGCGTCAATATTAGGCTGTTTTTGATGGAAAACTAGGAGCCCGCTGTGACCTCACATTAATCGAAGTGCAGCGGCGAATGAATCTCCATCTCGACTCGGGACTCATAGTCCTAATCGAGAGGGTAATGTATCAAAATGGAAAATGAATTAATCCTCTCTCGTGTTGTGCCGGGCTCCTCGGATTTCTTAACCGTGCAAGACGGAGACAGATGTTGCTCGGCTGAAAGAGGCCTGTTGTACCTGTGTAAAAGGATAGTCGCCAAGTGAGTCTCCTGCCGTTTCGTTGTGTGGTGTTGACATCAATACTGTTGTTATTTTGGAAGCAATTCCATGTGAGTTACGAAAGCCTTGTGTATTCGATACTGAGAGGAGGAATGCACTGCGGTGGTGGTCAACAGTAGCAGTTTTACTTTGTTTTCCATGCTAGGTTTGTAGCCGTGTGATTCTCAGAGTGTGGTACAGTATGTTCCCATATGGGACCCATCCCGAAGGGTCAAGGTTTGGCTGGTTAGCATGGTCCAGTTAGCCCCTGCTGGTGAATGCCAATACTACACTGGTTCTCAAAACCACCAAGCAATAAATAGAATAGAAGAAAGTGTTAGTATTTCTGGATCAAGTGCTGCCGAAAAAGATGCGTCTTAGATGCATAAAATGATTAGTTACATGGCCACTGATATGAATGGGAAAGCTTCTCCAGGTATTATAGATTCCATTGAGTCATTTATCTCACTATTTCTTTATGTAAAAAAACAAAAACATTCTTACACGGCCAGTGCATTGTCAATACTGTAGGTAAGTATTAGGTGTTTTTTGGGGGGAAGATGTAAGGTTATTACCATACTACCGTACCATACAACTCAAAATGTATCCAATATGTTCGTAAAACATGTTCCTAGTATCATTGTGAACAAATCAGCATTAATAATCATGCATCAAAGTTTCCTTACACTCTTAAAAATAGGGTTCCAAAAAGGGGTTGCCGTAATTACCAATTGACGCAACCCAAAATGTGTTCCCCAAAGAACTTTTCAATGAACAGTTCTTAAAATAACTTTTTCTCCTTTTTTCTTAATGTGTAGAGGATGTTCATATTCCGAAGAACCTTTTTCCCGCTATAAAGAACATTTTGTGGAATGGAAAGGTTCCATGGATGTTAAAGGTTCTTCATAGAACCATAGATAGCCTAAAAGTGTAGGCGGACATCAATGAAATGTGCTTTTTATCCTCAGAGCTCCTAGTTCTATGTATATCTGATGTGAACTGTGCCATTGTTTGTCCAGCACAGGTGAATGTAGTACAATGATATATAATCGGGGCATGTGAGATTTACTCTCATGCATTCAAACAGGGAACATGAGGGCTTTCCGAGTCATCTCAGACAGTCCTGCACTCCGCTGTTGCTTATTTATTTATTTCCCATCCCAGCGCTCACCATCCTAAATCTGCTGCCTGCTCTCTCTCAAGGTGAAATGGATAAATTCACCTCCCCTGCTCTTGGGGGTCTGCTTCCATACACTCATCCCGGAAGAATCTTCCCTTTGCTTTATGGCTGCCTTTGTCCCGAATGCCAATGAGGGGCAGCGATGAGTGAGCCGTGCCAGTGGGGATTGTGTTGTCTTGTTGAGATTTGGTTTGTTGAATAATGTCCTGTGTTTTAGGGGTACACATGGACTGACTTGGCACATCATTCAGGGGAATCTTTTGATGCATCACAGGCTTTTCCGCCATCTCAAGCCTTAATAACTTTGTAATTCCTATTGTGCATAGTCTTTATAATGCCATGTGAGTCTTTTGTAAGGCTATATTGTGTCATGTTTTCTTTTTCTTTTTTTTGCATACTTGCAAAAGTTCCCTCTTGGTTCTTTCTGCGATCAGCACTTATCTTTTTCTCCATTTGATGCCTGCATGAATCTTTCACTAAGGAGGCAGCTTTGAGGGAAATCTGAGAAGAATAGCATCACTTGAAACACACTCGCAGCATACATCACTACAGAACTCCCTTTACAAGACTACAGAAAGCATAAAAAGACAAGACAACTCCTCTCATCTGCATCTTCAGCAATTCTGATGCAGTTTAATAATTTCTGATTTCATTATCAAATAATTTGTCTGTGCCAGTTCATTGTCTTGGGAGGAAAAGTGTGGACTAGACAACTACAGACTTTTGATTTAATTATAAGAGCAGTACATGAGTTTAAACAAGTAAATGTTACTTTTTATATTAATATTTATTATATGAATTTGTATTAATTTCTTGCATTAGTGTTATTTTAGTGCAAGTTATAATAAATAAAAATATGTTGCTTTGGCAACTACCGGTAGTTAAAATAAAATAAGTAAGATTGACCGATATGTAGGCGGTCTTCCGCTGCTGTCTGGGACGGTGCTTTAGTGTTTATACTACAAATGCAAATTGTGCGTATTTGACTAGTTTTAAATTGTTCGAGTGATAAATCGAGTTTACTACTGTCCTCGGATCAGATCACTCGAACATTTTAATGCCAGGTGTGCACAGGGCCCCTGAAATTGAAATCATTCCATCTCAAGCTGACCAGGGGTGCGTTTCCCATAAGCATTGTTAGCCAACAATGGTCGCAAGTTCTGTTGATGTGTGTTGGTAAGAGGGAACTTGCAACCGAGGTTGGCTTCGGGAAACGCACCCCAGGTCGTGGTCCTACTCTATTACTCTGTACTTTCATACTGGCCGGACAAGTTGGCATCGGTGAGCTTCTTACTTCAAGGCAATTAAACGAGGAGCAGTTTGAGCCACTCATTTCTCTACATATTTAAATCCAAGCCCAGCGCAGCTGCCCAGCCCAGCCAAGAGCAGAAGGCAGAGAACAGATCTGAAGCTAATTGGGCTAACAGCGCTGGCTCCGTGTCAGTCCCTTCTGCCCTGCTGGCTAACAGGACTCCTGATAGCCGCCCTCCAGGGAGCACTTCACAGCTGCACTTCTTAAGAGCTCATTTCCCTAATAGCAGCCCCATTTTCCTCTCTTCCCTTATCTCTATATCGTTTCTTTTCATCTCTTTCTTTTATTCCTGTGCTTTTCGCTGGTGCTGCGCCATTGGCCGCCTTCAGCGGGCCCTTTCGTCAGGTATGTGGTGCGGACCAGACCACATACATATGGCAGCGCTCAGGGAAAGTGAACGTCTGATTAAAAGAGTGAGCTTCAAATGCTTACTGTTATATGTGCCTTATTCCAGCATGTTTGTATTTGTATAATGAGGGGATCTCTAAGCCCACTTCAAACTCCTCATGAGTAATTACCGCCGGAGCGGCTTTGTTTGCGGAGAGAGTGTGGCATCTGTGCAGGATATGTTTGTTTTGGCCGGGGGCCATTTTGAAGCTCTTGTTAGTGTACGCATTAACAAATATCTTGTTTGTGCCTGTGTGTGTTTTTGTGTTCGCTTAAGCTACAGTTATTTATACTGTATATCTGCCTGGCTTGCTAATAGGAAAGCCATCTCGTCCCCAGGCTGTGATCATACGGAGGGCAGAGGGGTTGACTTCCACAGGGGGGCATCCTCCGCCCCCTCCATCCCACATCAAAGCATCCCAGTCTGGGAATCAAGGCCAATGTGCCCCCTCCACTTTTTCCGCCCAGCATCTGTGTACAGAACCGCTGGGCTGAGAGGAGCGATTGACTTGTGAAGGACTTCATTAAGTCTGAGGAGACATTCCAAGTCCTTCATCCATCTGTTTTCCTCCTGCGTTCCCTCCCTCCATTTGTCTCTCTGTATTTCACATCCTCTTCCCCTTTTGGCTCCTTCTCCTACGGCTTAGCGATCACATTTATGCAAAGAACACACATCCACTCGTCTAGATGAATGCGGGTGTTTGTCTATAAAGTTTAACTTGGAGAAACTCAGCAAAAAAAGTTTCTTAACGTGTAAATATTTGTATGAATAAAAAAAGATTCAACAATTGAGACATAAACTGGATCAATTTCACAGACACAAATGGAATGATGAGTCCGTGAAAAAGGGGAGTTAATATATCAAAATATCCTCAGTCTTCCACCAAGGCATTTGCAAGTTGTCAAACACGTCTGGAGGGGGGCTATGGTTACAAGTGTATTGGCATTGCAAGGACGGTCAGCTGTCCTTCCTTTCTCCCTGTCGATGTCTCTTACATTGTGGACAATGCAGTTTGTTGCTCTGGCCACATCTGCATGTTCACGCAGGTGATCAGGGACCCTGGGCATTTTACCTCTGGTGTTAATAGAAGAGTTTATAGAAAGGTCACTTTAGTTTTCTAAGTTGCTGTAACTGTGTAACTTATTAAACTACTGTCAGGATTTACTAAAGACATGCAGTGAAAAATTAGCCATGAAATTTACTCCCAGTGGCGCTTTTGTTGAATTGCGCTCTAATGCTAAATTGTCCTGTTTGTCCTGATCTATGAAAAACATTGTTTAAACAATTTCCAATAATTATCTATCTATCTACATATATAGATAGATAGATAGATAGATAGATAGATAGATAGATAGATAGATAGATAGATAGATAGATAGATAGATAGATAGATAGATAGATAGATAACATAAACATACAAGCTTGATAAAAATGATAATTCTAGAATAAAACTGAAGTCTTCATATAGCCTATATATATATATATATATATATATATGTGTGTATATATATATATATATATATATATACACGCATATGTGTGTGTGTGTGTATAATGTGTATATATATATATATATATATATATATATATATATATATATATATATATATATAAAATATTATGTAGATAACAGTATATATATACTGTTATCTACATAATATTTTTTATATATATATATATATAAATATAAAATATTATGTAGATAACAGTGTAATGAATTGGCTTTTTTAGGTCACTATTTTTATGTGCGCTATTTTAAATAAAATGTACCGGTAATTAAAAGAAAATAATAGAAAATTGAACACTTATGTTGACAAGCTGTAATTGTGTTAAATGAGAAAAATGCAAAGCAGAAGTATTTTCACTTGTGATCTGGTCTCTGACCTTTGGATCCCTGTCTTTCTTTTTCTGTCTCTTGTGTCTTTTTATGATGGAGCAGGCTTTGATCATGGGCTTTCTCCACTCTTCCTGTCTGTCTCTCAAGCACAGGCAGGTTTGAAGGGGTTTTGCTCCTGCCGCACCATCCCTCTGGTTCACAGTCCCAGTCCTGGGAATACCTGTGAAGATTAGTGTCTGGCCTGGAAAAGGGCTCAGTCTATTTTAGTCTGGAGGGGGATTCTGGTGGGTGGCCGACTGTGAAAACCTCACTCATGTGATGCCCTTGTTCCCACCCTTGATAATTTTGTCTCACTCACTCCTTAATATCCTATATTCACCACTTTATCTTCCCTGTTCCCCTTCAATTGTATCCTTTTCTGTCTCTGTTTTTTCCAGCTCAGTCTCCCTTTGTCTAGTTCTTCCATCCGTGAATGTCTTTTGTCTCTCCAAGCCTTTGTTCTCTCCTTCATCGGCAGTTGGCGTATTCCCCTCCGTTGCGCTCTGTTCTGCGCCCCCCTTGCCGAGGCCTGAGCACTGTGTGAATCTGAGCACATGAATACTTAAAGATCCCATTTTCCGCTGCTTTTCTCCGAGGTATGATCGGCATGTGCGTGGTCCAGCCCGCTGATCCCCAACAATGTTAACACATGTCTGCAACAAAGAGGAGACACGTACCCCCTCCGCCTCGCCAGACCTTTCATCTCCACACCATGCTATCTGATAAGCCGACGGCCAGAACCCCCATTGGATCTGCGCTGTGCTGTGGGCCTGTGTGTGTGTGTGTGTGTGTGCGCACGGAGATCTCAAACCAATGGCCCTGTTTGACACTGAGATGAATCAGATCACTCTCCTCCTTCCCTTATATCACTCCTCTCAGTCTCTCTCTCTCTCTCTCTCTCTCTCTCTCTCTCTCTCTCTCTCTCTCTCTCTCTCTCTCTCTCTCCTCAACACACATCTTCAGTATGTTCTCGGGCTTAGTAGTGATAAGGGGCTGAAAGGTGCGTATCAACATCAGCAGACTTTTCACCTTCTCATCTGCTGGAGGATATTCTGCCACTCCGGCTGTGTACCAAAACCTAGTACGCTGCCTTACTGCCCACTAAGTGAGCAGCCTACATTAATTAAACCTCAATAACCTCTACACGCACCCCTTAAATGCTCACTATACACTTGACTCACCATTAATTCTAATCGTTTTGTTTCCGCATTTTGCTAAGCTAATGGCAAAAAAAAGTAAATTTTTTATTGGATTGAACATTTTTAATCAATTTTATGCATTTAAAAAAAAACTTGGAGTAATGCATTCTGAAAACATTTAGGATTGGCCCAAAACAAGGATGATGATAATAATATATATATTTTTTTTTATTAATATAAATATATAAATAATATATTATTATTATTATAATAATTATTATTATAAATATTTATGAGTTGGCAGCTCTCTTGATTTTGAAACTGAGCTATGAGCTGTTTCAGAGATGTTGCGGTTTGCCTGGTTTTGTTAAATGAATAAACAACTTGGACAATTTACTCACCAAAGGAAATGCAGTTTGTAGCAATACCAAATTGTAGCATTGTTTTGCATGCCGGTTCTTTCTTTTTTTCTTCTGTTCACTACTTGTGGATATTTGTAAAGAGTAGCTAATGGGCCGTAGTTGTGCTGCAAACTCACTTGACCATGTTGAACATGAACAACACCCCAAAACTCTCCCGACCAACATGAAGTGCTGCCGTCAACACGGGCCTGAACGCTACAGGCGATAAAACGCCTGCCAAACAGAGCAGCCTCAAAATAACTACTCGACTCTGTCTGGGCTGAACGTCACTCCACACTTATAGTTCTGTGCAAATCTGCCTTATTCTGCGGTATTACTGACATCGTTTATGTCTATGAGATCATTGCAAAATGTCCTAGATCTTAAAGATTACGGGCGATTACTAGAGATGGAGCGTTTTGATGGATAGCAATATTTCAGATCCATTTTGAGGGTGTGGATTGAGCCGGGTAAGTTTGAAATCAGTCGGGAATACCGTGTCAAAGGGTGATGCAGCAAAAGTTTCTCAGTGAAATGTCTTTTTTATTAAACTTAGTGAGTGAATGTTTGTTATTTGACGTGTATGTCTCTCCCTCTGTTTGTCGCTCTATCACTTTTTCACTCAGCCCTCCCTCTCCTGCTCAGGTTTTAGAGAAATTATGTAGACGCTGCAGCTCTCGCTGCCCTAAAATTACAATACTGTGTGATCTTACAGGGAAATTGTGCATATAATATCAGAAAATTCAGAGCTCAGCATGTTTTCTCCGTTCCAAGACGCTGTAAAACGCTCGCTGGCTTTGTTTCTTCCTGATTTTACTCTTCCCGCTCTTTTAAAATCTCAAGTAAAGAGGACAGAGATCGAAATCGAGAAAATGGAGCCGTAAAAAAACAAGTCCCGCAGGACTCTTCAGTCAACCATTCATTTAAATACCATGCTGTGTTTTTCAACTTTAATTGCTCTTGTATTGCCAATTTTTTTTCAGCTATAATCTCTGCTTAACAAAACGGATTTCACAAAAAAGGCACAGGGAAAAAAAAAACGCTGCCTTTTCACTTGATTATACGTTCCCCGTGCCAAGCAATTATCGTCCTTAAATATCTATTCTTTAAAAAGGGAAGGAAAAAAGAAAGATTGACTTAAAGAGAGCAGTGACTGAAAAAATAGAAAAATAAAGTAGAACTGACAGGCAATCATTTTGCAAAGAAATGATCCCAGCAAACGAAAAGAGCTCGTTTCCTGAGAGATATTCAATTATCAGACATTTGCAGGAAGGGTGCCTATGGGTCATTCCAGTTAAGCAGTTAAACATTTTCATGTCTCCATCATGTGTGTCTTAATATACTGAATAAAATATGAAACTCTCCATTTTTTAAAGACCGAAATCATTTGAGTGAGTTTCTTTCATCATAGTTAAGTGTACATGGGGTGAATTTTTAATCATTTCTCTACTTTGCTTTGAGCGGATTTGCTCTGCCAGTTTCTAAAGATATATTTCAGCCATTTTATATTTTTCTTTCCCAATCAAGATTTTCCAATTAAAACATTCAATAAATTTTTTTTTTTTAAATGTTTTTTAACGATTTCAAAAGTTTTTCCTGTCTACAATTTCCATTCAATCGTCCCACTTCATGTTAAAGTGTAACTTTACTGATTTTCAATCCACTTTATATTGTACTTAAATTTTAAATCAAATAGCTGCATTTGTAATTACACTTATGTACGTATATAGTAGTTAAAGACTCCATATATAATATAAAGTGTGACCTATCCATTTGTGTTAAATAAATGTGAGATTCACAGGTCATTTGATGTGTAATTTTCTTTAATGTGTTGGTCGTCTTGCTGTTTTAATCTTATTAAAATAGCTGTTAGTCATGTGGGCAAGCAGATATGCAGTGGAGAAAGGCTGCATGTAGGGTACAGCGGTTCTCTAATTCGATTGGACGAGCTGCGTTCCATAACTGCACTGTAATGGTTCATTGCTTGTATCAGTCTGCTTGCATGTGAGCCGTGCTTTGCTTGCTCTCACTCTTTTGTGACGACTTCTTCTCCGTCCCCTTTAGACCACGTCTGGTCCCGTTCACCTCTCCTCTCCCAGCTCTGAATCATTTATATGGTGCCCTTGGATGTCTGACCCATTTCCTGACTCAACTGTGTACCCGCCATCTCAGCTTTTCAATCCCAGTGTCTGGAACTTTCTGGAACACTACAGTATCTCACTAAAAGCTTTCGGCAGGCGACGGATAATTCTCAGATTCGCACTTTTAGTCTTAAGCTCTTACCCTGTGTGTGTCTGTGTAGGTTTTCTTAGCTAAACTTTAAGGAGGTTAGAAAAATCTGCCCCTCTGGGACGTCATTAAAGGTAGACATTTTTCACAAATAAAGCTGCTTTCTATTTGTCAGAATACTGAAAAAAAAAAATCATGGTTTCCACAAAAATACTAAGCAGCATGTTTTCAACATTGAAATGTTTCTTGAGCAGCAAATCAGTATATTAGAAGATTTCTGAAGAATCATGTGACTCAGCTTCTTTGATCACAGGAATAAATAACATTTTAAAATGTTTTATAATAGAAAACACTTATTTTAAATTGTAATATTTTACTCTACTTTTACATTTGACTATTTTAGATCGAATAAATGCAGACTTGGTTGGCATTATAAACATTCAAAAAGTGATAAAAAGTTGAGTAAAAGTAAACAAAAGTTACACCTTGTTTGAAGCTAATATAGACGTGTATTTAATGATCAAATAACCCAAGTGCTTATTTACTTGTGTGTGTGTGTGTGTGTGGGAGAGAGAGAAAATGATTGACAGGCCAGTCATGGCAGTTTGCTGCCTCAGCCTGAGGTTGTCCATATTTTTCGACAGGAAATGGTTCTCATGGTATCAGACGCTTGAATCTTGCTCGTTAAAATCTACCTCCTATTACTGAAAAAAAGTCTCTCTCTCTCTCCTCAACCTTTCTCTCTTTCTCTCCACTGTTTTTGTGGAGAACTTTTGCCGGTTAGATTGACAGGAGAGCCACGGTTACAGTGCGGGCCTCCTGTCACAAGTCACTCTGTAGCTGTCGCCATACCGGCATCTGTCAAAGACGCTCAGCTCCTTCAGCAGATTAACATCGCTGACACGGAAAGGGGGATATGGGGGTAAGAAATGGAAAAAAAAGAGAGCAGGGGAATGTGGAAAAGATTAGCCGGGATGGCTAGAGGGGGGAAAGGCTGATATGTGCGCTCTGTCTTGTCATCTGTTTCAGCTGCAGTGGAGTGAGGGAGTCTGAGCTGTCTTGTCTTTTCTCCGTCTCTCAATCCCTCTCTCTCTCTCTCCCTCTCGCTCTCTCTCTCTCTTTGCTTGTGTGGTCCGCAGCCCAGAGTATTTTCCTCCCCGGCAGCTGCTCGCCCTCTTAAAGTTCCTCTGAGTGGCTCTAAAGATGAAGCTTGTGATAGCAAACATCAGCAGGAATAGGAGAGACTTGCCTCTGCTCTGCTTTTGTTCTGCCTCAAGAAAAAAAAGTTTGCCTTGGTACTTATGGGACTTTCTTTCTTTTAAGCGAACATCTTGAACACTTCAGAGCGAGCCGAAAAAAAAAAGCTTGACTTTGAAACCTCACACGCCCAGGTGTGTCAAAGGCTCACTTTGAAAGCCGAATCGATCACTTTACCTTTGTCTTTCGGTCTTGCGCCCAAACTTTTTTTTCCTCCCCGTTTTTTATTTTTAAACTTCAAAGTGGGACCCAACCTCCCCGGTGTTGCCCTGTGCTCGTTGGGCTCAGGGAGGCCCTGGAGCTGCGTCTGAAGTGTTGGTTAAAGATGAGATCCAGACCCTCACTCCCCACTGTAAATCGCTCCATGACTGGTACACCCTGCTGGGGCCAGAAATATGGCCCTCAGGGGCCCTACTTTAGCACCAGATCCCCAAACTCTGCACTATTTGAGTCGTAAATGGAGCTTGTGTGTGTGGTTGCCTGTCTGTTTCTGCATTTGTTTCTTAGTTCATTTTCTCTAAGATGTTCCTTTGAACTGATCATTAGAAATGAATTTTAAACAATACGATAATTGTTTTAATTATTTTGCATCTGGTAATTGATAATGATGGCCAATATTGTTTTGCCATTTTTATATAACATTATTATATTATCAATTTTCACATACAAAATAAAAAAATAATAATTTGTAATTAAGTTTGATTTATTTGTTTTAACTATTCCTCCGCCTAAAAAGAGAACTTGTTTTGAATTCATTGAATTTGTCTAGTTAGAAACTGTAATGTTAGAGTAATGTGGCTCTAAACTAATCTATCTATCTATCTATCTATCTATCTATCTATCTATCTATCTATCTATCTATCTATCTATCTATCTATCTATCGTTCTATCTATCTATCGTTCTATCTATCGTTATATATCTATCGTTCTATCTATCGTTATATCTATCATTCTGTCTGTCTGTCTGTCTAGATCAATATAATGAATAATATTAGATTTTGAACATGTAAAAAACTGGTTACATACAGTTTTACTTTTCCTCGGTTACACTGTATGCTCACTCAAAACCTTAAAATACAGCAGTGCTGTATCAAGTGTCTTGTATCTACTCCAGTGGTGGTCCTCACATTCACTCTTGTCCAATTTCAGCACTTAAGTCGAGCGAGCGCACGTTATTGACCCCTGAATGACAGTGTCACGGTGGCTGTCCCAGGGGGACATCTGGTGACAGGAATGTGCTTTAGACTGTCTGAGGACGTCCTGCGCATGACATTGATTGACGAGTCGCTGTTCTGCATCATTCTGTGACTCTTCAGCAGCACTTCTGATTTCTTTTTATCACTCGCTTTGTTTTTTTTCTTTCTCTCATCCAGCTAGCACACCAGTTACAGTAGGAAGCATATCCCTTTTCTTCACATTGTTTTCTTTCTTTCACTCATCTTCTCTGGAAACACAAATAAACCCTGATCAAAACCCTGGAGTTGGGTGTACGTGGCAGATTATGCAGTGCCATGAGCAGCAGACTCCAGCAGTCAGATGTGGTGTGAGACCTGTGTGTGAGTGTGTATAAGCAGAACTGCAGTCGTCTCAACAATAGGAGCTGACACCCAGGTGATTAGCAGGCATTATGGTTTGCTGGAGGGGTCGAGGTGGGAGATTTGAGGGGGGTTTGGGCTCTCATTAATCTCTGTCTGTCACGGGTGCCCCCACACCCAGCCTGTCCGTCACACTACGCCGTGGCCTCTTTCCGTGTTTTTCTTTGGATAGTTAAAGAATTACATGCACACACACAAAGTGCACCACACCTATAAGGGGTCTGCGCCTATCGCCACTTCTCTGGGGACATATGAGTAATCATTGTACATTTTCTGCCTGCGTTTCCTCTGTTGTCTTATCTACAGCGAGCATAACAGATACTGGTGTGTATTGTTCCACCTCTTAAAGAGCATCGTGGAAAGATTTACATGTGGTTGGTTATTTTGTCATTGTGGTGTTTGCATGCTCGTATTGGACATTTGAACAAAGCTTCAATGGGAAGTATCAAATTTGGCAAGTAATTCATCCTGTGCTGTTTGTGGTACAACAGTGAATGATGCCTCAAATCCTTCGGCTTAATGAGGAGAGGTTTGCTGGTCATCTTCTAAGTGATTCGATTTATGATTTTTATTCTGCCCCATGTATTGGATGTATATTATTATTTTTTGGGGGGGTGTTTTTTTTAAACACATTTTTATATATTTCCTTGTATATGTCTTATGTAAAATAGAAATATCTAAATTTGTATTATATTATATATTTGCTATATAGAGTATATGGGGAAAAAAGATTTATTAGTAAATTAGTTTATTATTAAAATCTTAGGGATGTCAAAACTGATAAAGAATCTTTTTTACACATGCACGCACACACACACACACACACACACGCACGCGCACGCACACACACACACACACACACACGCACACAATCAGTAGATGGTTGTTTGTATGTATATCCCTTAAAAGGCAATCCTTATTTAGTTGTCATCTGCATCAAAATGTTTTAAATATGTAATATATAAACATTTCTATAAAAAATATAGTTTTAAATGTACTGTTGCTGTAGAATTACATTTATTTTAAAACCTGTGTTAAAACGAGTGAGAGAATGCTTTTTTTAATCCTCCTCCTCATTCTTCACACATTTACACATACACCCACACACACTGAATGTAAAAAGGCCTGTATAGATTTCCATGTAAAGCAGGTCCTAAAGAACAGTGGTTTTCAGGGCCGAGACCGCTCCCCGTTGAGAGGTGAAACTTGACTCCCAATGCAACGTACTGTACGACCTGCCCGTCCCGTACTCTGAGACCCCAGCAGCACGGAGAGCAGAAACGCAGCCTGTCAGTGCTGGTGAGGGTACAAGGCAGAGCCCGGAGATAGATGTCGGGAAAATAAGGAGCCTTTTTGTCTTTTTTTTTTCCTTTTTTTTCCGGGGCAGACACAAAGTATGTTTTACACAGTGGCTTTTGCATCCACTAAATGTGAGTGTGTGTGCATGTCTGTGTGTATATTTGAGAGAGTGTGGAAGAGTGTGTTTTGTCAGCTCTTACAGGCACAGCTGGGACTTGTTAGGGGCCCAGGAAACTGAGGTTTGTGGAGCAGGAGGAATAGCAGGGCTAAGGGGGGCCGCCGGCCGTGACAGACCCGTTCTGAACCTCTCTGGCACTGACTCGCTCCTCCGTACTGCGCAGCCCCTTCTTAATGGATACGTACATTAGGCCTCTGCGGTCAAAGTCACAACCCATTATCTGCTTCGCAGGTGAAGCCTTGTGTCTCCCGTGGTACTTATTTCTCCATTTGTAGATGAGGGTCAAGTATCTCTTCCCCCTGTTTGCCCACAGACATCACGTATAGCCTGTTAGGAAAGATTCCCCTCCACACCCCAGCTGTCAGTTTGTATGTAAACACGCGAGCGGTAGCACTCATGGGACATTTCAGCCATCAGGCCCTCGTGACTGATGCCGTGCGGCCACATCTGGCTCATTTGATGGACGTCTTGAGCGTGAGGTGGTGGAGGAGCAGAGAGGACAGGTTTTGTTGGTAATTTGAGGCCCGCCTGACCTCTTCGTGCCCTCTTTAGCACTACACACGTCTCGGTGTGAATTGTCCGTCCATCATAATGCATTATGAATCCGATCACATAGTCTTGCATAAGGCCAAATCACATGCACGGCAGTCTGAGAGAGACGGTCAGGACCCAGAGGGGATATCATGCACTAAAAAGTGCTGCTCAGGGACTTGATGGTGAAATCCGACAGATTGCTGCAAAACAAGCCAAGGTTTAATGCGATTCATTTCGTAAACGCCCAGCCGGTGTCATTTTTTCTCCTTCAGCATGTTTATAATATTGAATAATTTAAGGCTTTTTGTGTGCATGTGTGCTGCTCTGACATGCTTTAAATCCTTCTCTCCGAGCGATCGAGAAACGCAGCTCGCTGCCGATTGCTCAACGCTAACACAAGTGCAGTGGGACACGTTAAAACCTCGGCTTTCCAGAGTTAAGCCTTTAGACTGAAACCCGGCCCTAATTAAAGGAATAAAATAAACAGCAGAAAGGCAAATAATAACATCGTAAAGTGGTGTTATAAGAGCTGGCGCGGGCTGCGCTGGTGTTGTCCAGGTCCAACCTGTTAAAAAGGGGGCAGGCGGTGGTGGGCGACCGCGCCGGGCGTTTATTGGCATCTTTAATGTGGCTGACCAGGCTGGTGCCAAGTGCTGTGTCTCCATCCTGTACCACCTCGATCGGGCATGCTAACATGGTATGATTGTGTACGTCTGCCTCCCAGAATGCTCTTGGCAGTGGACTAAACTAAATCTCTTGTAAAGTGCGGGAAACGGTCCTCCACCCTCCCCCGTCTTCCATTCAGCTACTAATGGTGAGTTCTGTTGTCTGAGAAGGAGCCTAGTTATTTTATGTTATTTTATTTATATTGGTGCTGCAAGTTCCCACAAGTTAAAGGGATAGTTTACCTCAAAAGTAGTTCGGAAAAAAATGTCTGAGAATGAGGCTAGGTTTATTTTCGTTTTTTAACGTATTTCACAAACGTTAAATGGAAAGTTTTTATAATCTTTAAATTATAAAAAATATAAAATTATCAAAAAAATATCTGAGAATGAGGCTAGTTATACAAATAAAATAAAAATGTTTTTGCTGTAAGTTCCCACAAGTTAAAAGGATAGTTTACTACAAAATTATAAAAATATAACAATTCGAACAATGTCTGAGAAAGAGTTTTTTCCCCCCCCGCAAGTTAAATATTTAAATAGAAAAAAATTAATTGTCAGTAGTTCTTCAAAATAACTTCTGTGTCCTGCAGAAGAAAGTAAGTCATGCAGGTTTGGACTAACATGAGAAAATGATGACAGAACTTTCATTTTCAGGTGAATTATCCCTTTAAGACACAATAAAGCAAAGGGGGGAAAAATCTGAGCTATAATTACATATTTCGATTTCTTGGCATTTTTATTACTTTTTGATTTAAGAAGCCCGAATTAATGCGCAATGAATGAGTGCACGAGGGCGGTTTAGCAATAATATCTAACATTGAGCATTTTAAGACACTTCAAAGGTTCAGGAGTGGCGTCAAAGCAGCTCCAGACACAGCAGGCTACTGTACCTTTGGAAAATTGGCCGAAATCAAACATTTTGACAAACAATGATCCTCACAGCGGTGATTTACGGAGCAGATATAGAAACTATTTGGAAGGCCGCCGCTGCACCTCAGCAGACGTCTTAGAAGTCTGTTGCTATCCGATTCGTATCACTGAGAAAACACACTCCGGTGTTTGCCTTTGACTGGGAGCCATTAGAAGTATCAGAGCACCCATCATTGGGTCAGATAAAGGAACGGCCTGGAAAGTGGGCTGTTATGATTTAGAGGGTGAGTTTTCCCCCTGTTGTAAAGCAGAATGCAGGCAGCTACAGGTCCTGTTTTAGGGGATCAAGGGATTGAGTTGCTGGGGTGATAAAGGGCTTTTAAGTGTTTTTTGAAGCTGCTCGGCTCAGAGGTGGCTTGGCCCCGTTTATCAGGACTGCTGAGCGGAGCTGCCGTGGGTCGCTCGGTCCAAACCATCTGTTCAGCCTCACTCCGTGTCGCCACATTTGTGACATCATGACATGCGGTCTGGAGAGCGGAAAAATTCCCCCTGTCCACCGTCGGAGAGGCCGGACAGCTGTAGCCCCCTCAAAGAGGAGAGCGGGAAAACAGAGGGTGGGGAAAGAAAACAAGTGGAAGAGGGAGAGAAAAGAAGCCGTCAGCGATGGCCTGGCAGGTGTGGTGGTTTTGCTCTGTCATCACTGGTCTGACTGTTTGAACCTTCATGGCTAGATCTGAAGGGGATTAGGACTGTGGCTCTGGGGTTAAGCTCTCTCGACATTCTCACCAATGCCTGGTTACCCTGATGGTGTTCCTTGTCCTTTTCCTAATCAGCTATTCTTATCTTTCACTCCAGTATTATCCATCTCTTGTGACTTGGATGCACAACGGATAGATATTTGGTCAGATGTGCAGTTTAAGGGATCTCCGTACAAATTTGACCATCATGTTGTTCTTTGGAACACAAAAAGATATATATATATATAAAATATCCAAGGCTGTGTTTACTTGACCAAAAATATTTTTATATTTTACTGTATTTTAAAATTGTATTTATTACGGTTGTGGCAAAGCTGACTTATTAGTAGATAAAAGCTCATGATCCCTCTAATATGCTGATATGCTTCTCAAGAAACATTTATTGTTATTGTCTTATGGTAAAACTGTTTTTGCTGCTCAATATTTTTGTGGAAACTGTGATACATGTTTTTTCAGGATTCTTTGATGAATATAAAAGCATTTATTTAAAAAAATAAAGCTTTTGTAATATCCGTTACTTCTGATCAATATAATGCATCCTTGCTGAATAAAAGTATTCATTTATTTAAAAAGTCTTACTGAACCCAAACTTTTGAATAAATCTTTGAACAAATAATAAAATATTATATATAAATATTATAAAAATGTGTATAGAGATAAAACAACAGCTTCTATATTTGAAGCAGTTTGAGAGGATGCTACATGAGTGTGATCTTCAGTTTTGAACTTTTAGTTATTTTACCAAATGATATCCAGTATACTATGACTGAGATACAGAAAGGCCATATGGAGTGTGAGGTTTCAGAGATGATCAATATTCATTTTATCTCTACATACAGAGGAAAAATGGCTCTTTCAACTGGGTTTATTTAGTGTGCAGTGTGTGTATATATGTATAAAATACATAAAGGTTTTTAAGAGCCCGTTTATGACTGGCAGGTTAATGAGGGTGAGGAGAAGATAGGAGCAGGGTGGTCCTGGAATTACACCGGTGTTAAACTCATCGGGGGCTCATTGAGAGTGAAGATCTGAAAGATTTCTAGTGAAACGACCAACCCAGATGCAGTGCTGCGTGGACACAAAGAAGTGTCTGACGCCGGCAGAAATATCACTGGCCCCGCTGTATCCATTCTGTCTTCCCGACAAGTGTGAAGTTGATCAGGATTTCAGGTAGTTATAGTTCATGTTTATGGAGCTGAGTTTGTCTTTTGGGTTGAGGATGGCCCAGTCTTGGTAGCTGTGGGTCTCGAGCTGTTTTATTGCATTCAGTGTGGTGTGGTGTGGTGTTGGTAATTGGGCTGTGGCCAGTGGGGGTTGAGGGTACTTCATTTTGGTCTGTGGTAGCCTCACTCTATACACCCCTCTTGTCTTTGTCGATCCAATAAATGGCCCCATTTATGAAACCACCTTTTCATCCATCCACCATATGACGTAACCAGACCCTTAAACTAGCTTCCCGCCAACAGGCTTTGGTCTGATAGGTCTTTTTTTATCTACGAGAACAGAAAAAACGTGCTCTGTCTGTGCTGCGGTACAACCAAGCTGAGTGTGTGTGTGTGTGTTATAAAGATGACCACACACGACTCCATGGTTCCTGGGTTCCCCACAGGCGGAGTTGTCCCGCCAGGCCTGTTTGTGGAGAAACTTCTGGAACACGTTCTTCAGTCGTAGGCCTTGAATCTGTAACAGACCACCTTCTCCCCGGACTTAGACCTGAGAAACAGACCGAGCCATGTTTGAAGTAGGTGAGATTTACAGTGACTGACCTCGAGATGAACGTTTCCTTCCTTAAACACAGACGCAGGCACACACGCATAGAAACACGGGGCGCTGAGTGGGGATATCTGTCAGTGATGCTCTGACAGCTACAGTTTATGGCAGATGGGATGAGTTTAAAGATAGTGTAAGCCATAAAGAGTAACTTTACACTGACAGTAGTAAGTGTGTACTGTATACACTACTGTTCGAAAAATAATTTTCATATGTTTTTGAAAGTAGTTTCGTATGCTCACCAAGGCTGCATTTATTTGATCAAAAATGCAGTAAAAACTGTAATATTACACTCTAAAAAATGCTGGGTTGTTTCAACCCAATTTTGGGTAAAATATGGACAAACCCAAATGTTGGGTTAACAATGTAATTGAAAAATGTAACCCAATGGCTGGGTTTGTCCATATTTTACCCAAAATTGGGTTGAAACAACCCAGCATTTTTTAGAGTGTATGAAATATTAGTACAGTTTAAAGTAACTGCTTTCTTTGTGAATATATTTTAAAATGTAATTTCTTCATGTAATGGAAAAGCTTTATTTCTAGCATCATTGTTCCAGTCTTTAGTGTCACATGATCCTCCAGAAATCATTCTAATATGCTGGTTTGGTGCTTAAGAAATGTGTTGTTGTTATTGAAAACAGTTGTGCTACTTTTTTTCAGGATTCTTTGATGGAATAGAAATCATTTGTAACGTTGTAAATGCCCATCTTGTCACTTTTAATGAATTTAATGCATCCTCCATTTATTTACCTCACCTTTTGAATGAGTAAGAGTGTACTACTGTAAGGTATATGTATGATTACAATTTGTCAAACATTATTCATCATAACCAATAGGCTATTAAGCAGAAACATTTAATATAAATGTATAGTCTACTGATATAATGACAGTGTAATTCATATAATATTTTTATAGTCACTCACAACTAAATACATAAATTGAGGGGGGAAATGGCATACTTAGTGCTGTTTAATAACTTAAGTGCAGATGGAATTAACAAATTCTTAAACGGATGTAATCTACAACTTGGCATTCTTAACCTCCTGATGGCAACATTTCAAGTTCAGAATTCAAAATGTGTGCTCTCATTAAAAATCTTGTCTTATCCCTTAGCATAGACTATTCAAGGTCTTCATGGCCCTTTGAACGAGACAAGGTTAGACTTTCACTGTACTGTTACTGTACCATAGATGCTTGACAGCAGAACATCATGATCTCACTGCTAACAACATAAAGTCTAAGCCTTCTCAAGAAATATAATCTCTGTTGTAACCGAGAGCACAGGCTATGGACATGAACATGCCATGTACTACTACTTTTAACCCAGTAATTTGCTACTTTCTATAACAAATATGCCACTACAAAGAGATTGGGGTAAAATCAGTCATCTGGTCTTGGCCTGTGGGTTTTAGGACTGCTTTATACTCATCTACTGGTGTGAAGTCTTGCAGGGTGCAGAGGTCAGGCCCATCATGTCTGAGCAGAAATCTCTCACCAAGCATCAGAGAGGCTTCACTCCGCGGTAATTCATAAATGTTGTCATGGCCGCATTAGTCACGACGAAAAACCATGAACTGTCCAGAAGCTGCAGAACATATCTGGGTAATCCACACTTGCGCTGTAGACATGTCACGAGGGAGAACATGGAGTATGTCTTTAAGCTGCACTGACTGTCCTGTTGCAGTGAGAGCTGGGCTTTAGGGCTGTATGTCACATTGACAGGCGTAATCCCTCGTTTGGTGTCCAGTGGAAAGCCTCCGTGTTCCCGTGTCTCTGCGTCCCTCGGCTCTCAGACTCTTCTGCTTAGTCTGAGCGCATCTTTCTCTCCCGATTCCATCCGCTTTAATGGTTTCCGCAGGTGCCACTCCTTGACGAGCTTCATTTCCCAGAAAGCGAGTCCTGCCCTCCTCCCTCGTCTTCCTCCCTGGTTTTGTTTAGAGGCCCCATCTGTGCTGCTCACCGCAACTTTCCCTGCGTTTCCCAGGTAACAGGGGTTTTGAGTGCGAGCCGGGCGGTCTGCGGAGAGGTGCATTTTTCCGGTCACGCTCTGCGTAGCGTGTCTGAAGTGGTCATGGCTTGACCGGCTTTTCCCATCTTCCACCACCTGCTCCGGCTGTCTGCCGAGTCCACCGCCGCATCACTGTGCGTGTCTATCTGTCTATCTTATACTCCAGTCTGCTTTTGTTTGTTAGACTCTCTTCCTGGCACAAGGATTTTGTGTATAAAGTTTGCGAGAGTAAATACAGGATGCTGTGAAGTACAGTATGTTTACTTCACTCTATTCCACTCCCCCCTCCAGTGGTTCAAGGGTGTACAGTACAGAAAGTGTTCCCATATTTATTTATTTATTGATATACACACACACACACACACACACACATATATATATACATACACACGCATATATAAATATATATATATATATATTAGGGGTGTGCAAAGCAGCCGCTATTTGTATCTGTATTTGTATTTGTTGAGGGGGGAAAAGTATTTGTATTTGTATTTGTATTCGAGTAAAATTCAAAATAGGCGTAAAAATCGTAATTATAAAAAAAAAAATTTGCGTTACACTTCTAATTTACGTTATGTGTAAGTATTCTTTAATTATATCCATTATAATAATTATGGATATGCAATATTGGTTGATGTTTTTCCATAAATCCAGCAATGAAACAAGGAATGTCATTGAAAAGAAAATAACATAACAGCCATTACCTCATCATGGTTAAACAACAACTAATAAAATACCATTGTGAACATTATGAAGCCTACATCTTGCTGTCTGCATAAGACAGAGTAACTTACGTACCATATAACTCCCACACGTGCGTACAATTCGACAAAACTACACAAGCATTTTTAAACTTTTTAACCAAAAGTTAACGTTACTCTGTCAACAGCCTATTGTCTAAATTACCGCGCTAAACAGCTGACGTTACGTAAACAGAGCGAGCATGAGAGCACCGACTGCAGACGTCAATAATGTCGCGTAATGGAATAATCTCCCGATCGCTTCTCGAAAGTTATAAACTGCCTCAGGAACCCAGTTAAGGTACAAACATCTATTCAACAAAAATAGTGATGGAGTTAAGTGTTTTTTCGATCAGCCGAGCGCTCTCGGTTGCTGTGTGGACTGTGGAGCAGCCTGTGTCCGTCACTCTCTCACTCATCCGGGCGTCGTGCACTGCGGTCTCATGAGGAAACGCAGCTTTTTGAAATAAAGTTTTTCTTGTTCCCGAATACAAATATTTTTTAAAGTATTTGTTCGAAATAAGTATTTGTAAAAAAAAACACGTTATTTGTGCCTTTCCGAATACCGTATTCGGGTTCGGCTCCACCCCTAATATATATATATATATATTATTTTATTTTATATAAATATATATACTTTTATCTGCATAGTTTTATGCAGGACCATGGTAAAGCCATGTTGTTGGACATTTACCATAGTAATAAAATGCTATTTGGATGCTATAACATGGTCAAATATATTTTTATTTTATTTATTTGAACTAATGTATTTTATACAATCAGCTGACTGGCGATCACATTAGGCTACAAAATGTTTCTAAATATAAATAAAAATCTAGATGCATCACCCATTTTATTTTATTTAATTTTTTATTTAAATTAATTTAATTTAATAGCTTTTTTTTATTTATTAACATTCATTTGATGCCATTTTATTTTATTATTTTATAATAAAAATGTGTCCTTAATAATGTGTTTAATTAAAAAATATATAAATGGTATATCTGCTTAAATGTGTTTACTTTGTCAACGTTAGAAGTGCACTAACATATAGATGACCTCAGACCTAACACACACAAACTCTAATTTTGATTGCATGGGATCTTTAAGAAAATGTTTATGAAATCTGAAATTTATAGACCATGATGGTAAATTCCATAAACTGACATCAACCCTGCGCAAAGTTCAGCAAGAGTTACGTTCTCCTCTTAGGGTTTGGAGATTACTTTGCTCTCTCTCTCCAGCTGATGTGATCCAGATGGCTGGGTGCTGTCAGTCCAGGCGTGTGTATGTTCCCCAGAGGAGGCTGTGTGCATGTGTGTGTGTGTGTTTGGTTCAGGGATGTGCTGGCCACTCTTTCGGTGTGCTGCTATCAGCACTAATTACAGTCGGCCTGTCAGCCTTTAGCACAGCCAATAAGAGCAGGGGTGCTATAGAGGAGAAGAGGTCAACACATCGCACAGCGTGTCTCATTTACACATCTTTTTTTCCTCTGTCTTCATTTACAGTCTTTTTTATTATTATTAAACTAATAGTGATAGTACTATATATTTATGAATTTGAAAAAAGCCTGACAATATTTGGCTATTTTGAGATCAATATCCATCGATAAACATCACAATGAGGCAGGCTGAATAATTTACACGTCTTGAGATGCAGTCCAAAAAATCTAGACAACTAGTGAGTTTTTTTATTAATTATTTTATTTTATTACTTTTACATTTTTTATTTTACTTAGTTTTTTTATTGTTTATATTTAGTTTCTGATTATGTATAATTTCAGATTTTGACTCCCAGATGTTCACTAGTGGACTCAGTGTTGTTGTTTTTTGTGTATCTATTATTATTTTCCTTATTATTTTAGATATTGTCTCCCAGACTTGATTTCAGTAGTGCATTGCAAACAACACTATTTTTTAAATAATAAAACACTGTTGTCAAAGCTGATATTGTGGCTTTATATATGTTCAGACACTTGCATGTGTCATTATTATTATTATTAACCTTTTCCCAAGATCAACCTCAAATGTTGTTACAAGGTTTAGACTGAAGAATTTCGGACAATTTCCGCAATCCACCTCCTAATCTTTTTTCACCATTGTGAAAGGGAGAATTTCTCATTAACATTCTCCAAAAACACACATCAGTGATAAAGATGCTCATTTAAAAGAGCTTGTGTTATTACACTCCCCCTTACTGACACACACAGGCTTGTTCCCCAATGATCTTTACTCTGACTGCAGGCTTTTAAATTCACATTTGGTGTCTAGGAAGCCCTTGTGCCAGATATGATTCAGCATGTGTTTCCAGGTGTCTCGCTTGTTCCAGTTTTGTCTCTTGTGGATTCACTCGCAGTCACTCAAGCGCTGCTATTCTGTATAATACAAGATTAATACAACTATTACTGTGTTCAGGAAGTACAAAACCCATATTTTCAGATTGCTTACACAACGTAATTTATGGCTTTTGGTGAGTCAATATTAGCTTTAAAGGCGCAAAGCTGTAGATTTGTCTTTAATGTTTCATAGTGCCCATCCAGATAGGATGTTCAGCACAGACGTCCTCTATAACTCTCTGTTTTAACCAGCGCTCCGTTACCAACTCCAAAAGCAGCGGATGTATCTCTCTTTTTTTAGGCCAGTAAAAGCAGTTGCTGAAGCTCTTCTGTGCCCCATGGTGGCAATGAACAGTGAACGGACACCATATTTCTCCCCACGTCTCCTCCATGACACACACACATGCACCGAATGCAGATCTGGCACCATTTTTCTCTCTTTCCCACATCACACTCACACACACATCCCTGGAAAAAGGGCCTAGAAAAGCCGGGCTGTGGCTCCGGGCCAGAGAATGATGGAGAGTTAGGGTTATTTTTATTTTTTTAATGTGCTGGGACTCCTCCAACACTCAGTTTGTTTAACGCGGCTGGCCTGTATTTTATTTTTATGTGCTAGATCAGGCAGTATCAGGTAGGACTTAGTACTGATGGATTCTGCTGATAACGTTCTCTGAACTCTTCCCTCCCTGCTAATGGTGTCCTCTAAATTCCTCTTCTTCAAATCAGCGGCCCACAAATATTGAAGTGTTAAAGAAATGGACATTTATGGTTAAGCTTAGATATTGCATAGATACGAGTCTGTGAAATGGTGGGTGGGTGGGGGGAATTCTAGTAATGATAATGATATTTTTGCACTAAAAGCAGCTCTGTGATTTTGGGTTTGGTCTTCTTTAATCTATCTTTCCATCCATCCATTCACCTACCTTTACTTTACATATATATCTTTCTAGCCATCAATTCATCCATCCATATGTCTTTTCATTCAACCATCCATCCAACCATTATCCATGCATTCATATATCTCTTT
Source organism: Phoxinus phoxinus (assembly GCF_949152265.1). Taxonomy (NCBI): domain Eukaryota; kingdom Metazoa; phylum Chordata; class Actinopteri; order Cypriniformes; family Leuciscidae; genus Phoxinus; species Phoxinus phoxinus. Next base: position 5,106,082 of record NC_136884.1, read on the forward strand.
ATCAATCCACCCATCCAATCATTCATTCATCCATCCAATGTTCTTTTGTCCATCCATCTCTTTTTCTATCCATCCACCTACCTATACACGTATATCTCTCTGGCCATCTATCTTTCTCTAGCCCATCCGTTCATTTATCCCTCCATCATCCAATCATATCTCTCTGTCCGTCCATCCATCTCTCTATCTGTCCATCTATTGATATATCTTTCCACCTGACCGCCTCTCTATCTATCCATCCATTCATATATCTCAAGGATCATCTGTTTCTCCATCCATCCACCTATCCCTTCATATATCGCTCCAACCATCCATCCATCGATTCAATTCTTTTTCACAGACTTGCTCCGAGGTAAAAATATAAGGTAAAATATCATAATATTTCAAAATGTCAATTTTCCCATCCATTCATCTGTCCGTCCCCATAGTATTTTGTCCAAACTTTGCTTCACATTTCTACTCTTTTTGTGTTTCCAAGAAGCTTATCTCTCTTCCAGAATGGTCATGGTTGAGGCAAGCATTAAAATTTCAAGAGCTGAAAGTAGCCCGACCTCAGATCTGCTTTCGTTTAACATTCCTCCCTCATTTTGCCATCATTTACCTCGGGCTGTCGTCATACAGTAGGAATGGCAGTGATAAGTCATGTTTAGAACCCGCCATCCCGGTCATTCCTGGCGTTCTGTGCGGTGTTCCCCGCTCCGGTGGCTTAACCGGCACACTGCGTCCCTGTCACAAACAGGCATAAATCTCCCCACCACCTTGGCTATTCATTATCTCTTCATTGGCTTACACACCCATAGAAACACCAAACCGATAGAGAACAGGGGGAGGTGGCTTATTTTTAGGCCAGCTGGAGGACTTCTGAGAATAAAGCAAGAAGCTGAAAAGAATGCAGAGGAAATTGAGCCAATCTCTCCGATTGGCTTTGTCATGAGAAGGTGATTGGCCACTTGACCTCTTAGTGATCAATATGGTCTCTTCCCTATCTCCCTCAGAGCAAATGTGTGGGGCCCATTGTGTCTCTGTGCTTCTGATAAGAGGCTTTGTCTTCTTTTAGTACAGGAACACAAGCTCTGTCTACTACCTCCATCAGAGGTTACCTTCTAAGGCACTATCTTAACCCAAATGAAAACGGTATATTTGGAGCACTCTACAAATATCAGAAATTTCATGTGCCACACAAATTTAGATTTAACTCCAATAACTTAACACAATTTTTAAAAAATTACTACAGAGATTTTAACCATTTTTATCAATATTTGTAAGCAAATAGTCAGGATTGGGGGAGAAAATTTGAATGTTTAAATCTTAATATAAAAACATTCACATTTTTAAACAATTTCATTTTGTCTCTCTCTCACTCACTCTCAAAGTAAATTATTCCTGTGGTGTAAAGCTGAATTTTCAGCATCATTGCTCCAGTCTTCATTGTCACATGATCCTTCAGAAATCATTCTATGATGTCGATTTTGGGCTTTAAATCTTATTATTAATGTTGAAAACAATTGTGCTGCTTATTTTTTTTGTGCAAACCGTGATGCATATTTTTTCAGGATTCTTTAATGAATAGAGTAAAAAACAAATTAACATTATGAATATCTTTACTGTCACTTTTTAACAATTTAATTCATCCTTCCTGATTAAACGTATTAATTTCTCTCCAAAAAAAACTTACTGTTCCCTAACTTTTGAAAGGCGGTGTATATTTTATATTCCTCCTTTTACCTTTTTTCCGATTCGGTTTTCTCTTCTGCTTTAGACTGCCACCTATCTCTCTCTCTTTTCATGGGGTTGGGTAATGTGGGATTGAAAATGCATGTTATCATGACCCGAATATCGCGTGTGTGAGTGTGTTCACATGGACGTTTGAGCAATCTCATCCATCATTTCAGACTCCTTATCCTCCATATCCCAGTGCAGATCCTTCCACTTCCTGTTGTTTGCCTCTCCTCATGCCGCCCTCCGTGGGTTTCTCTTTTCACCTCATCTTTCCCTTTGATTTGTATTTTTAGCCAGTGCCGTCCTCATGTATTTTGGCAGCGCAGATAGAGAAGGGCTCATCGGGACCAGGCAGGGAGGTTATGGAGCTGAAGGGGAAGTTCCTTTTTGCCCAAAGTAAACTGACTCACCTCAGGGGCATCTGCTGCCTGTGGTCTGAACCTGACCATAATGAGCACGGCTAGTCAGGAGGTCAGTGTATTAAAAGGCCTTTCTGACAGGACATGTTAGTGCTCAGAAGCCTCCTGGAACATCACCAGCTTTCATTTTATTAGTTTGCGCCAGGACACGGTGGTTTTTACAGACCTGGGTGGCCCGTGTGTTTGTGGGATACATCACATCTTCATTGCTTTTGATGGTCAAAATGACAGAATTAAGAGTTGTATGGCATCACACTGTGTGTGTGTGTGTGTGTGTGTGTGTGTGTGTGTGTGTGTGTGTGTGTGTGTGTGTGTGTGTGTGTGTGTGTGTGTGTGTGTGTGTGTGTGTGTGTGTGTGTGTGTGTGTGTGTGTGTGTGTGTGTGTGTGTGTGTGTGTGCTTCTGTCAGGTACATAGGCTTCTTTCTAGCGCTGTGATGTCACTCTGGAAAGAATCAGGTCAGCCAGTTCCTCCAAGGAACCGAAGAGTACACAACGAAACAGACAGAAAGAAAAAAGAAAGGTTTTTGCCAGCGATTGAAAAACTGATAAGAGAAAAAGTAAATTCGCAGTAAGCCTTTGATTAAAATGGAAGAATAGAGAGGAGCCACAAAACTAGTGTGTTGAATTTTCAGATTCCTGACACAATTATGTTGGCCAAATTTGTGTTGCATGCATCTTCTACAGAGTAGGCAACTTAGTGGGGAATATAGTAGACAAAGTGAAAATCTGTAGAATACTTGTTTAAAATCCATTAATTAATGAAAATATTTAGGAAATAAGTGAAGTATTATTTGTGTGTACTAGATATATTTATGCTTAGCAATATGCCAACACCAAACTCCACGGCTGTTCAAAATTATGCCATATACTCACTATTCCCTAGATTAGTCCACTAATATAGTCTACTTGAAGGAGTGAATGAAAATGAGTGAGGGATTTCGGACACTGTGTGCGCCGGAAGGGCTGCCGCTTTTGGATAGTTTTTGCTTGTTGTTTAATAATCATTTAAAACTGGCCAATAGCAATGAAAAGATTTATCTTGAACTCTGTCATGGAAACTAGCATGTATAAACCTTAATTAAACAATTTAATAATCAATTAAAAAGGAATTTATACCTGTATAATATTACGCTGTACCCACGGATGGATGGATCTTTTGGCGAGACGCAGGAATTCATTCGGCACGGTACTCTCATAGTGCATTATGGGTATTCTCTAGTCACTGAGCGTTCATCGGTTTTACGCTTGTTACTGCGGTGCATTATGGGATTGAATGTGTGAACTCTGACATCCACTGTGATTTAGGACACCACTACATATGGATGTCCCCTCAAATAGTTCCCTAGTTAAGGGTATAGGTGGTGATTTTGAACACAGCCCACTTGTCCAGTTCATGTTAAAAATTCTATTTTTATGTTGTACAGAGTTGCTACCTACATAGTGTTCCAAATCAATCCCTTATGAGGATCTTTTTCACTTACCATGCTACCGTAGAAGGTAACCATCTAGAAAGACAGTAGCAAGTGAGGCAGCTCACTAAGTTTTGGAACGGATCCAATGAGTTTCTGTGTATAAGAGGTCATACAGAAAATGAGAGGGAGGAAAAGAAATAGAGGCAAAGGGAAGATGATTTGACACACTTCACCACTGATACTTTAGCACACGTGGCTAACGCTAACCCTAAGACATTTTCCAGTCTGCTGCCTGTATTCTTCAGTACACTTTTTGACCATCTCAGCTCCCGGTACAAGACGGTCACCCTCCCTCACACGCGGTTACCGCGGGTTTGACCTAACAGTGCTCACTCCCTGAAACAGCTGCTCTTGACTGATGGCGATTCGTAGAATTAATTATTTGTGGTGCTTGCTATCACTGTCACACTCCACATAAATGGAGTAATGACTGCTGAAAATTCAGTAAAGCGCAGTAATATTGATGTATTGCGGTCATGGGTGTATATTTGTAGAGTCATTTACAACGGCTTCGAACGTGGCTCAATCAATCTTAATCAAGGACTATCTGTTTTCTAAGGTGTATTTGTCAACAGGATGTATTTTTTATACAGTCTTGTTCAAAGATGTCTGAGTACTAATTGTGTTTTTTGTTTGTTTTTCTCCAAACAGGCAGGAGGCGCTGTTGGCTGCCATCAGCGAGAAGGACGCCAACATCGCTCTTCTAGAGCTGTCGTCCTCGAAGAAGAAGAAGACTCAAGATGAAGTGGCTTTGCTGAAGAGGGAGAAAGACCGATTGGTACATCAGCTGAAACAGCAGGTGAGAACAACCAACAGGCTGGACGTCTACACCCCAGACCATGGCACGAGGCAAAACCATAGACTAAAATGAACACAGACCTCAGTCCTCCTAGTTTCCTAGTGGAGTTCTTCAACCTCACCCACAGGAATTACATTGGTGTAGCTTAACCAGACATTCGTCAGCCTAAAAAAATAGTCCCACATCAAAGGGTCATTTTCGACTTTATAGCTCAAGTAACAAACCTTTTTGTGTTTCTCTGACGAATTGTGTTTTAGCCCAAATAGGAGCTTTGCTTTTCATTTGAACTTCATTCCAGGCTCTCATTGTGTTTTACTGTAAAAACTCTTTTTATTCATTTTTACAAACTTAAGATAATTGAAAGCATGCCACAGATGCTGTCCATAGACGTTAGGTTGACATTAACCCGGAATATACTCTTAAGAGGGGCGTGATTGCACAGAAATATAAGATCACACAGGATATCCTGATGATGTGTTCATAGTACCGCTAACCAGCTGACCTTGCTGTCGTAGTTCTGCTCAGCAGTTCAAGGCTAAAGAACACGTTCTAGAGGAATGAAACCAAGACACGTTGGGAACGAGATCCCAGAGTATGGAGATGCAAACAGGCTACAGATGTCTGGCCGCAAGACCCATCAAGAAGGGCAATTTTGAGATTATTTGACTCCTCCTCCAGGTTCCCACAAACCACCTGCAAATGCATGCACACTATAGCTCAAACACACACAGACTAGTGGCCATGCATTCAGATGAGTCTCATACGACGTGCGCGCACATTTCGCATCCTCGTTTACAATATAAACCAGCCACATGCATGTATACAAAACCCAGCGGCCACAGAAAAACAAACAGAGTGGGGCTGCGGGAGGACCAACACACACATCCTCACTTTAGCTCCATTCATGTTCACGGGCACACGCTGGAAAACACCCCTCCCTCACTGTTTCTCTGAATGACAGGCTATCAGCGCATTGCATAGCAGAAGCATTCCACAGGAAATGGGTGTCAGTAGTGCAGATAGCTGTGGGGCTCAGCTCTCACCCACAGCCCTGAGATCAGGAGGGCAGCCCGCACCCCCCTCCCGCTCACTGTCAATCACAGCGGGGGGGAATCTGGTTAAGAGCCAGTCAGAGGCCGGTTGCTCTCCTGACATACTAATGGTTCAGGTCAGTGATAAAGGTTACACGCGGTGGTCCTAAATCAGGTCTTTTCGGGCAGTTTTACTTCAGGGTCAAAGTTAGGAGTGAACATAGGACGGGTTAAGTACCCTTAGTTCGTCTGTCCCTCTTGGACAAGTTTTTCCACTTTTAATTCACAGCAGAAAGAAACATTATAAGCAGCCGTTTGGCATTAATTGTAATTTATAATCATTAAGATGCGAAAATGGATAACAAGCCCGAAGGTGTTTGACATGGCCCATGGTAAGGGTGAGTGCAGCCTCTGGATTAGGATTGGGGATCAGGGGCGAAGGATTTGAGTGACAGGGGATGAGTGTGACATAGTGGTACATAAATGGAGTGTTTTTCTTTTTTTCTTTTTTTTTAAGAGACAGATGTGTGTAAAGATGTTGGGCAGATAATGGTTCAGAGGAGAGAAAATTCCTGGTTATACATGTCATGTCTTGTTTAAAAAAAAGGAAGAATAATGTCAAAAGTGTGGCCTTACACCATGTCATAACCAACTGCAGTATGATAGTGTCAAATGATGCCGCAAATACATCTTACTTTTTATCCTAACCATTTAGAGATTCAAACCAATATTTTCTACTTCGTTTTTAAAATTGGGTCTCCTAAAAATGCATTTTGTTGTGTCTCTACAGACTAGTACCCATTAACATTATCTCTATGCAAAAATAATAATTACACTTTTTAAAATAAGTTCAGCATGTAGGTTTGGACACTTCATAATAATAAATTAATTTGTATTGGTCATTCTCTGGTCTCGACCATCAACAATGTGTCACATATTTAGATTTTTAACACATTATACTGGGTAATCCCACCAGTCAAACTTGTCCAAAATTATATTATATATTAAATATCAAATGTGTTTCAGATTAGCTATTAAATATCATGTATTTTCTGTTTGACTGTGGTATCAGTTTGTCTAGCAATTTTCCATGAGGACTGAGAACTGACTTTGAAAATGACCCTTGAAACTCATCGAGCCACACTTGGTTAGGATGAATTGTAATTCTGAAAGTGACGGTTTGTGTGCATTTTAGTGAAGATACTTCATCCAATCTCATGGCTTTTCAATTGTTTTATTTCACTAGAGCAGGTTTGGATGTACTCAGTGTGTGATAAATGGAGCCCGTCATCTTGTTTAAATGATATTTTCAAGACGACGAGCAGATGGGATCATTTGATGTCTAACAAAATGCTGAAAAATCAACAGCCGTTACTGTGATCCAGAGATTTAAAGTGAAGGAAATTAACTAGTATGAGACCACAAAAAATGGTTAGAGAGAGAGGATGGTAATAACAAAGAGAGAGGCGAAAGAAGACATCCTGTATCTGTTTTTGTTTTGGGTTACATCACTCTTCATGATATATGTATTTCAGAGGAAAATTATCTCTCTTTGTTCTTTTTCCTTTTCGTTTTGTTCTTTTTCTTCTCTGGTCTCCGTCTGTGTGTCTGTCAGCCTGCGTGATGATGACAGTGTAAAAATAGGGCTGTTGAGTGTCTTTTGAAGCGCCGGTGTAGTGAAATGTTCTCTCCATCGCATCTTCCTCGTCATAAATCTCCACTGCGCGCCGTGACATCGCGCCCAGCTCTGATGTGCTGTCCAAGTTTTATTAGCAGACTTGAGAGAGTGGAACGGCGTGTCGCTGTTGAACACAGGAGTTGGTTTTTAAAAATGGCCCTGTGCAAATTTGCAGCCCGCAGATTAAACGGCAGAGTGGGAACTGCTCCCCGCTTCCATCACATGGTTCATTGATGTCACAATTAGCTGTGGAGGGAGAGTGGTTTATACTGGAGAGATCAGAACTGCAGTCAGAAGTTCAGACATGTCTGCTTGATTTTTACTACACATGTACAATTTACCTGCTATTATAGGAAAACAGACCAGGAATATTGATGACATATCCTGAACTTTGCTGAATTTTATTAATTATTTCTGGGGAAAAATAATGTGTTAAGATTGTTAACGCACCAATGGTGTGGAATTGCTGTTTTTCATCTTACATTTCATACAGTTGATTGGTGATGACTATGAAGCAGGGCAATAACTCACTGCGTGATGGAGCCCAATGCCGTAAGAATCCCCTAAAATTCAGGATATTGGGGCAAAAATGCCCCTATGTGAGTATTGCTTATTTATATCATATGATATATTTAAGCAATACCACATGAGTGCTGTTTTTGTTCCTAATGGTGCAAATGTGAATAAATAAGTAGTTAATATTGTGTTATTTCAGACACAATATTATGTCTGCGCTCAATTTTGCCAACGAAAATATTACCTTTAAAGCCAGAGCAGTTTTTTGTTTCTGAATGAATCCGTGTTTTGATCAAATCATTCGGGTGAACCAATGGTTCAATAGCCCATTCATAAAGAGAGCCATTTACTTCATTCCTAAACAAATCAAATGAATGACTCAATGACTTACTCATTTAAATCTGACATTTAGCACTACCTACGGGCAGTTTTAGTTTCTTATTTTTATAATTTCATTAAAAAATATGATTTCAAATGTTCATATTAATAAAAAAAAACATTAAAGGTATAGTTCAGCCAAAATGTTAAATTCTGTCATCATTTTCTCACCTTCATGTCTTTGAAGCCTAAAGGTTTATGTGCAATAAATTCTGTTGAATGAAAAAAAAAATCTTTCTTAATCTGCTTTTGTTAATGTCTATTTGATGCTTTTCTGATTTAACACAATAATAACCTCAAATGATCTTTTAGGGGTAATTTCTCTTCCAAATGTGATAATTAGATTAATCACCACATTGTGTAATTCATTAGATTAAACCATTTTAATCTTGTGACAGCCCTAGAAAGGGGGGCGAATAAATATTGCCTGAAAAAATTTTTTGCATTCCACCTGTGCACCATAGCCATATTCAGCCATATTCATATATAGTGCCTATTTTGTGTAGGTTATAAAAGACATTTAAAACGGTAGTATGCATGCTACATCATTGTCACATGATCTCATAACATTGCATAAATACAGCAAGTTGCATCCAGTTATCATATTGGAGATAAAAAGGATGTAATCCAGTTTTGTGTAAAAATGTCTTCACATTCTTCTGCTTTCTTCTTTCTTTCTTTCTTTTTTTTTTAACTTGTCCAATCAAATGATGAGTGAAGAAAGAGATGTTAAAAATTGCAGCTGATAATACTTTCAATTCATTCAAAACAATAGAAATGTTGTGCACAGTGTTGTATACTGCACATTTAGCTAAGTTATTAGTAGACCATTTATACAGGACATTTGCATACTGTGCACAGTATACATTCTGCTGAAATATTGCATGTTATTAATACAAGAACAGCAGCCGGCGTGGGAGGGCAACCAAAGCCACCAACGCAGGTCATCTGAGCTCCCCACACCCAGCCTCGCCTTTCTAAAAGCAGTGTTGGCTCTGAACCGGCAGAAAACACTCCCACCTGCACGAGCCGTCCAAAAAATATTTGATAAGTAATAAAATTTATCTTCCTTGCCCCTGCACGGTCTGAAGAGGCTGCATTAATCTACGCCATTATCGTGGAGCATGATTCAGACCATTAATTATCTCGCTGCTCATATTTGAAATCTTTACGACACCTCAGCGGCTGCGAGAGTTTCTCCGCGTTCACAGTGAGCTCTCTGTGTGCTGTGGAAAGGTGTAGAATGGTTAGTGTGGTCACCGCCTCCAACCCCAAGCCCTCCTCCATCATAATTCTCAGACTCCTGATGGATCTCAGCAGAGACTTCCTGTCTTTTCCCCTGTTAACTGTATGTCAGAGGACATGCATCTGTGCGAGCGTGTATTTGGGCTTTCTCATGTCAGCGTGAGTGTTATGGAAAGACTGGACTATGTTAGGCAGTCAGTAGTCGATAGCAATATAGTAAATTGCATGATTCTTGAAATCAGTTTTGGTGCCCAAGCAAAAAGTAATATGCTTCTAAACACACTCCTGTAATTTAATCCTGTGTGGTGTGGTGTATCCATATGGTTGCATACTTTCCTTTTCCTACCTTAAAGAAAAAACAACAGTATAATGTATTTTTAGAAATAGAAGGATGGTCTTTAAAAGTAGCCAATGATATATGTTGTTTTTAAGTCACATGACTTCAGGACTACTTTTCCTGGGCTCGCCCTTAAAGTAGACGAGTTTTGAAAAGACATTTCTTCTGCCTCTTGATATATTTGATAAGTTATTTAGATGTTGTTCACTGATCAGCTCTATCTAACTGACTTGCATAAAACCATGACAACGCTGTACCTCAATGGACAAATCGCTGTACAATAGAATTGCACTTTTTTTAGGTAGTGCCATTTATCTACCATGATATATTTGTTTTTATGCATAAATAACACATTTATGGTTTGTATTTTTTTATGTTTTACGGAAAGTCAAGAGCAGTGCACAGTTAGCTGTTCCAAATGAAAACCGAAAATGTTCAAAAATCAGATGGGAAAATAATGCGTACCATACAGGGTTGCAGTATTAATATCTCATCCAGATTTCGACTGAGAAGTGCATTTGATTCACGATGAAACATTTTTTTAGGATTGACTTCTAATACTTCTGACATCCCTGCTTGTATACGCAGGTTAGGGTTTGAGTCATCAATGCACTCTCATTGTAAGTGGCCCGTGTGTTGTGTGTGTGTGAGTTTGCGGCGACCCTGCTCTCCTCTTTGGAGATGAGGATATCGAGTGTGTGTGTAATGAAGTGTGGCTGAGCTGACATGGTGCCTCTTTCAGAGAGAGAGAGATGACGTTGATCAAGTGAATGTGTATTTTAGTCCCTCTTCAGAGATGGGAAGACGTGCCAAAGTGTCCGACTCACCCGTTCCCTCCGTAGACCTCGTGAGCCCAGTCTGCCCATTTGAGCGTGTCTATGTTAGAAAATCAAGACCTACAGGGGGAAGTGATATTTATCCTGACAATTTCGGTGAGCTTCATTACTCTTTTGTGCTTTCCAAGGACTAGAGTTGCAGTTTTGGTCTTTGTTCGTTTGTAACCAATGTATCTCATGACTAACCCCATCCGCTTCTTAAGGAGATGACCCGGAGTGATTCAGACCAATTACAGTTTGCTGGTCCTCTGGGACGGTGTTAAAAAGTCTGGTTGCAGTTCTGTAACCGCAGATTGAGTGTTAGTGTTAGTTCCCACAAGTCCTGGAATGGCGTTGGTAATTCCATCCCCTCGCAAACTGCAGATTTGGGTCGATACGTATTTCTCCCATTACCTGCTAGTGCCTCCACGAGGCCCCGCCAGAGTCGCTGTCCTCGCATGGCTTCGGGCGATGACGGGCATCGGGATGGGCCGAGATGCCAATTCAGTAAAGGGCTCCGGGCCTGCTGTTCTCAGCAGAGCCGTGGTTTTGGGCACCCCTCAGAGGAATAAAGTCGTTTTGTCTTGGAGCTACCCACGAATAAACTTAAAATGCAAAAGCGGCAGATCGCTGCCAAGGCCACTGTGTGCATGTGTTGCCAGCTCGAGGCTGCCGTCTGTTTTTGAACACGTACCTTTATTGGGTTCAAAACGCTGGTGTTTTGTTGCAAAGGCTGAGCTCTAGGCGCCTCACGTCCCTGCTGCGGACAAAGTGATCACAGAGCTTAAATCAGAGCGTCCTGCAGCCAATGATAGGTCAAGAAATCCAGAAAAAAGCACACAAACAACAACATCAACAAGCGTTCGATTCATTGCATGATCTTGTTTGGCTGAAGGTCTCGCAGACCTTGGAGATCTCATGCCGAGGGGGCCGTGCGAATGGAGGTCGTGGCTCACGGGCCCGTCCGCGCTGGATTTGTCTTGGATCTGATGCAACTCTCGCTGCTCGTTTAGGAAAAAAGAGTCGCTGTGTTTTCGGAACACGAGACCTCAAAACACAAGCCGCTAAATGGCTGTTTGAATAAGGCCTGTGGGTGTCCAGCTCGTCCAACGTGTGACGTTGTGGAGGAGAGGAAATGGAGATTTTCCACTGCATCTCCGATTGTGGAGAACGTTTTACGATGTTGTTATTATTCGGTCAGACAAATGAATTTTTTTAGAACATTCTCTGCCCCTTTGGCAAGCCGTGAAGACGTTTGGGAGCTTTATTATTACAGGGTTTTGCCTTAACGTCGCTAATGGTAGTTGGTAACGCTTTGCTTTTCTACTGCACAGAAACTGCTCTTTTACTAGTTCCTGTTCCGTTCCTCTAATGAGGGTTGGAGACGGTTCTCTCTTTGCCTTTTTTCCTTTTTCTGGCTCTTCTGTTCTGTCAAAATGACGACCTGGGATTATTCTCCTCTTACCTCAGTTCCTAGCCAGTTACACATAATTGCTTTGATACAATCTTGATTGTTTCTAAAGCTTTGCTCATTGTTTTTCTGGTGTGATTAGTGGTATTTGCTAAGCCAAGCATCACTATTACTATTGCTCACAGTTATTGATTAAAACCAATGCCTAACCCTAAGTATTAAACTATGGTTATTAGGCATCCTGCATGTTTGTGCTACAGACACGAATGATAACTCAACTCATGCAGCTTGTGAGAAGAGATGTGCTGCTACTTTTACTTTTTTTAGCTATCAGGTTTAAAAAAATTTGCTTCACAGGTCTAATAATCTAAATCTAATAATATTTTGTCATGCTTTTTCTGTTAATTCGCATTCGTGTTTTACAGTAAATAGGGCAATTGGCATTTTCCACCATATTAAGCGTCCTGGTCCTCCACAACTACACGTTTTCTTCAAATATTTTGATATTCAAATGTCTTATTTGTACATTTTCCATACTTCCCTTCTTACTACTGTATATATATATGGCATGAGAGAGAAGGTGCTGTTCTTTCTGTGGCTAACACCAGCTTTCTAATTCTAACTCAGCAAAGAAGTCTGTTTGCTTCCCTCTGGGCGCCCAGAACAGAGAGACCATTCTGTTTCCTCCCAATTCCCAGTTATCGGCTCTGTTCGATTTTAATCCCAGGCCTCTGAAACTGGAAGCACTACCGCTCACAATCACGTAGGATCCTTTCTGTCATGCTTGTCCAAGGAGCTTATCTCAGAGACTGTTATTCATGCAGGGATCTGGGACTGTATTTTTGTGTTATCTTTGCTTTTGATGTCTTGGCCTCTTTAGCGACTTCTGAGACTTAGTAATTACTTTTAATGGTTTGAAAAAAGACCATGACAGAGCACTAAACTCTTTCTTCTTGACTATTTGTGACTTTCTTTTCGTTTTAAAACACATTATTCTGTTGTTCATTGTTCAGAGGGATAAAGGGCAGCAACATCAAACATCAAAGTGCACAAAACCAAAGTAAGGTTCAGAAGTTAACATTGGAAATCTTATATTAGTGCATTATTCTGTAAATATCTGTCCTTTTATTGGAATGTTCCTGTGTTTATAGTGGAAGATCATTTTGATTGGAAGATAAAAAAATTATCTTCCACTATAAACATTATACAGTAGTAGTGAAAGTAATGTAAAAAAGTGAAAATAAAAGTAGTGAAAAAAATATTATATCTACTCATCATATTTACTTTTGATATTTATCGAGCTACAATTTCAAATGGAGTGTTCCTTATTATACATAATAATTGTACTGCTAATATTTTAATGTGTTATTTCTACCTGGTTTGTGGTGTTTGTTTGTAGAAGGTGAAAAATTTGAACATGGAAATAGGATTCCAGTTTTGGTTCCAGTTTTTTGGACAGGAAACTCGTGGATAGGCATTACTGGTATGCAGATTATTGGGAATCGTTTCCTAGTGTTAATTGCAGGTGTTTTAAAACATACCCGTAGAGCTGTGATGTTTGTGTGGGAAATGTGAGTTTGACTTCAACTTCATTTGACATCCTTGTTGTCAAAAATATACTCGCCGTACAACTGTCTGAACATTAAGGTGGAAAGAGGTTTAGTGTACCTGTGGCAAACATCTTTTACATTACCAGGAGTGTGTGTGTGTGTGTGTGTGTGTGTGTGGTCTCTTACACACCTGAGTTAAAACCCATTTAGAGGTGACCTGGAGAAAACAAGGGAGCTAGAACTCCTGTTGTTAACAGAGGGGCTTTAATAAAACATTACTTTTCCAGAGTTCATGTTGAACACACACACATGCACTTTGGTTTACTTCCAGTAGGTTAATCTCACGGTGGACATATCTTTGTCATATTTCACACCAAAATCACAAGACAAAAATAAGGAACATATTGGAATAAGTTGGACATTAAAATACTATTTATTTTCACTGTCATTCACTGGTGCTAGCATGCATATTCAGTCTTTCTTTTTCTTTTGCTGGTTTCCTCATGATCACTCCCGTACACAGCTAAGTGTGCATTAATCTGTTTATTACAATCATAACTCTGTGTAATAAAAAGTTTAGAAATTTCGCGTTCAAAAGACGAAACATGATTTGAAGTACTAAACGCTGCTAAACATTATGTAATTATTGTGATTGCATTATGTGACACACTTGAAAGTCTCCTGCTCTATCCACTGTGTTTAAGCTACTGCTTTCCATTCAAGGAAACCTTGATGTGTGAAACTTTTGATTTTCAACTAAGAATTACCTTTAACATGTAGATGTCTCATATCTGGGCGTTTGGCCTTTTTTTTATAACACATAATATAATGCATTTTTAAGTCTTAAAATAAAGCTATGTATGGCAAGCCATGGAAAGGTGGGATGGAGAGGAAGTAGATTGAGGTCGTGAACTCCAGAGGTCACGGAGTGCCGTGGAGGAGTCTCTTCGCTCTGGAGGTGTAGGAAAGGCTCTCGTTATGTCGTTTCACTTCCGTGACCCCAATTATGAGCTTGACAAAAAGGCCTTTGATATCTCACTGAATCCAGAGCGATGAGTGAGAATCGTGAGACAGCGCTTTTTTAGCGTTCAATTTTTCTCCCTTTTTTGGCAGCTCATCAGCATTTTTGAGTCGCAATGGTTGGGGGTGGGGGGTGGAAAGGGGTGAGAGAAATGATAATGGTGGAGAAGTAGAATAATTGTGAAAATGATTAGATTAAGTGAGCAAATGAGCTCTCCAGTTGGGACGGAAACCAAAGAATTGAGGTCAGCATTCCTGACAATTATCATAAGAGGAGAGAGAGAGAGAGAGAGAGAGAGAGAGAGAGAGAGAGAGAGAGAGAATACAATCAAGGTATGTAGTGAAAAAAAGATGGAAATGCTAAGACGGATAAGGGAAGTAGAAAGTACAGGAAAGTGTGGCACTTAGTAGCATTCCAGCTTTGTGCTTTTAGATGTTTTGTTCTGGTGGCAGTAACTTGAGCAGTTTTGTAAACCGTGCTGCGCGCTCAAGCAATGGGGCTCAGTGTGCGTCCCCCATCCGCTCAGCTTTATCAAGTCCATATCATTGCCTGTAGCTGAAGGAATTTTGAGGAAAGTGAGGTCTTGGAACAAGGGGGAAAGCAGAGATGCAGAGCCCCAAGTGCTGGATTCCTGAACCCCGAACACACACACATACACACAAGCGTTCCTTTGCCATAAGCCACTCAGACAGGGATCTGGTTTCATGGTAAATTTTATTACACATGGATGTAAGGGGCTCCTACAATTAGGGAGGGCTTCTTAACAGGGTCCCGCTTATCCGTCTGCTTGTTAGCCTGCTAGCTTGAACATTTCGTTCTCCCATTTTATGTTCCTTCCCAACCTCCCCCATCTGCCCCGTGCCCAGTCTCTTCCATTCCAATTCAACCTCTCTAAATCGATCCCATTTCTCTACCAACATCTCTCCTCTCTTCCAGCACCGGCCACCTTTTCTTTCTTCTTTGCTTTATGGCTCACATATGAGCTGTTAAGTTAGGAGTGTGCCTCCCTGTTCTGTAGCCATCTGGGATCGGCTCTTCAGAACCCCTCTGGCCCTTTGAGGAGATCCGGTTTCCATGAACGCTCACCCTCACCTCCCTCTTTCCTCACGTACATACACAAACACCTCCCTGTGGACCCCCTCGACATCTCTGAGATTCCTCCCTCCTTGCCTTCCATTGTCCGTGTTTTTGAAGGAACGTCTGCGGATTGTGTGAAGATTGGATGTTCTGCCAAAGTAAATCCAGGAGGTTTAGTGGTTCCTACTAATGTAGGGTACATGATGTCATTGGCTAGATCATGGACAAGGGTCGAAGGCCACACATGGACATTTGTAGCAATTTGTCTCTTCTCTCTAGTTCTCCCCTCCGGAGCGAGTTTTATCTCCTGGCGGAGGGCCTCTTCCGCTTAGAGAGTGGCAACTGTATAACACCCCTCACCTGTTTTCAAAACAAAGATGTGAGCTTGAACGTTTTTGAAAATCATCTCTGTGTTTTCATTCTTAGTAAATTAGAGGGGGTCAGCCTTAAGGGGAGGTGGAGGGAACTCTGCATAGTGATGTTTAAGTAACTCTGGCATGTTTTTAGGAAAATTATGGCAGATTTGCAGTATTGCCTCATATATCATTGTATTAACCCTGGGAAGGTTCCTCAGTTTGACTGAATGAAAAATGATACACTTTTTTTCTTAATGCGGAACCCAAAAGTAGATGTTTTGAAGAATTTTCTCGCTGCTTTCAAGCTTAAAACAGCACCACAAAAGTTGTTCAAACGTCCTTTTTCAAAGTCTCCTGAAATAATTCAATAACTTTGTTTGAGAAAAAGGCTGACATTGAATGGCGTAGTTGGACAAAAAATGTAACCACCCTCAAGTTGTTCCAATCTTGCATGACTTTCTTTTTTCTGTGTAACACAAAAGAGGATTGGCGGTGCTCCAATGTTGTTTTGGACCCCATTGACTTTGTGTATGGGCAAACAATCATCAAAATATCTTTTTTTGCATTCTGCAAAAGAAAGAAAGTCATACAGGTTTAGAATGCCGCGAGGGTGAGTAAATGTTTTAGGTGAACTGTTCCTTTACACTTGAATCAGTCACAATGTCAGAAACAAGATTGCGCCCCAGTGCACATATACACACACTTGTACGATTGTACAGACCTATGAGCAAAGATTTCCCCAGTGCAGTTCAATAAACATTTTATGAGTCCCTGCGCCCCACTAAACTCGGTCGGTATCGAAAACCACTTCACTCGTGAGCCGGCAAATAAGCAAATACCCCCCCTCCCCCTTTCTCTAGTTCTCGCTTTTGCTTTGCAAATGAGTTTCTCTCTCCAGTGGCCATAGTCATCTGTAGGTTCTCTGTGGCCCAAAACCCTGAAATCTTACAGCTTCAAGGCAAAATGTTTGTTTTTCATGTTTATTTTTTTAGTGCATGTTTCTTTTTTCCGATTTTTTCAGGAGAGGAAATGAACGATGCATGTTCATGCTGGGAAAGCTGTGTACGTCTAATGTTAGCGACGTTGGCTGAATAATTTTTCCCTCTCTATCTCTAACTTCTTTGCTTGTATGTAGGTCTGTACCAGGATTTACATGCTAAAAGCCGGAGAGCTTAAGCCTGACTTTCCGAACCCTCGCCCCGAATCCTTCGCACTAACCCGCTGAGCATGTGGAACAAATTGTCTCAAATGGGGTATTTTCCTCCTCGTGAGGTAGTGACAGTTGATCTAAAATGTTGCGTTTTTTTTCTTCCTGGGGCTATAATGGCTTCCCCTCTCAGCGTCTCGGCCTCCGGCCTTCTCCTCCATGTAGACTGCTGCCTTCTTCGAAAAACTGAGAGGTTGTTGAGTACAGAGTGTCTGAGAGCTGCTCAGGTTGTTTGTTCAACATTTTTATTTAACCTCTGACTAAGTGGCTTGTTAACAGGTATAGAACGAGTCGTGCCTACACAAGAACTACTACACATCGTGCCTTGTGGGTATCTTTTTACTGCGTGTTTCCAAACCTATAGGAGCATTGAAGTTTTTTTTTAAAGAATGTTTCAACTGTTTTTGTCCATTTATTTAGTCAATTGGGTCCAAATAACATTGTACCCCTTAGACTTTAATTGTATGGAGAGAAAAAAAAAGACATTATTTAAAAATATATTTTTTGTTTCACATAAAGTCATACAGGTTTGGAACAACATGAGGGGAAAAAAATTATCACACAATTTTTTGGGGGGGGGGTGAACTGTCCCTTTAAGACCCTTTTTCTCATCCAGGTCACTTGCGTTGACATAATTCTGACCTAGACGTTCACACACGGCTGCCCGGTGGTCGGTTAACGTTATGTTTATTACTGTAACAGAGGAGGAGGATGGGAGAGAAAAACTGGGAGTGCGGGAGATTGAGGGAAGAGGGTGAGAAAACCAAACAGAAGGAGCCCAACCATCACATTCTGGTCAGGGAGCAGCCGGGAAACAAGCTGAAGAATCCGGAAGGGCAGGGTGTGGGTCCACTCTCATTCGAATGTAATGTCTTATTGATACATTTCATCGCTTATTCTCGTTGCCGTGTGGTGGTGGAGTCAGTTGTGATGGTCGGCTTGCCAAAAGTAATCATGTGCATTTTTCCTTATTTCTGCAATAGATTTATTTAACAAAAACTGGGGATGATGCCCTGTAAAACTTGACTACATTAACCTCAACTCAGTTTGGGTGTAGTTCATTTCTGTCATGATTTACATACCCTCAGTTTGTTCCCAATATTTATTTCTAATGTAAGACACCAGTGAAATATTGAAAAGCATTCAATGGAAGCAATATTGAGACCATTCCAACCACATAGCAATGTGTTAAAAACCATTCTGAATACCATAGCAACTGCATAGCAATGTTTTAAAAAAACAACTCTGAACTGGAGCTCTGTACCCTTGTCAACTTCCAAAAAATAAGCTACTGTACCATACACATAGTTTAAAAGTGATCCAAACTACTTGCATGCTAAATTCCAAGTGTTTTGAAGCCATGTGTTTGATAGATTTGTGGGAGTAAGAGACTGAAAAAGTGACTGAAAATCTTGCCGTCTGTCGGTTATATTCGCATATAATTCGGTTGTGAGAAGATGTGTCATGCCAGGTTTGACATCAGTGATGAAGTTGGTTGGTGCATGTCTCGTAACCACGTGTAACTCCGAATTGTAATATACGTAAGTTCGAATGAAATTCCAAAGCTACAGCAGAGGGTAAATGATGCCAGTTTTAATTATTGGCAAACTTTTTAATTGGTAAATTATAATGTAAAGAAAAAGAGAGAAATACAAACTTTAAAGGCATTTTCTGTTAATGTTGCATGCAGGATTCAAACTCATGTCGTCCATATGAGTTCCACAGCTCAATCTGTCAGAGCATGTGCGCTCAGCCTCATCTCCAATAAATTAGTGCATTTCTAATCTAAGAAGTGAGCCGACATGGAAACCTTAGGGCGCTTGTTAAAACTGTACTTGGTTTGAGCAAGTTGAGGCTTGAATCTCTCCTGTATCAAGCAGGGAGGTGAGTATGCTGTGCGTATGTGTTTATATTTGAGAGAAACTGGTGTTTTGTTCTCTATTCTCTACATCTCGGATCTTCTCTCACTGTCTCTGTTATTGCTTTTTCACACCCTTCTCCTCTGGGTTTAAAAGATCTCCGTCGCTCGCTTTTTTCCTCCTCACTCAAATCCATTCCAGCTGAAACTTGCGTGAATACTCTGTGATCCCCCTCTCGCTGTAGGGCTCGAAGTAATACTCTGTCTATCAAAAGGAATATCAGAATCACTTCTTATAATGCTTGTAATTGAATTCATACAGATAAAATTTCCACTCTTAACAGCATGAGCTGAGATGGAGATTTGATAACTCAAGCCCCAAGACTACCAGGCTTAGAGTCAGAACGGGCTCATTTCAAAATATGTACGTGTGTGTTTTGGCAGTAGTTAACAATGAGCTTTATCTTTTACAGACACAGAACCGCATGAAGTTAATGGCTGATAACTACGAGGATGACCACCTCAAGGCCTCCAAATCTGACCAGACCAATCATAAACCCTCTCCAGATCAGGTGAGCCAATCAGAGCGTTCATTTTTTGAGTGCACCTTAGAGAACCACTTTCTTTATCCTTTACTACTTCAATTAAGTTTATTCAATTAAGGTAAGTGTCACTTTTAGTATTGATCATTCTTGGGGTTCTTGATTATATATTTAAATGATTGTTTATTATTATTATCTTAGATTTTTATTATGAATGTTAAAAATATGTATTTTTCAAAGTCAAAAAGTATTTATCTCTCTCTCTCACACACTCTCTCTCTCTCTCTCACTCTCTCTCTCTCTCTCTCTCTCTCTCTCTCTCTCTCTCTCTCTCTCTCTCTCTCACTCACTCACTCACTCACTCACTCACTGATATCTGATTTCTCCCTAAAGGCCCTATCCTGATTTATAAAAAGGCAATTATAACCAAACAAAAACAACAGGAAATTACATATTTCATATTTAATAAGGCACTGCATCGTCAGCTCCAATTTGTGTATTATTTCATATTGGGTCACCAAAAAAAAAGCTCACGTTTTCTCATTCATGAATGTGCGGGCACACACATCCCTGAGTGTTTTTCTTGGAAGAGTTCAGGCACACAGGATGATTCTGGAAGATTTAACTGGCTTTGTTCTTTGTTGCTTTAAAACGTTGAATTCCTTTCGCCTTAAGCCTCTCTCCTCTGGATGGCTGTCCAACAGGAATTAGTTCATAAGGAGAGAAAGAGGAAAGAATTGACATGATAAAGGATGAATAGAGAGTGAAATTCAAAGAGAAAGGACAGGCCTGTTGCATTCTTCAGTCCCAGCTCTCCCAGGAAGCACAAATCCTACTGGTTGTTATGACATGACTTGATGCGCTAAACGCAGTGTGTCATACCTGTCCATGGACTCCTGAAGTAATCTAGTTCAAGTGCTACATCCTAATTCACATGCTGAAAGAAACCCATCAATCAATAACACTCCGCACAGGCCCTCATCACAACACAACACAACACGGTATTCCCAACCGTGTGTGTATGTGTGCTGTCGGAGCCAATTGGAACTACGTCTACACACATACTGTATATCTCCCACGCACACACAGAAATTTGCTATAAAGCTATCCCAGGGTTTCTCCCCCATTACAAACCCTTTTCATTGTCTTTCCCAATTGCCAAGAAAACACTTAGCTCACATTTTCCTGTGATCTTCATTTCTCACTTACATATTTCCAACTCAAATAAGAACACCCTCACACATCAACACCTGAGCCAATTCCAAACCTCCCCGATCGCACTGTTATCACCTAAACATGCCGACTGCAGAGCTGGGACCGACAGGGACCTCAGACAGCATTCATTGCAGGTATTTTCCACAGCCATCCAGGACAGATGGGGTAGAGGCCATGTGTGTTACTCATTTTGAGCTCATACTGCTATGGTTTCAATTCCTGTTGGAGCATAGCTGCCTTTTTTGGGGATGAGAGGGGGGGAGGGGGTTAGACCAGTTGCATTTAATGCTCTGTTTCACTTCAGTTAAATGGCTAACTAATCACCCTTAACCCTCTGCTGAGAGATGGAGAAATGAATGGCAAAGTGGTGTCTCAATCTTCTAGATGACATTCATTCAGCATTTTTTTCTCAACATGTACAATAGTGTAGACTCTGTGCTGATCCTCACTGAGTGTTTGACAAAGGGCATGCATTTTCAGTGCAATACATGACCTGCTCTCACCCACTAATAACTTCTTTCTTTAATCCCATGCTGCCTTGGATTAAACCTGCACTCATTTTCCACCAATAGGACGATGAGGAGGGCATTTGGGCATAGCCAATCATGTGCCCTCTCCCAGCCATTTTGTTCAGAAGGGTGAGAAATGTATAAATGGGGAATGATGCTCTTCTTCTGTATTTCATCATGTGTTAACTGTATTTGAGTGTGCTTTTTTTTCTTCACTTTCCAGTTCATCCTTTCATTTCTTATTTCCCTCTCTTATTGGTTTCATGTTTTGTGATTTCATTGTCCGTTTTTTGTCTTCCTTATTTTGATGTGGGTATTGATGATTTTTAGTTTTTTACCTCCAAAAATTGTTGTGCCTTTTTTCCCACACAGTTCTAAATCAACTTGTTGGCCACAACCTAAAAATTGGTCACAGCCTAGGTCTGTTCATATTTGTTCCTGGGCTTTATTTTTAATGTATTATTGCAGAAGGTTTTTTTTATTGATTATTACATTAATTATAAATGCATTTCTTGATGTTCAGGACTAAATCCGAACAAACCTCGGTGTTGTTTTTACAAAATTAGCATATTTGTCATCTATTGCTATGTTAATAAATTTACAAATTGTCAGGCCAATGCAGTTAATGGTAATATATAGCATTTAAATGTTCGATTTTTAAGGACATTTTAGCTTTTTGAATGATAAACCGTTTTGGTTCTATGACGGGTCACCGCTTCTAATATAAAATCTGAGTCCTGAAACAAAACCAACTAAGAAGCACTGTTTTATATATTGTTTATGAATAAATCAATGTAGCTTAAATTGATTTTTATAAATGACTTGAGCAGCTATTGAACTGACATATCCTTTCCCATCCCTTGTCGAACATCTATTAAGGATTTCTGTCACGCAGACAAGTTGAATTCTTCCCTCCACCTTTATTATTTTACACACACAGCCAAGGAACAAATCGACCCGTCTGCCTTTTGACTGCTGTGGTCTTTTCCTGTCTTTTCCCTCCAAAAAAACAACAACATTCTCATATTTACCTCCACACTGACAGCTTTGATGGATGGTTTTGAGGAAACAGATAGACCGTAGAATACATATGATCTGCACATGTTTAATCCATAGGACATATGCGCAACCGTTCGCGCTCTCCCATCAGAGCCGTTGCCCTATGCCCGTGGTGATGCTAAATGCCATGTGGCGTTTCGACTGTAATTAATTTGCAGGTTGCTCCCTGTCGATGCAGCCTGCAGATAACATGTCCATTGCATGAACAGTCGCATGCGTTAAAGCGCATATACTGCGAGTGCAATTAGGCGTAGCAGAGCGCTGGAGAACAGAGTGGAATTGTGTGAGCTGTGAGCCGAGCGTCTCGGCAGTGTGAAGGGAGGTTTTTAATCTGAACAGCTGCCCACATACACTGTGTCCTATTTCAGGCAACTAATGGGCCCCTTTCGCTAATGTTTTTGCTTCGTTTGCAGTTCTTAATATATGAACCCCTAAGCTGTTCGCCCAACATTTTGAGGAAGAATTCAGATCGTCCACTACACCCACTGTGCCAAACCTACATGTAACCGTAACATTAAAGTCGCTCTTTGTGTATCATATGACCATGTAAAACTTGTAATGGCATTTAGCAGGGCAGATCAAGACCCCCAGGCCCCTGAATGTATTAAGGCTCACATAAAGGGCAGCCGTGTTCTCCGAACCGTGTTCTCGGGCGGGGCAAGGTAGGGGGAACAGCAGTCGTACGTACAAGTGCATGATTAGAGGGTAATAATCTCAACATGACTCTGATCTCCTTCATGTTGAATTGTGGGTGGTCGAGGCCTATTTAATTGCTTAGCGTTTGGCACGATAACCCACCGCAACCCTGAAATCGCTGTCGGCTATGATGAAGTGCAGTCCGTTTTAATCTGACTGTGTGGTGCATCGCTAGGTGTATTTACAGATGCTCTCTGGCCCTTGACTCTGTTTTGTGTTGTTGTTCTTTAGGGGTTTGCATTTTCTCCTGCGGCTGGCTGTTTTTTTGTTGATAATTGATGCATGTCTGCTTTTCTTGTCATCTTCCATCATCCCAGTGTCATTGTGTGATGATGCGTGTGGTTTTTCGGAGCTCTGGAGTTCTGGAAATTAACCCCCAAGAGTGAGGGAGCTTGAAATTTTCAGAACTCTTCCAGTTACGCTAACAGAATATTTGTAAGCTCTGCCTTGAGGTAAATGTCAAGATGAGCTGAGCTTCAAATGTCAGAGGGACTGACAGATCATCAAACCCTTTGTAGAACTTTTCGTCTTATCCGTTTGTCCTTTTGTTAGTTTGAATTCCTTTTGAGAAAGTTTGTTTCTCAGTTTTAGCATGGACATCTGCAAGAAGTGGGGAAAGCGTGATGTCCACCACAAATTTGACTGTACATCTTCCTCCCTAATTTTCACATCTCTCCCTCTTTCTTTTGTCACAAAGTTTGTTTTCAACTCGCGTACAACATGATGCCAGAGTGGGTGTTAGCATGCGGAGCAGAAAAGTTATGAAGACTCCATTGTTGTCACCTCTATTTGACGACCTTAGACATTACTAACCGTTTGGACGGTGCAATTCCATGGAAAACTGTGAAACAGAGTTTGGCAATCACTCACATATTCCAGGGGTCAGTGGGTAACCGTCCCGCTGGAGCAACTAAGGTGTAACCTCTTCTGAACCCGTCCCATGAGCGCAACCACCCACCATTTGCCCACATTATTAAAACGGTCCCGCCCCTCAATGAGAGAACAGAGACCTTGTTGCTGCCTCGGATTTTTTTTCTTTCGGCTCAAAAATGGCTCAGTGGTCAGAGGAGGAAAATTCTACAGCTCTGTTTTAGTCATTAATATGAACCCAAAATGCATGTTTGCTTTCTTATTTGCCTTTTGTACTTGCATTGTTTATTCCAGCTTGACTTTTTTCTTTCTGTCAGTTCCAACTGACTCAAGTCCAAATATTTATAATTAGATTAAAATGGGAAACATGTGGCGGCGAGGGAAGTTGCAGGGGGTCGTTGTTGAATCCTTCCCACCTCCATATGATTTCAATATAAAACTGGCCTCTGGCTCCATGCGCCTGGTGCAGACAGGAGGGTAGACAGTGGTGGGGCCCTCGCTCAGTCTGGGGGACTTCGCTTGGCAGAGTGCAAACTTGGGGTTTCTGCGGAGCCCCTGAACCATGATGCCCTACTTCCTGTACCATGAAACTGAGATCTACATCCCTGGAACAGAAGAGAGTCACTGTACCCCAAATGGCTCAATCAGTCACTCTCCGAGTGGAATCACTTCTCCGTTTGTCAGAGTAAGAGCATGCCATAGGAAATGAGGAAATAGGGTGTCATTGGAAACATACCCTAGCTCCTTGCAGAGGTCAGAGGTCGTTTGACGGATGGTCGTTGCTCACAGAGCCTCTGGAGAGGCCAGTAGAGTGAAATGACTCTTAGCCAATCAAGCGTGCGACAGATTTCAACCAGTTGGTCCCAGCAGCACGTATGCGGCGGGTTTTATCTGACCCCGTAATCGGAGCCCCTCGCTCGGCTTGATGAGAGACCGATGACTGCCCTTGAAGACGAGATGAATAGCTGTAGTTCTGCAGCGGCTACATTTGAATCGGCCAATCGGAAGAGTGTTGAGATGGCAGCATCTAAGTGTTGAGATGATGTCATGAAGGATGAGCTCACCTATAAGAGCTCACATAGGAGTGTGTTGAATCTCTCCTCTGTCAAGGCTTTTGGCTGAACGTTCTCTGCTGGATCCTGAGAGAGACTCTGCTTAGCATCAACCGGATAGGCGATGACTTCCCCCCGCCACCTCTGTTTTTCACGGAGTATGTCAATATATGTATTTTCCGGAGAGGAATTTTGAGCTGGCTCGGATTGAGATGGTACGTGTTTGGGGAGGTTAAGTTCACTAGTCATGTCAGAAGTTATCTTAACATGTTCAGTTTCTCAACATTTCCAGTCCAGCTTTATATAGTCCTGAATTTTGAAATATGTCTGCCTTGTGGTGCAACTTTTGCTCCTTTTTGAAGATATGAAGGTGCCACTTTTGATGTACTCTCTTGCCCTCTCTCCCTCGTTCTTAATGTTTCCCTCTCTTCTCCCTCTCTCTCAGGCATATTTTGCTTTTTTGGGCAGTTTTGTTTGCCCAGTCTTGCTTCACTGCCTAACTGTCTTGCTTTTTAAGGCCTCAGCAAACCACACGTCTTGGCCTGCTCTCCCAGGATGCATCACTCAAGAAAAATACATTTTAATGCTGCATCCATGTTTCTGGTTTCCCTCTTGGAACTAGGCAATCCAAGGACATACTAGCCTGCTGGGTTCTGCTTGCCTGGTCTATGTCAGAGGGTTAACTGGGAAATAGACTAAAGATGTCAATCGAACCACAGCATTTCTAATGAATGCTGAATGATGAAAAAAAAAATTTGTTTTTGCCCCAACATTGCATCAGTTCTCCCCTCAGAGTTTTGAAATTGATTTTAGGCTGTCATTAATTCCGGCGATGATAAAAGTATGGATTCTGTTGTTGACCTCAGAATTACCAAATGATTGTGAACAATCCTATCAAAACAAATAAATGCACAACTCCTCCCTCCTCAAACTTGCTGAACCCAGCATGGCCACAATTTCTGCGCAAGCTGTTGAAACAGTAAAGTTCGTGGCTCATTGTGGCGGGGATTATGTGGTTGGAACGTTTTGGCCCCCTGGTCCAGTGCGCCATTTCTGGATGTGTTAACGGGCGGACGTGGAAGCCCTACCCTGGGCGTTGCGCCGATCGGCTTCCCTCTCCAGGTTAGGAGGGGAAAGTGCTCGTAATATTATTTATTAATGGTCCATGACTGTGAGCCGTGGAAAATCCTCAAGACTTTAGAGTGTCTTCTAACTGATAAAGCAATTGTCTGAGCATGTCCCACTCCAGTGAAACACTGAAAGAAATGGTTATTGCAGGAAGATTGTTAACCATGCTCATCTGGAAAAACAATGCATCTGGAACTGGTGCTGTATTTGTTATGCGATATTTCCCTGGGATTTATCACTGGAAACGTGTTGATGTGTTCACTTCCAGATTGTTCTTGTTTTTACTAGGGGTGCTTAGACATGTTGCGTCCTAATCTCCGCCAGCTAAATGTTAGCTTCATACTGCTAATAAACTCCCTGCGGCATGTCAATAGGCCTTAATGCTTTCCAGAGCTGTGGATGGGGGGCCTGGAGCTGGTTGAGCCCTCTGGCCCCCCTGCGGCCGCCGCTGGTCTGATTTAAGGCTGATAGGAAAGAGCTGGCTCAGATTCTGCACCCTGCCTAAGCTGTCCAACAACCACCTTAAATCTCTCAGTTCATTTAGCACTTAACCAGCCGTGGACGGAATGAGCGCTGGAGACCGGACGGGTGGAAACTGCATCGTTGCTCTCTCTCCTTGTATTTCTTCCTCCTTTGCTGCTGCTTCTTCTTTGTCTCTTCCCCCACCTAACCCTTGGTTCAGTCTGTTTCCGTTTACCTAGCTCTCCAATTAAGCCTAAAATTGAGGACCTAGAACTACCTCTATTATCAGTCAATAAAAAAGGAAGCCTGCCATGTGTGGTTCACACTTAAAAGGTGTTACAGGTTAACATAAGACGCATATGTGTAGAGATATCTTACCAAACTAGGACACAAGTGCATGTGTTAACCACATAAATAAAAAAAGTGTGAAGATGCCATACTGTGATTTCTTTCGTAACAAAAAAATATTGATATTATAATGTGTAAATTTACCTTTGATACATCACAGATTTTTTTCAATAGTATTAATTTTTTTAGTCTTTTATATTTAAACTAGACAATAAGGTAATGGTTCATGGTAATATTTAAAAAGTAATTATTAAGTATAAAACATTTAGCCTACCTATTTAAAAAAAATAGATTTTTTCTCATATATAACAAATTAATTTAATAAAAGTTGATTAAATTCATATTTAATTAATTAATTATTATATATACCATTACCAAAATGAAAGGTTTTGTTTGTAGCACCTGGGCCTATGTGAAAGTGTGTAATTTTCTCTTTGAACCAGAGCTGTAGACACACTTCCTCCACACTTAAATTATTCCTGTCTCTGAGGACCAGGTGTGATAGCAGAGGATTGTGTATTTCATACATTTCAGTCTGTTAGAGCCATCTCTACCAACTCTGCACCCTTGAACCCACCAAGAGCCCCATTCTCAGCCTCTCTGTTTCCTCTGCCCTCTGTCTTTACATGCGTAGCGGCGTAAGTCTTCTGGTGTTGAGTGCTACACAGGGGAAACACTTTGACCTCAGGATGTGGTTCTCCTTAGATCTCTCCATCCACAGCTGTTCTCCAAACTCTTTTTGGTCTCTTGTGGAGCACTGACAGCAACACGAGAGCTATCTTAAAAGTTAGGGCTGTTTGTGCAACGAAGCTGCACCAAGTCAATTATAATACCTGGAGCAAGTTATCTGTTAGAATTCCCGTTTGTCATAATGGCATTTGCTCGGCTATCCAGGCAAAGGAGAGAAGTTGGCAACAAAACAACAAACAACTAAAATAATACAAAAAGCTGAAAGCTTTTTAAGACCTCAGATGAAGGATGCCATTAAAAGAAACAGACTCAAGTCAAAGGTCTTCCGTGCATCGTAAGGTTAAACATAAATGTGACATGTTTATAGTGTTGATTTAAATCTTCCGTTCATGATTTTCTGAGCTCCCTCTTGTTATGTTCAGATCTGGCTTTAAGTCATTACCTCGTCTGGTTTGCCCTCACAGTGGGGTAGATGTTCTGGAGCTTTGCTACATGTTCACCCCTTCCTCTGCTTTCTCTTCTACACACCCGGTTAATGATGCCCCTCAACCTCAGTTTGAAGAGGTCAGGACCTTCTTTCACCCCAACACCCCTCACCTTCAGTGTGCTGACCCCCATGGTCACTCCTCCCACCTCATGGAGTGAAACTACAACCCACACGACAGCTTTACTTCCCTTTTCCAGAGGCTAATTTCTTCTTGGCAGTTTTTAAGTCTTTTTTTTTTTGTTGCTCATTACGGCTGTGGATACACACACACACACACGCACAAATACACAATGAATGGAATGCTGTCCCTAGACTGCAGCCTTCATGGTCTGTTTAAATGGCGCTATGATGGTGACACTGGGAGTTACTTGGTGTAAAAATTCCCTCCGTCTTTCTCCAGAGTCAACAGTAACCTGCCCTGGCTTTTTGTCCTCCTTTCTCCCACCCCGTGCATTGGCATTGACTGAGTGAGAGCTTTGGCATGTACGTCAACAGTCATAAACCCCCCCACTGGTATAAATCTAATGGCATTTATATAAAAACCTGCGTAAATAGGTGACGAGGCACTAAGTTCATAAAAAGCTGCAGCAACAGAGTCCTGACATGCATAAATCTTGCATCTCTTAAAACATGAGTGCTGTTATAATTTTGTACCACGCGTGAGAGAAAAAGTCATTGTAGGACCTTTTTGGTAACCAACTTCCATCTAAAAAATATGTGTGTTACATCATTTTAAATCTAATTACATTTTTGGTTTTCTTATTAGTAAACTAGTATCACAATTGGTTAGAAAATGTGTGAACTTATAATTGATTGACAGCACAAATAAACAAATATATATTTGGAGGCAAGTGATTATTCTGTAATTCTTGAGCAAATTATGGAATTATAAGACTGTGTGTGTGTGTGTGTGTGTGTGTGTGTGTGTGTGTGTGTGTGTGTGTGTGTGTGTGTGTACACGCAGGGGTCTACCTAGATATATTGAGAGTTGTGGATGGAGGTAGTGCGGTCAGTCGCTTATGAAATGACAGTATGGAAAGACAGACCAACTCACCTGCTCTTAATCTGCCATCCGAATCTGCTCTCCGCACTCGGATTACATGTGTTTCTGTCTGTGCTCTTTGGGGAGGTATGCGTGCATGTCTTCGCCCCCTTACCCTTTATTTGACAGTCATTATTCTCTCATGTCAGTATTTTTTTGCATGCCGTGGAGGTGATTTGTCTCTTTCTTGAAAAGCACTTTACGACGGCAGGCCCACCGGCCTTGTCAGTGTCTTGCAGGTTTGAAGCTTTGCAGTCCCTCCTTATCTTTATCCCCTTAACACTCATGGACGCGTAGCGCAGTGAGACTGAAAGAGGATAGCCCTATAAAACTCTCAGCCACGGGAAAGGATGTGCGCCAGGGCCCGGCTACTGTGAGAGAGGCTTGTGATCCGCAGATCCTCCCCCACCAGGAGCGAACTGCTCCGAGCTGGGCTTCGAGGCTGCGTCAGGGGCTTCCTGTACCTCCGGAGTCTTTGAGGAAGGAGCCAGTGGCTCGTCTCTGATGGACCGCCTGACTGACAGCATTGATCCAGTCTCCTGCCTCTCAGTGTGGGTATCGAATGGCGCCCGATGAGCTGATAGGTGATAAATGAGAGAGGGAGAATGTGAAGGAGGCCGGTCATTGTTGAGGGGTCTGACTTCTCTTTCCCCCTGGTCTTTTTGAGGAGGGGTTCTCGAGCTATGAGAGTGCCAGGTAGGAGTAGAAATGCAACACACCACAGCATCTGGTGAAGACAGCTTCTTTTAGAGGAGACGTAATGAAAGAGAGCAGATGGACAGATTCCTCTGTGAACCTTTTCCGTAGTCTTTTGGCAGGAGCTGGATTGTGAGGTTCAAGAAGGTTATGTTTGTAGCTGAGGTGATCAATGTTGCAAAGAACAAGAGAACAGCCTAGGGTCTTTGTGGTCAACACCCCCAATCTATTGGTATTTCTGTCCTTATAGGTTCAGTGGAGGGTCCCAGGAGTCCTGACGCGTTTGAGCTTTTTGTTAGAGGACCCACTTAGCATTGTTCTGATTAGGAACCTGGGGATGGACAAAATCAACTACAGTATATATAACAGTACAATTAGTTTTGATGGAAACATTTAGACCCAACATTATTAAAATAGTGATGTCTCTTTTGTGTGTATGTGTATATTTTAATATAAATATGATAATTTTTTACTTTTAAATTATTTTTAATAAAAGAAAGGTAAATAAAAAATGATTCATAAATAGATAAATCTGAAAAATTGTGTAACACTTGAGTTAAAACAAGATTCA
The DNA here is from genome assembly GCF_949152265.1 of Phoxinus phoxinus. Taxonomy (NCBI): domain Eukaryota; kingdom Metazoa; phylum Chordata; class Actinopteri; order Cypriniformes; family Leuciscidae; genus Phoxinus; species Phoxinus phoxinus. The sequence continues at coordinate 5,136,339 of NC_136884.1, forward strand.
AAACACTAATACATTATAAAATGTGACTTATGTGCCACATTTGAAGCTAAATAGCCAATATATGAACAATTAGAGGTCTTTGACAAAAGTCAGAGAGTGGATTACAGACTGGTCTTATGTTCAATAATATGGAAATAAAGCAAACAATATGTTTGCTTTGACTTCTAAAGCAACTTAAGCTGTATTGGCAAACCTTAAAAACATTTAGGTGAATTTGAAGAGCTGTTGAAACGATAATTTCTCTGAGACATCAGGCAAGGCATGATGGGTAAACAGGGACCCACTTCCATCCATCGTGTGTGTCCAAAGCAAGACGAGACAAATGGCGCTTTGAGTGGAAAATTCCCCTGTTGTAAATCTGTCACCTGGGCATGATATTTGTTTCTGTTATTGTTGCATTATTTATGATCTCAGTCTACCACAGGACTTAAAAAAAAAATTAAACAGCAACACAGCACAAGCCAAACAGTTATGACAGCACCCAGTTGACAGAAAACATCACCAGCTACGACAAGACGGATGTTAGCGCTGTGCTAACTAGCATTGGGCTAACTGTGTCCATCCACGAACCTTCCATCCACATTTCTTGACTATACTACTAACATGATTACAGATGATCATGCGGGACACTGAGTTTTCAGGACTGTTTATCAGCATTCTGTCACCAGAGAGGTATTGACTTAGCCTTTAAAACCAGAGAGTGACAGATAGCGCTGTGTTTGGGCATTTGTCTATAGCCCAGAAGTCCATTCATCTTTTCTCATAGCAGATGGGAAGGAAGAGAGAGGAATAAATGTCAAATCCCATCACTGGTTGGGCATTTTAAAAGCTTATTAGCGCACAGCATGCTTTCAGTCAACCATGTACGTAGCAAGTCTCTGTGTAATGGTGTGTGTGCACGTTTATGTGGCACCATTGCTAAGGCCGGGTTTATTTTAACTCAGCTGTTTTTCCGAGCATATCCACCCAGCCGTTCTGTCACAGCGGTTTAGAGGGCTTCTATCAGACCGCCTTTTTAAGGCCTCGTCCCTCTTTTTGTGGCTGCCAGTCAATCCGGAGGCCCCATATATCCTCCAGCAGCGGCGCTTGGCCGAGATACAAGACCTGACAGAGATGCGGAAGGAGGTATCGCCCCTTACAGCTGTTTCAGATCCGGCTCCGATACAAAAGACTCCGCTATTGGTCTGCCGTGTGTCACGTAGATAAATGTAGACTTTTTTTGTCACAGCTGATTCAACAGATGAATTCCTGCCTCATTATTCATTCACCATGAGGCAGGGGTTTGAATTTTGGCACCCGAATGTGCTTTAGTAGGTTTTGGAGACCGGGCCGCGCTAGACCGTAGACTAACGAGAGCATGATGTAGGTCTCCGTGCGTCTACTGCTCCGGTTCTTTGCAGAGACCCAGTTTGCGCCATCTAATTGTTTCCAGAATCGGGGAGAACCGTCAGCCCATTTTAGACATTCCTCCATTCCTTGACTCTCTCATCCTCTCTTTCTCTCTCATAAGCTCTTCAACTTTGGTCTTCCTCCACCTTCCTCCATCTCGTTCTTTCACAGTTTTGTTTGATCGCGCTCTGCGGCCAGGGTCCGCCCAAGAGAGCCTTCATTGCCCCCGGTGAGCCAACGAAAACACAATAACATTCTGCCCTGGAAAGATACAGATGGGGTTAATAAGAATTAATAACGTGTGGGGACACAAATGTTCCTGCAAGCTCAGGCTGCTTCAGACCAAAGCAGACTCTGTCCCTGTCTTTTCTTACATCTCTCTCATCACTCACTCTTTCTTTTTAGCCTCTGTTTCCTCTCTCCGCTTCTTGACAATCAGGTAACTGTATTTGCTTTCTGCTATTGAGCGATGAGGAGTGATCGCAGAGCTCCCTAAGCCCTACTATGTTCTCGGTCCTCTTTGAGAGGGTATTTATATGGGAACATTTCAATAGATCTTCTGCTGTCTTGTTTTGCACTGTAGTATTTCAAAAAACATTGCTCACCTCTCCCATCCCAGAATTTATGGGTCCACCATTGCAGCCCAAAACCAGCTTACGTAACATCTTGATTTATACAAGAGAATGTGACCTGGAAAGGAAGAGGCCAGCCTTAGATTGAGACCTGTCCTTTCATTCAGCTTACTCAGCTTTGCGTTATTATTGTGCATTGTATATTCCCATTGATTATGGTTAACACCTAGGAAGCAGTTGTTTTTCAATTTTACAGTAATGTTCAATGGTAAAAATGGTAAATGGACTGCATTTATATAGCGCTTTCATAGACCCATGGCCACCAAAGCGCTTTACAATTTGCCTCTCATTCACCCATTCACTCATACATTCATACACCGACGGCGGTGTCAGCCATGCAAGGCGCCACTCAGCTCGTCGGGAGCAGCTGGGGTTAGGTGTCTTGCTCATGGACACCTCGACACTTGGTCCAGTGGAACCGGGGATCGAACCACCAACCTTTCAGTTTGTAGACAACCTACATGAACCACTGAGCCACTGCCGCCCGTGCGGCAATAATGCATTAGCTTTCATGAGCTAACAATGAACAGTATTTATTTATCTAGGTTAATATGAATATTTTTAAATACATTATGTAATTTGTTAATTCATAATACATAAACTAATTTTAATTGTACTTTAACTATAAAGTACCCCTTCATAGTTCATATTAACCTGTAATGGTACTGTATGTCATTATTATGTCATATTGTAATTCAGGTTATTATTCTATTATATTAAACATCTTACTCTAAGCACTGCAGTGATAATTCATGGATCACCTCTTGCCAGGTTTTAACTTTTTAGTTCCAGTTTAGGCAATGGCATGCAAAGGAAAGCACACGGCTATCGGCACTCGTTCGCACTCACACACAAACCGCATGTTGCTATTTATCACATTTTTAGACTGACGTGAAAACAAATGTGATGGATCAATCTTGTATTGTCCCAGAATTCTTTGTTGAAGCCAGTGAGATACACACATGACACAGAGACATATGGTTTTTGGATTTGCTCCCACACAAGTGCATGTATTATTTTGATGGATACGAAAAAGCCGTGTGAGTGTCTGCTGTGTGTATAGAGATGTTGTGTAAAGACCGGGCATCTGTCGGCAGCGGTCCAGGTAACTGAGATTGTTTGTCTGTGTTCCTGGAATGGGAATGTTTCTCCTGACACATTTTTCTTATACCACTGTTCTCACTGTGATTCATGTGTTTCAGCTGTGGTCTATCATCCATAATCGTCCGCAACCTTTCAATGAATCCCCCCCCCCCCCCCCCTTTCTTTTTGAATACAATCTTATATGACAAAGCAAAATTTTAACTGTGTTCTGGCTTGCTAAATGTGTTGTTTGCGTGTCATTTTAGCATGCGTCTGCATACCCGTCTTTTTATCTCACTGGCTCGTGTCCAAGTGTCTAATTCTTGAACGCTAGAGGAAAACTGAGATTGAAATGGCTCTTTATCTCTAACCCATTTCCTCATTCCTGTTTTTGGACAGATTATCCCCCCACTCATAGACCTCAATCAGAACCGCAGTAAGCTGAAACTGTACATCAGCCACCTCACGACCCTCTGCCACGAGAGAGACCCCCACATCCTGCAAGACCTGGCCCCGCCTTCCGCATACCAGCGCAGCCAACAGGACGCCTGGGAGGAGGAGCTTCAGAAGATGAGCCATGAACAGGTAAGACAGGGTGACATGCATACCACTTCTCATTGTATACATTCAATAATTATGGTGTTTCTCTATTCACAGCTGTGATTTTGTTATTATGAAAAGGTTAACACTTTATAATAAGGTCCAATGCATTAACATGAGTTAATGCGTTTGCTTGCATGAGCTAATAATGAACAGCATTCATTAATCTAGGTTTATATACTTTAAGTAATAAAAGTATTGTTCATTTTTAGCTCTTTAACTAATGTACCAAATTGTAAAGTGTCACCATAAAAAAAGACTTGATAGATGAAATTGATGTAACCTTTTATGCATCTTACCTTTTTTTCATGACTTGCTAAGCACAAGAAGTTTGTCTATTTCTGCGAGTATGTGCGCTCAAGGTACCGTAACGTTTCTCGAGTACTTGGATTTGTCACCCATTGATTATTGGAGCCATCTGGCCTGGCCCGCACGGCCCTTAGCTGACGCTAACGTTCACTGTCTATAAATCTCCTATTGGCTTTGAGAATCAGTCCGGCTCTGTGTAAATGCCATTAGTCCTCTTTATAGAGTGGAATGTGTTCCTACAGAAAATAAATAGTCCAATATATTGTGTTTTATTAGCTTCATTTACTGTTACTATAACAAAAGAAAACCAAAAAGCTACCCAAGGCTCACTTAAAAGACGGGGGAGAGCCAAGAGTGGATGAAAGGGGGGTGAGAAAGACGTTAAAAAAAACAGAAGAAGAGCAACTGGAATGGCGCGATAAAGAAAAGGAGTGTCAGCATTTGGACTGCAAAAGAGAGAAGCGTTTGAGGAGGTAGTGGCTGGATTTAGTCTCTCCATGATGAATGATTCCCTCTCTGTAATAAATGTATGTGTGGATCCATTTTCTCAACTTCACTTTGAACCCATTGCCATACCTACCTTAACAGTAAATTGTCTGCAAACGGACACTGGGTTTAGTCCCTGCGTCGGTGCATCCCAGTTCTGCATCCATCCCTATGCTTTTTGTAACATCAGAAAAATAAATTGTCTGGAAGTCTACATATACATTATACTCACTTTAAATCGGCCCCATTCCTCAAGAGGAGAGGAGAGTGATCTGCTGTGATGGTGCCAAGGCTTATACAATGCTCATGTGTTTCACTGCATGGGGAACTATCTGCTTGGCAGGTTTTTGGCTCGCTCCAACATTATTGAAATGCATTTTTTTATGTGGGCTGCCTGATGACAAGCCTTTGGCCAGTGAACAAATAATGTTTAAGATTTTTAGTTTGCTGCAAGTAAACTTTGTTCCAAAAATTGGCACTTTCCAAGGGACTCCCCCCCCCCCCCCCCTCAAACACCCCCCACCCCCAACTTGTTTAATATGAAGTAGGCGTCTGTACATTTATTTTCCTTTGAGAGAAACAGCTTTCATCAGACTGTACAGACGGACGGAGAGGTTGCACGGCCTTTCAAACAGAGTGTTGCCACTGGTCAGTCGAGGCTACTGCACTATGTAAACATCAGGTCTGTTTTGTGGTTTTCGAATTGAATTCTTGCCCGTAATGTGCTTAAAAGGGCCCAGAATTTCCAGAATAATGTGAGACCTCCTCGGCCCTCTAATACCTAGAGAAGATACCCATTAGCATTCCCGTTTACCTTAATAGTAGTCTCAAGCCCTTCACTGGTGGCTATCCTGAAAAGTGGTGTCAAATGCAGCAGACAGACTCTGCTCGCTGAACTCTGTTTTTGCTTGGTCTCGCCAAGCCGTTATTCCTCCTCAACCTCCTCTAAGGCCAACGATCCTGTGTTTATGTTGTCCAAACTATCAATGACAGTGTTTAGAAAGCACCGCTGTTGTGGGGGGGATAAGAACTCCTGGACCTCGGCGCCAGGTTTCTGACTAAAAAGGGTTCTCTGAGACAAATGTGTCCTCTTTGGTGATGTCACTTCTGTGAGAGCGAGAAGCAAAGGAATCATGTAGGATTGTTCAAGAGCGTTCAGGTTTGTGCCAGGGTTGCAACACTTGGCAGCCTTTTTTTGGCTTGGCCAACATGGCGATTTCATGTCGGACACATTAAGGCAAAGATAATGAATATTTCAGGCTTTACCGGTTAGGCTTTACCTCTCAAACGTTTACACATATATCAGGATTTTTCCTCTCCAAATCCAATAGCTCTGAGATATTTAGCGTTTCGCATCCATATGGTATCCACATGTACGGGATCCTGCTCATTCTTCAGTTACATGTCCTACATGTAAGACACAATCCGCTTGAAGACACTTTTGGTCTTTCTCTGATGGTGGAATCACTTGCAGATGGTGGATTGGACGAGTTGCCGGCAATCACAAGCCTGTTTGATTGATGTCTTCTTTGACCTCTCTTCTTTTCTTTGTGTTGAGAGTGTAGCACATTACATTAGCGTTCTCTCCGCGCTGCAGTTCGCCCCTTTAGATCCCTTCAGCGTGGAAGATGCCAGAACGGGCCCGTTTGGCCATGACAGGCTCAAATTGACGAGAAAAGTCTGGGCTCATTATTGGCTTATTTAGCCTGTTCTGTTCAGTCCATTATTGTTAGTAACGTCCACATGAATTTACTTGTGGTGTCTTTTGATGGCACGTATGCCTCTCCATAGACCCTAAAGTTGCTCGATTTGGGTGGAGGCTCTTTGCTAATCATCATTTTTATAAACCAAATTATTAGTAACTAATTGAATGGCCCTTTGTGGCACAGTCGCCATAGAGGAATTGAGGTTGGTGTCCGCTATGCCCGGTCCTCTACTAATGACAAGCTTCTTGCATTCAAAATGTGCTTTAGTATTTACGAGGGGCAGCACACTGTTTGAGCCCCTGCTCTTTCTTTGAAGCGAAACATTGATCTTTTAATTAACAGTTTTTATGGGCTTCCTTTTTACTGGCCTGGCACTCTAAGCTGGCACAGAGCTGGGTAATGTAGGACTTTGGGGTTTCTACCCTGATTTCCTTTGTCTCTCTTGCAGTTTATAGCATATAAAGACAGTTTCCTTTTTGTTTCTTTTCTTTTAAAGGGATAGCTCACTACAAAAAATAAAAAAATTGTCATCATTTACTCACCCTAATGTTGTTTCCAAACCTGTATGACTGTTCTGTGGAACACAATAAGCTATTTTAAAGAAAAAAAAAGTTGGGGTCCAGCGCAGTTTTGGACCCCACTGACTTTCATTGTATGGACACAAACAGTTCTTCAAAATATCTTCCTTTGTGTTTGTTTCCCAACACTTCGTGGGCTCTTTTCTAAAGCTCTTTTAATGGCGACAGGCGGAGTTACTCAGATAGGAAAATCGAAGATTGCACAACCAAGGTGTACATAAGCCCGCTAGACATCAGAATAGACTAATCAGGACGCAGACAATGCAAACACAGGAGGATCATAATTCACACAAAAACACACTCTTGTGAACTCGAACTCGTCTATTACTTGGACTCTGCCAGACCGCCCCATTAGGCCTTGCTGCCAGCTTGTCCTCTGTTGTGGTCAATGCTTCTTTTATTACTCGTCCTCCCTGCCTGTTTTTTTTTCTGTTTATGGCGTAATGTTGTTTTATTTGGTTTGAGCTGTTCACAGGATGTTACTGCATCTCTGTTTAAACGGCTGGAATGCAGGAAGGTGATTAAGCCGGTGCTGAAAGAACCACTCAGTCATACAACCCACAGAGCCAACAAAGACAATAGACTCACCAAAAACGCACCCCATTTAGATGAAGAATTGGTGTTTTCAGGAACAAAAACAAAATTATTGTGCATTGTACATCTAATAGGGCCTTTTAGAGTTTAACTGAAGGGTAATTGGGTCGTGAGTAATAAATATGCCCTTACCAAAATATACTGTGGTACAGATATCATAAAGATAGATAGATGGATGAACACAGTCACACATATATACAAATTAACATTATAAGTATAACATGAGTTTTTTGCTGGTTTCAATACCCAATTATGAATAATTCCTTGAGAAAAGCAATCATCTGTGACACTGTTTGCAGCTGTGAGACGCCCCACTCCTGCACTGCAGATGTGTCTGTGATGAGCAGTCATTGTTTGATGAAAGTTACTGTCAGTTATGTTCTGTGGCCAGTTTCACCTCCACTCTCATAACGTTTGAGTCTTCTGTTTACTTTAGAGACTGCTGATCTTAGATCAGTATGTAAAGTTTACAATCTTGGAGGAGAGAAGCGGAGTGCTCGACCGCCCTTGGCCAAAGTCATCTGGCTGTGATCTGGCAGCACAAAGCCAGCTGTATAAATAGGGGAGAGTCTTGCATTTTACGGGTCACTCTGAATAAAACATGAACTAGAGAAGATTGATTATTAATGACCTCAGGGCTGGAACAGAAATAATCTGTTAGGCCTTGAGTCCTCCATTCTTTTTCCTTCCCGCTCTCGGCGCACCTTCATCTGTCTTTCGCTCACTTCTCCTCTCGGTTTCCTTTCCGATTGGCACTCCGATAGATGTTTACTTTAGCCATCTGTTTTCAGACGTTCCCCTTCGAATAGATCAAGAGTTCAATAAGGATTCATGCAGATTTTGTGATGATTCACAGGCTCACACCTGTCAGAGCTGGCATCAGATCTCTGTGTGGGCTCCAGTGGCGGTCCGTGAGGGAGTTTTCCAAGGAGGTTGATATTTAAATCAAATAGATTGTAGTAGGTTATGATAATCATTTTCTCTTTCTGGACTGTGATAAATGTTCCATCCTCTGCTCCTTTATTATAGGGTTGTTGTTTTTTTATGGCACGTGACGTCATTCTTTTTTATGAGATCCTTCAATAATTTGGACTTTGTCAGTATTTTGGCTAAGTTAGTCTTTCTTCACCTGTTGCATATGCAAGTGAAACAGAAACTAATTGGCTTGAAAGGTTGCCAATTTAATTTATTTTCTGTTTTGCCTTTTTCGGCCACATTTCGAAACCTATTATTTGGATTGGTCAGTTTACTAATCGGCCTGTTTTGCCATTCGTGCAGTGATTTTCTGGATTTTAGAACAGGAAAGAAAAAGAAAATTCATATATTTTTACAAGAGATGAATCAGAGCACAAAAAATACAAATATTAAAAAACTCAATGCATTACAGTATCATTTCAGTTATCAGCTAATATTACAGATCTTTTTTTAACCTATGGATGTGTAATTTTTAATTTATTGGTATTGGATATCTAATTGTTTTTTTCAGTTACCTTTGATGTAATACAGTATAATGCTCACTTTATAAAATGCTCAATTAATCTTTAAAAAACACTCATTTAATAACACTGTTAAATGTAATCTTTAGCAAATCTCAAAATAAGTATTATTTTGTCGTACTGTACATTATAATTATGCCTAAATTAACTTGTAGCGTTTACCATTAATTTTATTTTTAATGTATTTCTTTTTCATTTATTTAACTTTTTTGTTTTTTTTAATATAGGATATTAATTGAAAATAATTACTGGATTATTCTTCTCGACTAGAATTTTAATATAAGTGCAGCCCGTCACATGTTATGTCACTCTAGTTCAGTGCTTGAAGTGGATAAACACTTCAAGGTCCCCCTCGGTTGCGCACGGGCCCACTTCGAGCACTGCTTTAGTTCCTACATTTATTTGAATAAATATTTGAGGAGACTCCGCCTCCTCTGATGCACCGCCACCGGTGGGCTCTTCGGGAAGGACTGTTGGTTAAAAGCAACAGGAGCTGGTCCTGGATCAGTCCCTGATGTGCCGTGTTGGCGGCTGCAGTGCGCCTGTGCCCAGTGGGGCGGGCTGGAGGCTGACAGGACCATGAATCCAGGGCTGCGTAAGTGCAGTGTAATTTAAACGGGCAGGAAATGGGGGTAAACATAGTGGAACAAGCCCACAACCCGCACAGCCACGATTAATGAAAACACATGGAGCCGGCGCATATGTCTGCTGTAAGTGGGCCTTTGTATTACGAGCGTCTCTTGTCTCTTTTTCGTTTGCTCACATCATTGTTGAAGTCATGCCGTGTATCAGTAATGGCAGTAGTCATCTATAAGTCATAAAGGGTGTGTGGGTGCAGACAGTGTAACGTAGTTGAAACATCTGAACGGCAGTTGTATGAATAAACACTCCTTAAAGCAAACACATCACAGAGACGGGAGGTGAGACATAGAGGCGTCATAGACTGACCACTTATTGATTTTTTTAATATGTTGATTGCAAGCATTACTAGTAGTATTGTTGAAACTAAATCTTTGATATATAACCCATCCCTCACCGTATGCAAGACAAACTTGTACGAGATCTCGATTTGTGGCTTTTCCTTCACAGATTTTACCTGGAGGATGATAAAGTGACAAAAAAAATCTCATAGACTTACAATCTGCTGTTTAGACTCTAATCTGAACTGAAGTCTTGAGCACGTCCTGTTGCTTTGGTTTCTTTTGTCTTGTGTTTTCTAAATCCAACTCTCAAACGCTGTTTTTGTAATACATCGTTTCAACGAGTGCTAATCCTGAGGGGGTGCTGACCGACTAAACCAACAAAACTTCTCAACCGACCCCTAAACATCCAGAGCGAGGGAAAGCGCGGCCCCGTCTTCAAAGCAATGTGAGATGAGCCCTCTGTGCCCTGCGCTTGTCTGTTAGAAGAACTCGCTTCTCCTATATTTTCCCACCCAGCGAATATATATGAAAGCAACTCAGACTCCGGGGCTGGAACGAGGGTACGTCTCGCAACACATTCGACTCGGGGCGAGAGGAAGAATAATATATGAAATAAATACCCCCAAATGATGAAACCATAAGCGCGATTGAGCCTTCTCAGCTGGAAGCCGCCAAGGCAAACAGCGAAATACTTCAGCAGGTTTATTGTGATTTTCGCGCCCTGACGAATCGGGTTTTTGCGTTCCCGAGCTCGTTGCTGGCTTGGGTTACAGCGACAGAGCCACAATAGCATAAACTGCACCAGCTGACGTGCCATAGAACCGAACATTTCAGTCGTTGCTATGTTCAGTTTTTCAATTTATATATTTATACATGTTTATTTGTTCTCCCGTCCTTTGAAAGTAATGAAAACCGGGGCTTCAGTCTAAACACGAAATATTTCTGAGGTTTGTCACTCTCTATCGGCCAGCTGATGAATCATCCTGCCAAGAGGGGAGCTGTCAGTCTGTGGCACTGCTTTTCTGATGGCTTTATTTGCGTGTTCACATGCGACAAAACCCACACCATTCGTAGTCGTAGCATCTGTTTCAGATTGAACTTTGGCTTGGAAAAAGATACCCTGATGTATCTGACTCCTTCCTCTTCTTGCTCGCCGTCTAAGCCAGTAGGCAGGCATATTACGAGTCTTACAGCTCATTCAGGGCCTATCAGATTAATAAAAGCCGTTAAGAATTGAGAAGGGTTTTATGAAACTTCGTGTTTGAGAAGTGGGTTATTTTCCACAAATATTTAATACCCTATTGGGCTCTTTTAAAGGCTGAGTGCTTCCATGCTAAGCATTGGGATGGTTTGTTTAGGGTGGGGCCTGTTCCATTAAGATCCGTTACCACTGAAAACCGATTGGCGCATTGACGTTGCTGTTTTTTGTCTCCTACGGTGGTGAAATTTCACATTGCTCGGTCTCCTGTGTGTTTGCAAACGAGGATTCACAACAGTCTAGCCATGATCGTTAGGAGCAGCTAGGAAAGTTTGCGCCGCTCGGAGCCTGTGGAGGAATGTGGTTGTAATTTATCCCTATGCATCCTGAAGGCCCTGCGGCAGTTTGGGCTGAGTCATTGGAGGGGAAAAAAAACAAAAACGAAAATTATCTAAGCAGCGCAAAAAATCAAAACTTGGGCTTTCATCAACTTGTGGTGGGTGTTAACACTGAAGTTATTTCAATCTGGGTTTTGATCGTGATTGCGTCCCTGACTTGACCACATACCTCGTAATATGTGCCCCCCCTCCGCTGAAGTCCTTCAGCCTCATTCAAAGTTGCGGGCAGGGGTGCGACTCGTGTGTGAGCATTCCCCCCTGAAACTCAATTACACTTGACTGATGGGGTGCACAGATCCGGCCGCAGATGAGGCTGAGGGCGGTTCTAATCAGATGCGGTCGCTATACAGTCGCTTTTTATAAACGGCCACGCCCTCTACATTCTGATTGGCTCAAATCAGACAGTATGCATAACAGCCCTGGGGTTAGTCGAGTTCAAGTGCTTAGTTCAGAAATTGAGGGAGAAATGAAAGATAAAATGGTGTATTAAGCCACTAGGATGCTGTAAGTACAGTAAGAGGATAAGCAAGGGAAAGACAAACAGAGAAAGGGCGAGAGAGATCCCAGTTTAAGTTGCTCTTATAAAGCCGCAGAGGCGCTGCTCTAACGAGGAGGAAGTGGGGAAAGAGCTCGTCATGAGCTGAACACGATCCAGAGAGACCATTTTTAGAGATATGTTTGTGTGTCTGCTAAGAAACAGGACGAGCCAAGGGAAGGATAAGGCTAGAGTTAAGAGAGCATAGAGAATAATGAAGGGTTTAGTCTAACAAAGATGAAGCAGATTTCAAAGATAAGAGCTTGTAGCGTAGCCACCCGACCATAGCAGCCAGGATGGAGCATAAATCCTCTTCTTAAAACTCTCCATTAAGAGTTTGCATTCAGAGACCTGCGTCTGCAGTGGGAAGAGGGACAAAAGTGGATGGTTCATGCTTTTGCAGTTCATACTAACAAAGACCCATCCAGTTAGACGGGTAGAGACTTTTTGACTGATGGGTGTAGATTTTGTGATCAGAACTTCTTTTCATCCAAAGTAGTATGGTTATCTAGTTTACTTGCTCCTAAGTGCCAAAAACAAAGAGTAAGGGTGTGCTCACACTTGGTTTAGTTTGAGTGAGACTAATGATGCGACTGCTCTGTTATTTTGGTTCATTTGAATAAGTGTGAACGCCATACGAACCCTGGTGCACATTAAACAAGTGGTCAGCTCCCAAATGAACTCTGGTGCTGTTCGACTGAAATATTAACGCAACATGGACCAAAGATATCTAAATGCACCAAAAACAGGATGTGATGTCATGAGAATGACAGTTTTTTCTCGTCATTACAGTTCAGTATAGGCTTCGGAAGCGCGCCTCCTTGCAGCAGATATTTGCTTGTGTGCAACAGAGGAATTCCTGACGCTTGACTCCTTTACACATTTTCTAAGCTCTCACTTCTGGGCAGCTCACAGCATTGTTTTGAATTTTCTGTAAGTAACGTCACAAAATATTTGTAATAAAAGCTTTTTTTTAATCTTTTTTTATTTATCTTTTCTAAAAATGACCGTGTATGCTAAGTGAACCAGGACTAAAAGTATAATTTTATTTTTGGTCCGGACCAGAAGAACCAAAAGAACCAAACTACATGAATTAACACACCCTAAAATGATTCACTTATTTGGTGCTATTAACCTGTCTACCTTTGGCAAATACAGTTTTTAATTCATCCACATCTTGAGTTTGTTTCCAGGTTGACTAATACACTCTTGAAATTGTGTAAAGCCAATCAGATTAGAGTAATACGTGCAGTATGCATTGTCAATGGGCGTCTTGCCATCTGGGGCCGAGACTACAATTCAGCTCATTCCTGTGTGGTATTGAAAAATAAGTGAATAAAAAGCTCCATCCAGGAGTTGGGACGGGAGACGTAACGGCACACTATAACCAACAGAAGAACACCGGAGGGGAGCATTTGAAGCTTGGCCTGGAGAGAGGAACCTTCAAGAAAAGAGCTTTTAGTGACTTCATCTTACTTTATTAGAAGAGAAAGGTGGCCCAAAGGTTTTTTGGGGGAATTTTCTTAAAAAATTAAGAGTGGATCGCTACCCTCCTCCTTCTCAAAAAATATGAGGACCTTTTAATACGGTCCCGTGATAAAAGAACGCCGTTTCCTGCTAAAGGAGTCATTGTTTTCTCTCAAAATACTGTAGCCGTGTCACATTTAGGGGAAAGGCTAATGGCGTTTTTCTTTATGCAGATTTATTGAAGAAAGTCTTGATTGCTTTAGCAGAAGGTCAGTTCCCCCAACCCCAGATCCCCCTTTATTTCACACTCTCTCTTTCTCTTTGATTGGAGATTGTTTCCAGCGCTAGCCGAGGCCTGGGACCCTCCTGATTGACATCTTTTCCTCAGCGTTGAGACCTGGCTAGTTAACATTCCCACAAAATAGGAGGATCTGGAGGAGAACATGTTGCAAAGATGAGGCTGTGTTATCCCGGGTGATGTGGAGAGCGGATTTGCTCGAAGGGTTTGAGTTCAGCCGTTTGATCTCCATGTGCCACTCCAGGCGTAAATGTGCAGCACAGCATTTGTTGAAACACATCCTCTCTGAGTCAGCACAGTCCAGCTCCAGACTCTACTGTCATTGTCTGACTGTGATGGTCCGCTGCTGTGTTTGTTCTTCTCTCATTAATGTAGCTGTTGTTTATCAAGACAGGCAGAGGAGGCTGACCATGCGCACACAATAACACCTGATAATAATCTGCAGCGATAACAAATAATAATGCGCTCTTCTCTCGCCTGTTCCCTCATCTTCTCGCTTTTCCCTTACGTTTTCAGGTCAAGGCTGGCGTGGGGACCGATAATGAGATTTTTTCCCTTTTTCTTGTTATCTTTATAGCTCTGTTTTTGGACGATTTCTGCTAAGCACACAGTCATAAAATAGGAATTGACAGTCCTTGTATGCTTTTGTCACACAGGGGAGCTTATATTCTTCCTTATGTGTCTCTGTTGCACCTAAAGTTTGTTCAGGTATTAATTGAATATTAGATGCATTAACATTTTACATAGAAAATCAAACGGTGTATGATTTACACAGACAGATTTTGTTTTAGCTTTAGACCAATTTAGTTTTCATTTCTCGTGCATCTCCTAGCAAAGTGGCGCATGTTTCTGCATCAGTTTGTTGTGTTACAGATGATGAGAAAGTAGTGTGTGAACCTCAGTCGTTTAGTGTATGATGCGCCATTTTTCTCTGTAACATTTACAAGTTTAGCAAATGTATGATGCCATTATGTTTTAAAATCAGTTCAGATTGTTAAAAGTTGTGAAGTGTATTCCAGCCTTTAATGTAACCATTTTACGTTTTGGAAGTTATGAGTATGTTACTTTAATTACTCCATATAAATAACATGTTGCTACTCTATTAATGTAATTTATGAACTTTGAGCAATAGAATTGAATCCCTTCTCTGCAACATAGTCACAGCATGTTTAGCTCTATGCGACAACAGATTGCTCCCATTATAATAAATTATTATATACGAAGCTGTTTCAAGCGGCACTGTGTCTATACATAGGCAAAGTAGTTGCATGTAAACTATGAGGAGTAAACACTGCATAAAATAGTATTCAGGAAAACAACCACAAGCCAGGTGTAGAGCTGCTACTCTGGAAGAGAGAGTTACACAAACATAAATCATATATTATTTTCCATAAAAAATGTGATTTTTAATCTAGACAGTAGGGCTATACGATTTGGGGGAGGGGGAATACATTATTTTTTTTAAATCTACTATTATTATTGTTGTTACTAAACCAACAAAAAAAAAACAGTGCTGTTTCACCCTTGAAACACGCTGTGCATCTATTTATTTAATTAACTCGCAACATTTTTTTATTTGATAACCACAATAAGCCATATCGCGATTTCAATTTCAATTTTGATCAATCGTATGTCCATACAAGACCTGATCTGCCAACTTAAAAAAAAAATCTGTTAAATTAATTTTAATAATCTGAACTGTGTGCTGCACTGTTGTTGGTTGCTTAAAACAAAAATGTGCCAAAATATTTAATAAATGACCACGGGATGGGATGGGATGTGTAAAATGTTGTGAATGACGGGTGTTCTCACTGAGCTTTCTGTGTGATGTAACGCGTTGATTGCCAGCACCCTAAAAGCAGCATTGTCTTCACTGACCTTAGCTTGCCCGCTCGATTCTTCTATCCCAGCTGCAAGCAGGCCGAACGTGTGGCAGTGTTAGTCCTTCCCTCTCCTCCAGTTCTCCACTGTCTACGCTTAATGGGGCTTACAGCAGCGGCGCTCTGCCAAGCAGCGCCCTCACGCAGGCCCATACATCAGCCCCCGATGAGGCTCATTAACCCTCCTCTCATGACTCAATACACTCCTCCTCTCTCCCTCACTCGTTCGTCTCCATCACGTCTTCACTTTTCTCCTGGCCAAAGTGTCAGACTCCAGGATCCCAGGAGTGTCGTCACATGTGACGAGATCATGGGAAGTTAAATCGGACCAGGGCGGCCCTCACCTAAACCCGCCCCTGTTTTCAATGCTCTATTAGGATGTGCTATTTTTAATATACTGCTTCTTGAGAAATGTGCTCACTTTTTATGAACTTGCATAGTATCTATTAATCTATAAAAAAAATTATTGCCGTTTGTGCCATTCTGTGCATTTTGAGTAAACATTGTGCAACATTTGCAGTCATTAGTAGCGCATATATCTGCTTTATATTGAACATGGGCATCCCTGATCTATCGGCATCGATATTGATATATGTTGACCACTATAATCATAAGCTTTTCATCTACTTTGGTCATATGATCTTCGTCTTTTTCTTGTCTCCTTTTGTGACCTCTCAGGTAGCCCTTTTCCTTCTTGCGTGGCATTTTGTGACACAAGTGTCTCTGTTTTGCATTACTATGCCTACTTAATTCCTGGCCCGGTCTGAAATCCAGGATTTGACCAGCCCCCTCGCTCACTCAGAGGCCCTGAGATGGAAAGACTTTCGCTGGCATGTCCGTCACCTCCCTTTTCAAACCCTGAAAGCACCTAGCGTAGCATTAGCATTAGCTTGTGAAGGGGCGGGACTTCTCTTCCCAGTGTGTTTGCCCTACAGTTGTGCAAACACCCGTCTGACGGATCGCCCCCCCCCTGCCCCCGGTGACCCACCGTGGCATGTTTTGATTCATTAATTATGAAATAGTTGCACGATCCAAACCTACACAAAAACACACATGAAAGGGAAACATATTTTATGATGTATGAATATTACTTCCAGTTATTGTTACAGATGTCTTTATCATTAACCTTGTTAAAGTTGGCGTTCATAGGCCAGGAGAGCCAAAGAAAATACTTTTGTGGGTTTTTGTGAAATATTCCACTTTCTATGGGCTTTGGTTCAGTGGCTCGTGTTCAAATCCGAAAAGCAATTTAAAAGCAGTACAGAGCCACGAAACACTGATTGTCCAGATAGGGCCAAACAGAGGCCACGGACGGGGACCCGGGACAGTCTGGGTTCAGTGGGCTCTCCATCAAAAACTGAAACAGAAGCTTGTACACATCTTAAGCAGTATTTTCTTGTTTTCCAGTCATACCTTTTTTTTTTTGAGATATGAAGACGTCATTTTAGAGAATATTGAATTACATACCTTTTTACATTCATTTTACACATACCTCAACCCTTGAATGTTTGTTTATTAATTATGGTTTCCGCTACCGGGAAATGTCTAGTATCCACTTAACACACATTACCATATTTAAATCCAATTGCACAAACGTCCACAGATTTCCCCCCAAAATCAGTCGAGAAAATGCAGAAAAAGTTTGCAGATTCCCTTGGCCAGCCAACGGGATAAGAAAAATAAACATAACAGTAACATTCTCGATTATCAAACAATGATTATCTTAGTATCCTATGCTAGTTTATTGTGTTATGCAATTTTGCTTCTCAAGTTCTTATTTTAAAGATCTTTAAATGTTTTTACTGGAAAACAGGACAAAAATAGTGATTATGGTAATTGATAATCCACGCACATGCCTCAGCTCCCTTTATTAATCTTTTCCTACTCTCTTTGTCTCACACAGTTTGAATAATTAGTCCTCTTGATGAGAGTATATTTTTGTCTTTTTAAATCATTTGAATGAAAATAAACAGTCTGCTGGCCACATTAGCATCTGTTTCCTGTGTGTGTGTGTGTGTGTGTGTGTGTGTGTGTGTGTGTGTGTGTGTGTGTGTGTGTGTGTGTGTGTGTGTGTGTGTGTGTGTGTGTGTGTGTGTGTGTGTGTGTGTGTGTGTGTGTGTGTGTGTGTGTGTGTGTGTGTGTGTGTGTGTGTGTGTGTGTGTGTGTGTGTGTGTGTGTGTGTGTGTGTGTGTGTGTGTGTGTGTGTGTGTGTGTGTGTGTGTGTGTGTGTGTGTGTGTGTGTGTTTTAGTTAGTTAAGAGGCACCTGCTTCTGCCATGGCATATTTCCTGGCGTGCTTGGCACTGCCAGCGCTAAGGAATCCCCCTTCCCTCCTCTCATTTCTCCACATCCCTTAGCCAAACCTCTACGGAAATCATTTGGAAAAAGGATTTGAGCATTAAAGATAACCACACCTGTGATTATCATTAGACAGAGGTGCTGTAAAATGTTAAATCCCTCTGTTTAGTTTAAGTTTCTTTTAATGAGCGGAAAATTAAACCTTTCGGGCAAATTCCAAGTGTTGAATTTTATATAACGATTTAAAAAGAAGTGCTTGGTGAGGTGATTTGTTTTCAGTGGTGTTTTAAGGGCTAGACGAGAGAGACAGAGAAGAACCCTCTCATGAGCTCACATGTCTGCTGTCTGCAGCATCATCCCCACAGCTTTCTCATTTCTCATTGTCAGTTTGATTCGTTAGACTCCCTTCTCTTTGGGCTGTTTAATAGTTCTCTGGACGCTTGTTACCTTTGAGTTTTCAACACTGGAGGAGAGTGGAACCAGTGTGCTGGATGGTACATCACTGTATGTCAATCTCACTGTAGTCTCACTTAGCCAGATTTTCAGACTGACTGCAGAAGGTCTGGACTCCTTCACAGATTTCATTGGCCAAGGACCGCCCTAGAGGATGTCTGAAAGACATGTAAAGCAGCCAATCACAGTTCGTTTGGTTCCGCGTCATGTTCAGGGGCGTGGAAATGTAACATCGATTTCCTTACGATAATAGACCAGCGTGCATCTAATAAATTATTCATTAAAGAACGTTGTGCAAGTTTACTGCAACAATGGCGCCGTGAACTTCACATACTTTTGAACATCCAGCGTTCAGTTGATCCTGATTAGCACTTATCGTCAATGACAGCTTTCTTATTCCATGAGGGGGTTCCATGACAGCTTTGTTTCCAGGCAGAACGTTAAAGAATGCAACACACACGTCTCCCGGAAATCCTGACGAATTCTACCAATCACATGACGACTTTGAAACTCCCGAATTGTTTCCCATTTTGTGTGCCTTATGCATCAGACGTTTAACACTGAGACTAGTCTTGTTGTATTATATTAAACATTAATAGTGGGTTACACTTTATTTTAAGGTGTCTGTGTTACAGTGTAATTAAACATAAAAGTACATGTGCTTACTATAGGGTTACGGTAAGGAATATAAGTTGTTTTAGGGTTAGTTGAATCTAATTATGCCTAATTTATAGTTATTAATACAGTAATTACTTGTAATGTGTAACAATGACACTGTAAAATGTAGTGTTACCTAATAGTGCTACTATTTTGTCAAGATGTAAAGGGTGTTAGGCTTAAAGGATTAGTTCACTTTCACAAACATTTTTGCTGATAATTTACTCACCCCGATGTCATCCAAGATATCCATGTCTTTCTTTCTTCAGTTGAAAAGAAATTAAGGTTTTTGAGGAAAACATTCCAGGATTTTTCTGCACAGAATGGACTTCAATTGCAACCAAATATTCCAATGTTCAAAGAAGGTTCAAATGTCCGTCTCAATGCAGCTTCAAAGTCTCTACACGATCCAAGTCGAGAAATAAGGTTCTTATCTAGCGAAACGATCGGTCATTTTCTAAAACAACAAAAAAAAAAAAAATATATATATATATACTTTTTAACCACAAATGCCCATCTTGTACCATCTCTGAGATGCGCTACGTATTACGTCATCACGTTGGAAAGGTCACGAAAAGAAAAAAAATGTCAGACGATTTTGAAGTTGGAGGAGAAAATTAGATAAATTTTTCGCCCTTCCCTACCTTTTTGAACCGGAGTACACAGACAAATAACTTAGACAGATGACGTGACACATGACCTTTCCAACGTGATTACGTAATGCCTGGCACACCAGCACAAGACGAACAATTGTGGTTAAAACGTATATAAATGGGTTTTTTTTTTTTAGAAAATGACTGATTGTTTCGCTAGAACAGACCATATTCCTCAGCTGGGATCGTGCAGAGCCCTTTGAAGCACTTCAAATATTCATTGAAACTGCATTGATTTGGCCTTCAACAATTTGGTTGCGGTTGAAGTCCAAGTGTGGAGAAAAAACCTGAAATGTTTTCCTCAAAAAAACTTAATTTCTTTTCCACTGAAGAAAGAAAGACATGAACATCTTGGATGGCATTGGGGTGAGTAAATTATCAATACATTTTCATTTTGAAGTGAACTAATCCTTTAATGCAAAGCGGTAAAATCACTGTAACACACGTGAAAGTGAAACCGCAGAATGAGGAATATTATGTATGATTCCAGTTGAATTGTAAGAATGAATGGTGCATCTTCTAAGAATTTTTTGTCACTGGAAAATCTACAACTTCACCTTGATGCTTTAGGTTTTTGCTTTAACTCCGTGCTTGGTCATTTTACAGCCAAAAAAAAACAAAAAACAGAATGATTTAGGATGATAGATTCTAAAAAGTAATATTAATAAACACTTTTTTTTTTAATCTTTGTGTTTCCCCAGCTGGAATCTGAGCTGGAGCAGTGTGAACGAGAGAGCGCAGAACTGCAGGAATACGCAAACTCCGTCCTGCAGCAGATCGCCGATCACTGCCCGGACATCCTGGAGCAGGTGGTCAACGCTCTGGAGGAGTCGTGCTGACCGGACCACAGTCCTGCCCCCTCCTCTCTTCACACTTCTCCTTCCCTTTCTTCTGTTGTTCACTTCGTTTTACAGGATGCCAGAACACAAACTCTCTCACCCTCACCCTCATGCACAATTCAAAGGACCGACACATACGGGAGAGACTGACAGCTCACAAGTCAAGTGCACGCTTGGATTGGCTTTGGGGGTGTGGGAATGGTGGGCTTTTCCTTCTGCCATCCCCTACCACCACATTCATCCTCTCTGCACCTTCAGAATCCTGTTTACACTCGCATAAACACGGGAAAGAAGGAACCGAAAGGAGGAAATGAGCAACAGAGAAGCTCAGTATTATAAGACATGTTCACTTATTTAGTCTGCCTCTGAAAAGCGTCCTGCAGGAGGTGGCTCTCTCTGTGAGGGGCAGGAAATAGTCTCCTTATCTTGATATACACTATTGCCACTGCTCTTAAAAGCTGCAGGATTTTGAAACCGTTTTGAAGAAATTTAGACCCCCCCTCCTCCTCGCCCATTCCCCCTTTTTTTGTAGATGCTGTGTTACTGACGTTAAATTATGGGTCATTCGCGCAGGGCAAAACTCCTGCACTTTCAAACCATCTGGTTTCACTCAGAACTTGGTTAATGCTCCGGTTGTGCCAGCAGACGGTCCGTGAGGACTTAAACATACTTTTACTATCGTAGTCAGTAGCGGGTTTAGATTACTGCAGCCCCCACCATCTGGGAATTCACTATTGACTTGGTTACTGGCCGATTTTCTCCCAAAGTCTCGTTCATAAAAGTTCTGAAACGGACAATATGGGAAATGTTATCCCGAATGCACCTGTCACCAGCTCGAGAAACCACAGCCCTGGTTTGTGTCTGTTAAAGGTGAGAGGAAGAAAAGTATTTGCCTTGGAAGTTGTAGGTTTATTGCTGCTAACATTTGTCTTTGCATGTGGCAGGTTTGGTTTGGTTATGTTTTTCTTTTTTTCCCGTGGCCGGCTCTGATGCCGAGGGCGGTAAAACAGTGGGTGTATTGCCGACGCAGATGTTGTGGACGTAGAAGTGCCTCATCAGAGAGCAGCTGCCACACATCACTGGAATAGGAAAATAGGCACCTATCACTCATTCCATACTCTGAAAACTATGTGGTCTCACACTGGGATGAAGACTGGCAGTAGTTTCTCAGTTTGCTCGCTCTTGAGTTCGAGACTACAGGGTTGTTGTTCTTCTTTTTTCTTTTTTTTTTTTCTTTTTTTTGATGGATAGGGTCAAATAAGAGTAGTTGTTTAGATAACTTCTTTATTCCACTCTCTCTTTTTTTTTAACAGATGCAACTTGTTTTTTTGCGGTTGCTTTGTGATCCCCCCATCAGAGATAACATCAAGCTTTGATCCCAAGCATCTTGCATGTACCATCATGCTCCTCTCTCTCTTTGCTTGGCTTCATATGATCCTCCTCAGACCCGGGCGCCTCTGTTAGCACAGCCGGCAGGTGTATCCTTTTTCACTTTATGGTTATATGGGTCTATATCCGGTGGCATTGGGTGTCCATCTCTGGACCGACCACAGGAGTGATAAGACGTAACCTCGTTCAACTCGCGATAACCGTGGTTGCCTCATCGCGCGGATCGGCCGTTGCTTTAAAGTCCAGAGTCAACTTCCCCTCCCGCTGCCCCTGCGGATGACACTGGGCGTAACGTGCCCTCTGCTCCTCTCTCTCTCTATCTCCTCATCCCTCCCTCATTCATGCCTGTGTGTAGTTTATGACTCTGACCTGCTGTGCTGTGTTAGTCATACTCCTCTCCGCACGATAAGCTCGACAGACAAGACAAACAGCACGAGATCACAGCGAATATAATCACCTCTCTCCCACACGCTCCCATATCACCACACCACCTCTCCTCATGCCCATTCCCACTCGCACACACACATGTGACGTTGGGCCAGACTTGATTGACCTCCGAGTCATTCTGTGAGTCACATAGAACTAGTACACAAATGTCCTCCAGAGATTCATGTTTGTTTGTCTCTTGATTTAGATTAAAAGAAGGGTAGTTGGGTGAATCTCATGAAAACACATTTAGGTCATATGTTACCCCAAAATCATTATTTTCATGACAACAACATTTCCCTTAAAATTCTCGAGGCATTTGCATTGTTTTTATTATTATTGTTACTGTTATTAATATTGTAATTCTCAATGGTGTTGCTTATAAGATTCTGATTACAAAAAGTACAGCATAACAGTTTAAAAAAATCCTTTGCAAATCGTAAATATCAATTAAATGAATATTCAATATTTTATTTTATTTATCATAAATTAAAATCAGTAAAACAAATACAAAATTGGTCTAGGCATTTTACAATTTAAATATATTTTTTCACATTAGTTATGAGAATTTGTGAAAATATTCTTGAAACTACTTGTTTTCATAAACAATATATAACTTTTGATTTCTATGTCCCTGACTGGTTTCGTGAGATTCACTCAAATGCTACATTTATGGGTATATGGGGACACTTTAACATCATATTCCCGCTTATGTGGGCAATGCCAAGAAAACGCCCGTTCGCGTGCCGTTCTCACCCTTGGCACCGTAGATCTTATTGCAGTCATATACAATGCATCTCTGTAAAGTATTTTATGGTTTTATGCTCTTAATTACCACTGATGGACTTCCTTATGAGGACATGAATGTGACGCGCAGCTCTGTTGGGCTTTTAAAATGAAACGGCTGATGGATGAGGCTCATCCTGTTCTTCATCTCCGTCGCTTTCTTTCCGCCTGCTATCTCATTCACACACAAACACAGTTCTGGCCGTCACCCGTGGGTCTCTGAAACATGGGGCTCAGTTATCTGCAGCGTGGCTGAATCTCCCGCTTAGACTAAACACAGACCCTTGGCGCACACACTCACTATCACAGAGACGCTCTGGCGATTTATGTCCTTCAGTACAGGAGCTGGCCTCTTACCGCCGCTCGGCTTAGAGCACTCCGGAGAATTCACTAAGAAAACAAAGAGAAGGAACGCTGTGATAACCGGGATCAGATCAGAGAAAGAATGACCCGGCGCTTCTGCAGAGGGTGTTATTGTGTGTTGAGTGAGTGTGTCTCTGGAGCTCTGCTATTTGTGTGATTGCTGGTTATAGGCAGACCTAATCACACAGAAGAGCATGGAAATTCCCTGCAGGCTTCGGATCGCTCCGTATGTTCGGAGGCTTCCCGGTCTCAGTGATTCCTCTGTGTGTTTTTTGGAGAATTGCAGAGATCTACACCGGCGTTCTCCGCTCTAGCTAATCACCAAAGCTACACAACTATTCTGGGGCCCTTTATATGAAGCCTGTATACATCACAGTATTCACGATACCTTATAACACTGCGTGATTATAACAGTTTTAGTTTTCAGTTTTAGTGTTTACACCTTTAAAGACTGTAATGCATTATTAAACATTTTTAATACACTTTATTTGAAGGTGTAACCATTAGATAAGTATTATAGTGCATTAAAACTAGTCGTAATTATTCAAAAGTACATTAAGTTTTATAATGCATTATATAAGCTGAATTGTTAGAAAATGGCCCAATTCAGTTCGTATAATGCATTATAGCACTATATACCTGAATTCACTCTGTATAATCACCCTATATAACCCTATACAGGCTTCATAGAAGGGTAGTATATTTATTTTGTGACCGTGATGCATAACTGCGTTCGTTTCACACCAAAACTTTCGCACGCCACTCCTGTTAATATATAGTGGAGCGGCTCATAGGATGTGGTCAGCTGACTTTCCATAGCGTTTGGCTTTTTACATCTACCTGGCTTGAAACTGTGTTCAGCCACGAGTGTGAATGAGCATGAGGTTCTGCTTCATGTTCTAGTATGAGCATTTTTCATCCTCATTAAGCTCAGCGAGGCATGTCTGTGAGGGTGAGAGAGAACGAGCAAGCATGGGACGGCCCGACTTCGAATGCGTATATTTTCCAGTCTCACATTTTGCTGTCTAGATTTTTATTCAACCCTATTTTGTCCTATAACATAGACATTTATCACAATGTCTACTTTTTAAAGTCTCTCTATGTCCCATAATTCTTAGCGTTAATCAGTAGTGCTGCCATCCTGGCCTCCTGAGTTTTGTCGTACAGATGCTATAATCTTATTTTATTTGTTACTGAAGACAAATACCTCGGCACAACTGTGAGAACACTGCTAGAGACGTCCTGTACACGCATACGGAAATCTATATTTATATATGTTAATGGCTGAACAATTTGCACAAGCGTCTGGGGAAGAGAATATATCCGTCTGAACAAAATGGCCGTCTGCCTTTTAAAAAGAAAAAAAAGATAAAGAATGATCTAGAAACGCTAACATTTGTCTTGAAATGAAAATGAAAGAAGAAGCCTTTCTACGTGTCAAATCAAAGCTGTTAACAAAGATTTTCAAAACTGTTACCATGTGGTTGATGATGTACTGTTGTTATCTTCTCCGCATCTCGCTGGGTTTGGATTCCAGCTCACCTTTCAGCTGTTATTCTTTTCCCTTTGGGATTGTTTGTTTTTGTTTTGCAGTCCTTGATAGTGTGCGTGATTGCAATGTTGAAAACCGCAGCGTGTTTTATATTACAAAATATGTATGTCTGTTCTCGAGGGCTGGAGAAACATCTGTGACCGTGTTTCGAGGGGACTGAGAGATGCCAAGACCTTTTGCTTGAGAACTGTGATCCTAATAGCACTCTGGGTTGCTGGAAAGTCAGTGTTATTTTAGGTTTAGCATCGTTTATGCGTTTTCAGGAGATAATAAGCATGTTGCGTTGACCTTTTTGGTCAGATGATCAGCATCACTCGTCACGAAGCCTCATTCGTCGTTCGTAGTCATTTATTGCACGCGTAAACACACTCAGAATTTTTATGGCCTCCTAAGTAGATTGCTTATTAAATTGTTTACTTATTAACTCATCTTGAATTGTCATTATTTACCCAAACGGTCCATCAACACGTCCACATTTTTCATGCATTACTTCCCTCCACTTAGTTTGATGGACTGAGACTGTTTAAAGCATGAAACCACATAAAACATCCACTGAAGGATTTGGCAAGTTTATGTCTGACTTTCCGTTCTCCATCTGAGCGAATTCGGTGCCAAACGAAGCTAGTCAGCTCTAGAAAGTGCCACAAATAATAACTTGCCTGTCGTTCATCAGCAACCAAAGCCAGGTCACGTGACCTTTTACTGTTTATATCATGTTTGCTTTCTATTTAAACCTTTAAACCTTAATTGACACAATAAGAGGTCAAACCCAAACCAACTCCAGCTAGATGAGACACCAGAACAGACGCCTTTATTAAGTGTATAATAGAGTTGAATGAAGCAGCATTATTCACAAGGACCTAATCTTCATTTCAACTCAATGTGGTAACAGTGTGTTACGAAAGTTCTGTGTGCCTATATGCGAGAATATGTAAAGCTTGAAGTTGGCGCTTCATGCGGTATCTTCTTTTTTTCCTCTGGATTTTGCGCTAAGAGAGTGTCAGACCTCAATATCACCCCATTCACTTCATGTTCTCTTGGCTCCAGCAACCCTGCCTTCTGTCACAGTAAAGGTCTGTCTTTTCTAATGATTCATGCTCTTTTTCTACGCAGTACACTGAAACACTGTCAAGGAGGATTCTCGCCCTTTCCCCTTTAATTTAATGAAGAAAAATAAATGGAAACATGTCAACTTTAACCCAAAGCTGGTCATCTTTCATGTCTTTGTGGTTTTTTTTTTCACATTCACAAAAAATATTGCCTTATGTCTGTGTGGAAAGATGAAAAGATTTCTGTAAAAAGAAAATGAAAAATAGCAAAAAGGCGTATTGTATTCAGCTTTTGCCTTTGTATGTATATAAACTCTCTCATTCAGTCCTTTATTGTGTTTTGGTCTTTTCTGTCAATTACGATGCACTGTTATTCATTCATATTCTACAGTGTCCGTTCCAAACTTAGTAAGCTGCACACCTAGACTGTTATATAGGTGCTCCAATGGAGGCCACGCTTGATTCAAAAGGTAAAATATGCTGACTTCATATTCTACTGTAGAGTCACATGTATCTTAAAGATGTTCCCAGAATGCTTGTTGATTATGAAATCCATTCAATACCAGCTATATCCATACAAATATTTCACTCTAATTGAAAATTGACCATGTTAGCCATGTGTTTTATGCTTATAAATAGCTAAATCTTTTTGGAATCAGTTGAGTCATGTTTGGTGGCACTTCCAAATGAGTCATATTATGACGTTCCATTTTAGTTAGGATGTTCAAAGAGTGGCTGCCTATGCAGACAGTAAACAGCAGGATCGCTCACTAGCTTGTGGATCAGAGCTAATGTGTTCTATAATTACTGTGAGTCAACACAAGAGTCATATCTGTGTAACCTGTGCTGTCGCGGCGGCATCCCCAGTGTTCAGCGGGAGCCTCCCGTCTTCTGTGCGTCTCCAGACAGAAAGAAACTTGTTTGATACCGATGCCTCAACCCACAAAAAAGGAACACAGATGTCCCGTTGAGATGTCTTGGTTTCCTCCTCCAGCTTTTTGTACAGACCCCCCAAGGACTGGATTTATTGCCGATTACACATCAGCACTTAGGCCACCCAGCAGAGTTCCTGTTCGAGTTTACACTCCTCATTTTACGATATACAACTTGCATGCAGTGTACATCAAGTAGCGACTAGAGCATGCAGAGTGGGAAAGATCCCATCGCTTTAGGGAAAATCACTGGCTAAACAACAGGCAATGAGAAGAATATGACCACTATTTAAACCACCATTTAAATGTGCCAAATTCAAGGGAATTTCCCCCTGGGAAGGCCTTACTTATGTACGGAGTCTGGTCCAGAAATCACAGGAGCTGCGTCCGGATTCATACTTTCAGAGCATGTGCTGTTCCATGAAGAATTGACTTCTCAACCATTAATGAAGTACAAGGTATGCAGGTGTGTAGAATAAACACATTTCCAGACAGGCCATCCATACTGCAACTGCATAGTAGAGACGTATGCACACCGACCACGGTTGTGCCATTCAGAGTTGAATTAAGTGTGCCTTTTAAATTCCAATTCGCCTTTAGGATATTGGTCAAATCTTTATATTGACCCTCATGAATTAAAAGCAAGCCCATTCTACACTGTGCGTGCCCCTGATCGTGATGCAGAGAGAGTTGGTGCGCCTCAGGAATGAGGGAGTCTGGAATCATCTCGCTGCTTCTCCTGGATAAGCACACCAGCCAATGATTGGCAACCATCTCTATCCCATAAAGCCCTATATCCAAACAAGAGTGGCCTGTAGAGCTCTCTTTCTGTTTAAAGTGCATGTATATATAGAAATACTTCTGCATATGTTTTTACAGAGAGGCGCAGAGGATAAGAGGTCCGTGTGTGGGTGTGGAAATGATGTGGTTTCAGCCGTAGTGGCCAAAGGCACACTGATTGCAGAAAGCAAGCGGAGAGAGTGAAAAAAGAACAGCAAGCGCCTAAAATAAACGCTGTCTATAGGATAGAGAAACATGGAAAAAAGCGTATTTTTTCACATCACTTTGACTTCATGAAGGTCATAAAGAAAACAAGACCCGTCACTTACATGAATGCGGTGCATTGTCTGGGTTTTGTGGTGAGTTGCACTCGACAATTTAACCGTATTACTTGGAAATGGCATTATCATAAGCAAAGTTTGCTTTAGCGCATATAGATCCGCGCTAACTACGTGACGGCGCATAGGGGAAGGTTATGAGAGAGATATGTGAGAACTAGAGTGTTTTTTTACCCGTGCAAAACTCACTGACACGATGCACAATGGTGGTATTAATTTCTCTATGACAGTCTGGACCCTGGTTATGAATCATCTCCCTCCCTTAAAACAATTATGCTTTTTTTTCAATCTTAAGTATCAGCACACTTCTCTTCTTCAAACGCTCGATTTGAGGTGTCATTCATGTCGGTGCTGGATGAGTTGCGGCCTAAAGTTTCATACTTAAGGTTGGCAGTTTGTTGAAATCCCTACCCTTTATAGTTACAGTGATACTTGCCTTAGCAAGCAGGACTAATGATGGATTGAACAGAGTTTCTGCTGACTAGTCTTTTTTGGGAAAACATATTAAAAAACAAAGATAAACAGACAGACCTGCGCTGGGATTTCACCTGGACTGTAAATCAGAAGTGATCTTGCTGAAATTAACAGGCTTGTTGAGAGTTAAACAACTAATTACAAGGCCATTATTAAGTGCACACGCACGCACACATGTACAAAGAACCAGACATGTAAGAGCCATTACAAGCTCCGACAGGTTTCTAGAGGATGATCTTACCTGGAGCTTCAAAAACAGCCGTGGATGAAACGGCAGCTCGAAAGAATGTCGGTCTGTCCCGATCCAACTGCCGAGGAACAGAACAATGTGAAGACGCACTCTGGGAAACTGCTGAAATGGCTTTATTTCAGTGAAGACGACAAGCTCGCACTCATTTTATATATAGGTAATGAATGGAGCAATTCCGAGAAGGGTTTTGGAGCCGAGTCAGAGCCTGAGGACGGGAGCTGGGTTTGATTATGCGCGGGACTAGTGGGTCCTGGGATGTTTGTCAGGTAAAAGCTGCATCACGTTTTTAGCTCGTCTCTATCGTGGCCGTTTCGACATGCTTACACTTTGCATACATTTGATCTGCCACGGCAGACGAGAGGGAGAGGGTTCAAAGGCCTCGTATTCCCATGACAATCGCCGTGTCAGTCAGCTCGCCGTTTCCACCGAGAGACCGGTTCGAAGTGAAACTTTAGAAGGTCCCTTATAATACCTTCATCCCTCAATGTTGTTACAACAATTGGGATGGGAAAAGGGCTCAGCAGATTGAGATGTTATCGATACTT
The DNA here is from genome assembly GCF_949152265.1 of Phoxinus phoxinus. Lineage (NCBI taxonomy): Eukaryota > Metazoa > Chordata > Actinopteri > Cypriniformes > Leuciscidae > Phoxinus > Phoxinus phoxinus. The sequence continues at coordinate 5,165,694 of NC_136884.1, forward strand.
TAGTCCGAATCTTTCACACTCATTGCCAGCAGAAAGCTCCAGATGTCAGAGGTGGGCACGCAGCGGTAGATCAGGTCCATATGTGCGCCGTGACTCAGGAGTGTGTGTTCTGGAGGAATGGAGTTGGGTCTGACCCGCCGGCCTCTCCACGCTCGTTAAAGCAATGCCTTCACATGTGGAAACCCGAGACGCCTCTCCTGCGTGTTTGTCCTCCATTGTCATCTACCGTTGGTTCAGTCGCTCCATATGGAGCTCAGAGCCAAAAGTATGATTGTTGTATTTATGCGTTTATGCAATCTGTGTGCAGCATGAAAATGATCAGATTCGTATTACAGCGCACTGTTAGTCAAAACCGTGTTGTTAAACGATATAAACGTTGCGTGTTATTGTGTCATGCTTATATGTGCGTATTATTCTAAACCATTCTCCTAAAATGAGATATTTAACCTAAAACTTTTTTTTTTTTTTTTATTATTATTTTTTGACATCAAGATTTAAATATATATAAATAAAATATATATATAAATATATTAATATATTTACTATTAGTGCTGTCAAATCGATGAATCACGATTAATCGCAACTAACATAAAAGTTTGTTTATTTAGTGTGTGTGTGTGTGTGTGTGTGTGTGTGTGTGCGTAGATGTGCTTTATATATATATATATATATATATATATATATATATATATATATATATATATATACCGATATAGATATATAGGCCTACCTATATAGATATATATATATGTGTATAGTATTCTGTGTGTATATGTGTGCATACTGTATATGTATACTGTGTGTATACATACACACACACACACACACACACACAAATATATAAACAAACTTTAATGTTAGATGCAATTCGTGATTAATTGATTTGACAGCACTAATTTATGTATATATGTAAATATATGAATGAAATGTGGTTTAACTAAAACTAAAAGTGCGACGTTTTCTGCCCAGTTATAGTATATGTGCGTTTTATAGAAATTAAACATTGTACATAAGTATTTCAAAACTCTTGAAAAGTTGTAAATAGGTTTCCCAAAGTATACCCAGGCCTGCCACAATAAAGATCATCTCTCTTATAAAAACTAATTACTACAACTTTATTGTCTGACTAATAGGAGCAGTGGTTGGGACGCTGTTCAAGTGTTGTCGAATGGCAGGGCGCTGTTGGAGGACTGCGGTTTCTCTCCCTCCCCTGTGTCGAGGCTGGAGAGATGGGGAGGGCAGGCCCATGAGGAGGCAAAGCGCAAACTAGTCAAAACTCACTCTTTCACCCCCCTGCCTGCGGACTGGAGCAGTCGCTGGAGTTTCTTCGTCGTCTGCTTTAGGTTTGGGGTTAAGAGCCCGAACAGCATCTGGAACGAAAAGAGGGGGAAAGTTTGAAAAGGTTTCCGTATTCCCTGCGCAAAAGGAGGATTTAATGCAGAACTGAAGTTTTAAGCGCAGAAGTTGTGAATGCATGAGCTCTGTGAGGTGGACTGAATGACTCCAGACTGCTTTTGTCTGCTAATTTCTTTAATAAGAAGGAAAAGGCTTTAGACGCTCCTGTTGCGCACCGCACGCGCAGCGCGTTTGTTTGCGCTCTTGTCAAACTATCGAATGTTTAATTGACACCTGTTGCGTGACGTCGTAATGCACTGTAGCCCGGTGAGTGTATCAAAAGTTTGAAAAAAATTCAATCGAGTCATTTTCGCGGAACTTTTTGTTGTTGTTGTTGCAATGGACAGCGCCGTGTTTTGGAGTAGCTGTTTTTCATCTTGTAAGTGAATGAAAGAGAGAAAAACACTGGAAACTCGAGTGCCAATGTTGAAGTGATCGGAGGTGGAATTGTTTCATGCTTTCAAAAGTAACTACATTGTAAGCGCTTCAAAAGAACATAACGGAGAGCAGAAGACCAAGTTCAGCTGTCAAGACTTCAACTCTGGAACTTTGGAGGAACTTTTAGAGACCAACACTGAACGGATAGATCGAGATCTGCAAACAAGTAAGCTCTATTACTTTTAAACCTAAAAGATGTAGCATACATTGTTTGGAAAGGATGTTGGTTGGAGCTTTTGGTTGTTTCAAAAATGCGAAAATGCCTTGAGAAGGGTATCAGCGAAACGTACAGGCTTCATAAACCCGATTCATCTCAAGGTTCCTGCAAAAGTATGTTTTTGCTTAAGGCATGAGAGAGAGAGAGAGAGAGAGAGAGAGAGAGAGAGAGAGAGAGAGAGAGAGAGAGAGAGAGAGAGAGAGAGAGAGAGCTGCAGCACCATCGCTTTGAGCAATTACACAAATTAGTTACAGGAGGAAAATCAATGTCACCTTCCTGAGGTCACACTGCTAGTTGTAGGACTCTTTGTGTAAATGTAACAGGTTTACTGAGGTAAAAAAATAGTATAACTTCTAGTCACGTTTAACATTTGATTTGCGTTCATGCTGAACGATATTAAATGACAAAACGAGTAGCCTATTGTCTGAATCAGTGGGATCTATTGTTTTAACACCCACAGCAGCTTTCATCTACATTTTTAAAAAATAGTTTACACCTCAGACAGGGTGTGTTTTAACACTTTGCACATAATGGGACCGTGTGTATATACAGGCCTGCGTTTGACACAGCCGTGCAATTCACTAACACTCACAGTTATGTTTTATGTATTTGTTATCCCTTTTTAATTGCAGTTTTGCCTGCAAAATAAATGTTTCCTCTTTGTTGACCATTTGGATAATTTATAGATAATTTAGTATTATTTTGAGCAAGTAAATTACCACGACACACTCACGCGCAATGTGCATGTTTTCTATTAGCGTTACAACCAAGCTTGCATCCTTGCGCACTCTTTGTAGCCTACTTGGCATTAGGCTAATTTACGTAAATTGTAGATTTATGAAGTAGGCCTACGTAAATATATAACGACAAATGTGGAAATAGCAGCTAGCTATATAAAGTTGAAGACACACAGATAATAACAAATCTAAAAAATAAAAAAAAATAAAGTTTTCATCACTCCCCGTTCTCCCCTAACGAGTCTTATTTAGGCTAGCAATCGTTTTCATATATCCTGTTAATTTTATAATGGCCCAGTGTTTAAAACGACTCACTTTTTTACAGTTAAATACTAAATTTAAATTTAATCGGGATACTAAAATAATCGGAGTCACTTACCGGTCTTTAAAGTCTCAGTTTGGGGCACATCTTTCGAATTGAGGTCAAATGTTTGAAATGATGATCTGGGTCGTGCCGGGACTTCCTTGCGAAAATAGGCTACTTCATCATGTAATGTGTTGAAGCTGAAAAATGATTGACAGTTGCTGACTTTTGGTGCAGCTTTTAAATAAGCCATCTGTAGTTTGTCAGTTTAAAAAAATGCTCGTGCATTTGAAAAGCGCAGGTAGCCTAAAATTATGGGGGTTGATTCTTTGAAGCCAGGGTTTTTTTTAAGTGTCTATTCTTTTACAACAGCTGTTGTTAAATATTTGTGTAATTTAACAGTGTTTTCAAACGTTTGAGTAACCTCAAAAATTAGATGACAAATTAGCTTAGTCACCCAGTTACAGAAGTGTGTCGGCTCGCGAACGGAAGTTGTTCACCATGAGGAGGTAACCATAGCAACAGTACGCTGCTCGAGCGCTTGCTGTTGAGATTAATCAGTGCTGGATAGCGACGACGATATCATTATTTATCGTGTTATTATATATTTACACTTAAATTGATAGTTCACCCAAAAATTCTGTCATTTCATTTACTCACCCTCAAGTTGTTCCAAACCTGTATAGGCCTAAGTGTCTTTTTTCTGTTGAACACAAAAGAAGATATTTTGAAGAATGTGGGCCCTGTTCACTTCCATAGTATTTGTTTTTCCTACTATGGAAGTCAAAGGGGCCCATCAACTATTTGGTTATAGCCTAGAAGCCTACTAACATTTTTCAAAATATCTTCTTTTGTGTTCAAAGTTTCATTTTTGGGTGAACTATCCCTTAAAGAAATATATCACAAAGTAGCTATATTAGTATTTTGTGTGAAACATCTTTAAGATAGTTTTCTAACTATGATTGAAAATATATTAATATAATGTATAATACATTAATATATTTTTGGCATATCAACATCTCGAGAAAGCAGCGTCTTTTGTTTGAGTCCTGGAAAGGACACTTTTGGGAAAACACAACTTTTATTTTATTTTTATTTTTTACACATTACATTTTCATTAAAATGTTTTGCATGCAAACTGTCAAAGGCATTCACATTGTTTGAAGATTATCAAGCAAGAACTATCTGTAACAAAATAGACCTAATTACAGACCTTTTTTTTTTTTTGCTAAAGTGATTCTCCATAAAAATAGCTTTTACTACAATACTTGACATTTTTAACCCTAAATGATTTTTTTTATATCCTAGTCATGGATTCCAAACTGTGAAATATTATTTAAGTCTTAATGTGTTGGAAAATAGAAATCAGTTACGTTTCTGCGATATTTTGAAGGGTTAACAAACATTAAGCAAAATGTTGCGTGCTTCTGTTTCGTTTGATTATTGTGGATATTTCTTGTGTTGCTCTCTCCACAGTTTGTGTTTGTGTAATGTAAAGCTACCTTTTCAGTGCCTCTGGAATGATAAGAAGATTCTTGTCTGCCGGGCCAAAATAGTTTCTAACCGCAAAAATATAAACAGGTGTCGTTTAACCAAACACGTGAAGATTTAGCTGTACTCCGAGGCTCTCTTTTATCAGCTCCAACTGAAGAACAGACAGTGGGAAGCAATATCTCCTGTTGTGTGTATAAACGCTGGCTGCGGGTTTCATTCCCCTATATTTCACGTATTTGTGTTTTACCTTCTCTCCCTGCCAGAGTCTGTATTTGTGCAGGTTTAATTGATATTCCGGCCTTGTGTTAAACGTATTGGCCAGATGTGCTGTATGCAAGTCCTCATCGATACTTAAAAACGGTCATTCTTATGTACTTCTTTCCTCTAGCTGACCGCTCTCTGGGGTTAAGAGGACTTTAATTTGTCGTTTCGTGACTAGCATTTCTTTTAATGCTCCTTCTTTGTGAGTGTAAGAGCAGACGGGCATCCGTCTTGCATTTGATTATTCTCATTTGTTCTGCAGCGACGTGGTTGATTTGAATCAGCATGAATCTGTAAATGTGTTATCCACGGTGTGGTAAACATCTGAGGATGTGTATGGAAGTGCGTATGTTGAGGTTTTCCTTTTCTGAATTAGTTTTAACAGAGTTTGCGGCTGTTTGTCTTTGATCACGCAGCCTAAAGCCTCGTTTTTGAAGGGAAAAGGGTCGGGTATCTGATCAAGAGCTTGCTGTTTAGCTTTCAGATGTTTTTAGCTTCGTTCCTCAAGGGTTTTCCCCTTTTCTCCTTTATGTGTCTATCTGTTTTTCTGTGGTATTTGGAATGTGACGGGGGCTGGGTTGATTAAGACATTGATTCATTTAATGAAATGTTTGAGTTCTGGGGTGGAATGAGAAGCTGCAGACACCAGTCGTGTTTCTGTGGCCAAAGCTCTGGGAAACCTCTCAAAAGCTGATTCAGAGAGATAAAACCGTCAACAGCCCACCTGCACAAGCCAACCTGCCTCTCTTGCCTGAGCACGCGCTTCACACACACACACACACACACACACATCCCCCATCATCCGCAGCACACACTCTCTTTGGCTCTGTCTGTTTTTCTCTTTCTCCTATCACTTACCTTTCTTTCTCTCACTCACATACGCACAAACCTTCACGCAATCTAACATCTACACTCTCAAAAAATCCGAATGAATTCTTCACACTTTCCTTGAAACACAACAGCGTCAATTATGCATTAGGAGTCAAACGCGATCTATGAGGTTGCTCTTTGTTGTTCATGATCCCCATGAACCTGATGCCTCTCAAAAGTGTGACAATACTCCCCAGCAGGCCCTGCAGTCCATTGAGCGGTTAGGCCTCTTTCTTTTAAGTGCAAATATTACCACCCCCTGCTCACAAGCACTTGTGCTGGCCTCTGACTCTATCATGTAAGCTTTTCTTTGACTGATTCAGGGACTGATAAACGTGTAGAAGTGCCTACTGTCTGGCTCGAGCCTGATGTGTCTAGCGTTGATGTGTGCATATGACCCTTTCATCCACAATGAGAGATCAAACGCAGTGGCGGAGCTAGTCTTTTTCTGGATACAAATTGCGTAATAGCAAACAGATGCAATGGCCCAGAAATAATTTGATATTTATTTTATTTATATAAACATGGTCAAATGTGTTTAATGGAGAAGATAGAAAAGCATTCTCATCTCATGCATAACTAAAATCATAAATTAGCCAAAACATTTAATAAACAACTACACATGGGGCGTGTAAAATGCCAATTCTGCAAAGTTCATGCAGACTCTTCATGGGCCCGACTATAGGTCAGACGTCATGTGAATATGAGGTTATGGGATCATCATTTTCCCAGCTATCCCAGACTTATAATGCAGCGTAAACTAAAATCTTGACTTGCTGAGCAACTATCTAACAGTTCTTGCATTGCACTGCACTTATTTCTCGCCAGAGATTATGGGCTTCTGGCTGGAGATGTTTTCTAGCTTGTAATCATGTCAGAGCCAGTGTTATTTGTTCAGATGCTCACAAGAAGCCCCAACACCAGGTGTGCACTCTCTTAAAAACATGCCACTGTTTCAACACCGCCTTGAGAACAGCAGGCTGCGTTCATCGATTAGAGACATCCAGGCTGTGAAATGCTCCCGTTCTCCCGTTGAAGGGCACAGCGTATCGACATCATGTCTGAGTGTGAACGGGCTTGTCTGTCTGTGTGTTTACCTTCATCACCTGTACCGTGCATTTTGACGTGCGTCAGCATCTATCGCTCACACACACACATGCGTATTGACGTACTGTCCAGACACAGACAATGATCAGCAGAAGTGCTGCGCGCATCAGACGCATCATGAGTAATGCTGAAATTAGAGCGCCACGATTGTTGGTGCGGACTTAGCATGACATTTATCAAGTGCAAAAGAAGCTGTCGTAAGCAGTGTCAGTTTAAGAGTGTTTAGCTACCTGAATAATAACACAGTTTAATGTCACAGACATTTGAAGGAAACTCTATCGCCCCCTTGAGTCCACTCCAATGTTAAGTATGTACAACAAAGCATGAAAACAAAAGCTTGCATTCATGCTGGTTTGCTAGTGTAGATGGCCTTTTAGTTTCTTCCCACTCTGTATGCATATTGAAATCTTGCCGCAACCACAACGCACCCATGAAACAGTGGCTGTGGATGTTACCGGTAGAATAATTCATACGTTTCTCCCCACTAGGATGTATTGTCAGTGCACCATGGCATCGACCCAGTGTAAACACAGCTGTATGAGACACTTCTGGCCAGCTGTTAATTTGTGTGTGTGTGCGTGTGTGTTCACCTCTGGGTGTGAAGAGAAGATTCCCCGTCGGCAGAATTCAGGGATATTCCAGCACATTAATCAGCTATGCAAAAAGACTCTGCTTATTTCGAGAGTTTTTCATGAGACAGAATAGATTTTACAGAGATAGACTGCTGTTTTGTGCATATGTGTGAGTGTGTGTGTGTGTGTGTGTGTTTTTAACCACTTTAAAGCATGTGGATTCCTGCTCAAGATTCAAAGTGTTGCAATAGATAAAAGCCACGCATGTGAATCTCTCCCCCTCGCTGTTAGATAATGATGTGCAAAATTGGTTGTCTTGATGGTGAGTGTTTGAGTGTGGCCTGGGCAGCAGGACGGGTTTGAAGCGCAGCGGGGTTTCTGGAACTTGTTGAAGGGTGCAAGAATGGATGATGTGCCTCTTTCTCCTGGTTGTATGCCCTAATTGAGCTTTGCCATGGTCCAGAGTCTGGCTCCACCGTGTTTACTGTCTCCCCTGTAATCTGGATATTAGCGAACTACGTGTTTGAATGTTTGTGTGTGTTTGTGTATTCACATGTACATATTTACAAGAGATGTGCACCAGAGGATAATATATTTGTCTCGCTTATATCCAAACGTTCTTAAATCAAGAAATAATTACTTCAGATGATAAATCGCATGAGATACTTAGTCTTGTTTTCTTGTTTTTGAGGTTAAAGCTTAAAACAAGACAAAAATTTGAGTTAGGAAATTACTTTTTGCAGTGTAGCAACTATAATGAGTCCTCATGTATTTTGGATGATATGTTAGAGAGAACATATCATCCTTTTTTTTTTACATTTTCAGCTTTAGTGTATAATGTTGTTGTTTGAGCATGAAAAATCACAAAGCACAGTCACTCAAAGGCAGTTATTCTCTATATCAGAGCGCACTGTTTCTGAACTCCCTGAAACACTTCCATTATAGTCTTGAAATTTCTTCCGGGAACGAACACGTCACAATATTACACATTTAAATAATCACCGCCCAAGTAATTTCCCCCAAAAGAGGAATGAGGCCTGGTTGAGTTAGTTAGTAGTGTGTTGAAATTCGTGGTTGGGGTGTGACATTTCCGGAAAAACACACTCAAAGCAGTTGACCAATCACATCATACTGGTCCAATCATCATACTGGTCCACATCATACTGGTCCAATCACATCATACTGGTCCAGCCGACCAATCAGAGCACATTGCACCTTTCTGAAGGAGGAGCTTCATAGAGACAGGAACTGACAGACTGGGAAGAGAGGAGCTGGTGCAATGTCAAATATTTGAAAAAAAATATTTTTTAACATTCAAACATGAAAACCTCATCCAGTAGACCCTAAAATCAAAATCAAGACCTTGCAAAAGGGCATAATACAGGGCTGGGCAACTCTAGTCCTCGAGATCCACTTTCCTGCGGAGTTTAACTCCAGCTCTGATCAGACTCACCTGCCTGCAGCATTCTGGTAATGCTGAAGACCTTGATTCGCTTGTCCAGGTGTGTTTGTTTAGGGCTGAACTCTGCAGGAAAGTAGATCTTGAGGGCCGGAGTTGCCCAGTTGCCTGGCATAATAGGTCCTCTTAACTAGACAGAACACAACAGAATGGAGCATGGTTATAATGGTTTAATAATAATGAATAATTATCTTTATCAATATAATTCTAAGACATGCCTTTTTTTTTTTTTTGGCACGCTTATGCTTCAAGACACTGGGAAATTTGAGCGATACAATGCAGTGGCTGAAGATGTCCATCTGCAAGCTGAACTCTTTTGACCTTCCCCTGGTGCTGTTCTGGTTACGCTAGTTTGGAAACTGGTAATGATGATACCAGCACACTAAGATACCATGCTGGAGATCAGCATCGACGACATGCTGGTCTTCTAACCATGGAATAATCCGTCTGTCTACCTGTCTATACTAGTCTTGCGTTCAGCTCACAAATGGAAAGATCTCCATTTAAGTATTGCCATGAGATCTGCAATGCACAGTTTGCATTGGCAGGGTTTCAATGAGCTTTACCTCATTAACGCATTGTGTAAGTCACTCTTTTTACACTTAACTCATTCTTTTCCTGTGATTTAGTGGAAACTACAACATATCAGATAAAGAAAAATGTGGTTTGCTGTTGCACATAACTGATCCCATTCTGCCTGTAGTGTTTACTGTAGATCTAAACCAAAAAGTCCTTCTCCTTGCACCATGACTTCAGGCTGCATTTCATCATAACCGATTGTTTCTGTGAATACTGTTGGAGAGATTCAGGTCTATATGCATTCATGAATGTTGCTGTAGAGCAAATGAGTATTTTTATGCATTATGCATTAGTCTTTTTTTCTGTAGCGTTGTGTTGCAATCGGAGGGTCTGACAGGGGCAGCACTAAAGAGCTGGCGGGGGATTTAGGTGAGTGCGGGCGGTTCATGCTCTGCACATTTGAACACATTGAGTGAGGAATAGGGTTTAAGGAGTGAGCTAAGGAGATTGCGAGGGCACTAGCAGAGCGCCGGTAATAGACTGGTATAATAGCTGTGTAAATCCTGCTTGAGCCTTCACACACACACACACACACACACACACACACACACTCACATATGGCCACGCTTTCTCTAAAACACTCATTTTCTCCTCTCACATGTTTTCTTGTTCTTGCACCAATTGAAACACAATTTCCCCACAGTTTAGCTTCACACACATACACTCGCTAGACGAGAGACTGACCTCGCTGCCCCGGCCCTCACAGCAGCCTTAATTGGTGTCATTAAGAGCTCTGAAAGCTGGGAGATAATTGGCCGGGCCCACTTGAGCAAACAGGACTTCAATGGAGTCATTTACCAGCGTGATAGGGTGAGGGTCTGGGGAGTCCTGGGAAGAGGGCTGACAGCGAGAGAGGGGGAAATGGGGTGTTTGGGTTAAAAAAGGGTTTCTCTTAAACAAGATTTTTGGGGGCAAATGGTGGGAGTTCACCTAATCCAGCGCTGTGACCTAGTAACACCGACACACAATGTGCTGTTATTGTTCCAAATTTGCCCGCTCTGAGAGTGTCTCTAGTTCACTTTATACCGTCTGAGGCATTACAGATGTTAAGAGCAGTGCACCATTTTCTTATTAGTGATGTTTACTAAAGCACTCATCACTACTTAGTGTGAATGCTACCTCAAAACATGCAGCTAGTTGAAGATAGGAATGCTACTTTGAATTTAAGGGATCGAGTTTGTATTTTTCACCTGGTTTGGGCCAGTGTCATTTTAGTATAATTACTATCATTTAAATTACTATTATTTTAGTAGTTTTAGTCAGTTTGTTGTGTTTTTTTGTTGTTGTAATTTTAGTACTTAAACCTAATTTATTTTACCATAAATGTTTTTTAAGTTTCATACTTTTAAACTCTGGGTTGGACAGATTTTACTTTCAACTGTGAAGCGTTTAGTGGTGGTTTTAAAGCCTAAAATTGCAGGGGTATTTTTACTTTATTTCTAGTCATTTAAATGTGATGTAAAAGCGAACTCTGTTTCTCATTGTTGCTATTCCAAGTGTAAATAAAGGGTGAATGAAATGGGTGTCTCAGACTAAACATGCAATAGAACTTGTGGTTTTGTTTGCTCAAATTCAGAACCAGACCCTGAATGGCCTTTCTAAAGTGAAAGGAGACCTGCGAGCGCTCGGTTCTGTGGAGTCGTGGTGGGCTCTGTGGGGGCATCAGGATGTCTGGAGGGATTCGAAACAGCGGCAGGTCTTTTGTTGAATCCATTGAGGTTTCCCACTCCACTGCCACAACATTATGGCTTTTATTAGAATCCCCTCACGTGTTCACAGCCAGATTCACACACTTGGGAAGTTTCAGGTTTTGCGCCTTCTGTCAATTTCCCTTTTAGTCGATAACTATAACGTGCTGACTTGTTGTTTTCCTCTTTCTCTCTCTCTCTCTCTCTCTCTCTCTCTCTCTCTCTCTCATTCCTTCTTCAAAGCATCTTTCTTGTTTGTTCCTTTTTAAAAGTTATACTTTTTTCGCTTTCTAACAAAACCCCTAATAACTCCCTTTCTCTTTCTAAAGCCTAACGTTTGCCTTAGTTGCATTTCACGACTGATTTCACGACTCATTGTGAGCTAAGAAACACGCCGACTTCAACGTTCAAATGTTCACCATTAATTCGGTGAGCAGCATTTGTGAGCAATTTGGCATTTTGCATCATCACTTTCTCTCAGCTCTTACCACCTCTCCTCTCCACTCTTTTGCTCGGATGATGAAAAGATGGATTCTAACCCTGCCATTAATGAGGATTAGCGGGGCAGGGAATGTTTGTCAGAGAGCCAAGCAGATCAAAGATGCTGCTCAGCGGACCATGAACTCCTCCAAACCCGTGATAGCAAGAGTATGTGGTCTTTACACCAGCAAAACAAACAACCAAGCAGCAACACCCCTGGACAAAGAGCCGGGTGTCGTGGCTCGTCTCTAGCGCTAGCGAGGCACATCTTTACCGTCTGACCCCGAATGACACAGCAGGGGCCCGCTCTGTGTGTCCCGGGCCGGACGGCTGTGTTGATCTATTGTAAATCACGCCTCTTTCAGCCGGCCAACCCAAACACGGCCCCGGTGAATGGGACTCGTTGGACTGCTGGTGTGGTCCTCCGTTTATTTGCCTCCACATCCACGGAGGCTCTTTTAAAGAGCCATTTAGAGCGTGCAGAGGCCTCGAGACGACATTTAAAGCAGACGCTGGACAGGAGGCTCAACAGGTGCTGCGTTGCGCATCTGTGTGTGTGTGTGTATCCGAGCATGTTAACTGTGAGTTAAGGTTCCCTCGGTGGTGTTCTGCATTCCAGTAGTGTCATTGTTATTGCATGGCAAACATACAGATGTTTAGATAGATGATGAAATTGATTTGCAGTCTGTAAATCAGGAGGAATAATTATTGTAAATGACCGATATGAGTTTTGGCTGATGACAGATATAATGCATTGTAAGATATTTCATATATTCTATTTAAATTGTATAAAATATTTAGCATTTTCATATTATTAATATGGTATGAAATAAAAAATATTAAATATCTTAGTTTAATATTAATTTACATGTTTTGTCTATAGAATTTTGTTATATATAAAAAAATATTTTTTATAAGAAAAGTTCTCCTTTCTATTTATATAACTTTTCTTTTCAAATGTATCTAATTTTTGGAATTATTTATTTCTATAATATTTGGGAATACAGCAATATGGTGGACAAAATATTACAGTTCAAAAATGTTTTCTGTTTACTACATCTACATTTTTTCATTGTTTTATTGGGATTCTTTGATGAATGGAAACTTCACATGAACAATATTTATTGGGAATAACTTTTTTTAAACATAAACATCTTTACTGTCAACTTTGATACATTTAATTTGATTTAATTTTGCTGAATAAAAAAAAAAAACGTTAAAACTGTAATGTGTGTGTCAAGCCAAGACACACAATTAATGCAACATTAATAACATAAAATGTCCATTATTCATTGTCAAGGCTGTCAGTAGGGCACAGTTATCAACCAAAGCCAATAATCTCAAAATGACCAAATATTAGTGATGATTTGGAGTGGACAGTGAGTTTCATTAGCGATGGATTCAGACAGTGATGGGACAGGGAGAGAACTGCACAGATTGGACGATGGTACAGACAGGCGGATGGTTTGCAGTTTTGAAAGACGGTTGGTTTGGCTGACAGATAGATGGGCAGAGCCGTGATGTGAGGGTGACGTGAAGCCTGTGGGAGCGCAGAGAGTGTGAGTGCCCTGCAGGCCTTTCTGCCAGCGTGAAGCTCTATGCCCTGAGGTCCTCTTCTTCAGCTGTGTGTGTGTGTGTGTGTGTGTGTGTGTGTGTGTGTGTGTGTGTGTGTGTGTGTGTGTGTGTGTGTGTGTGTGTGTGTGTGTGTGTGTGTGTGTGTGTGTGTGTGTGTGTGTGTGTGTGTGTGTGTGTGTGAGAGAGAGAGAGGGAGTGTTGTGTGCAGTGCATGCCAGTTATAACCTGGTGTTTGTCGGAACTGTGATTTCAGTGAATATTTGTGTGAGAGAGAGGGAGAGAAAGTTGAAGTTTGTGTGTGTTAGTGCATTTGCCATTGTTTATGTGACATTGCAGTTTGTGTCTGCAACTTTTCACTGTTCAAGAGTGAAAAGAGGAGTGAATGATGGCGTTAGAGGGAAGGATAGAGAGGAAGATGGACACAAGTCATATCTGGTGGGAAATATCGCCCCTCTATGGCAGCTTCGTGTCACTGCTCCTCCGCCTGTGGGAAAATGGACAGAATTGATTTTCTGAAAGCTGGAATGCTTGAGAAACAGCACTGAGTGAACGCGTGTAACACAGCTCGCGCTTTTTTTCTGTCTCTTTGCTCGAGCCAAGATGTCAGGCAAAAGATGAAATTATTAAGAAGATGAAAAGCACTATTGATCTTAGGGTTTTTCCTCTTTGTCACCTTGTCCCATAGATCTTTGCACAGATCACTCTCTGTATCATTGTTTACATGAAGGATGGAGGGACGATGGAAATGAGTGGAGGAAGTGTAAGCTCTTTTATTGATCCGAAGCGTGAAGGGCTTTAACACAGAGAGGCGTCTGCCTCCGCATAGCTCTGCACAATCCTTCAGATTTATCATTTCTACACATTCTATGTGTTAACTTCTTCTGTATAATTTAAATAAAATGAAATGTAGAAATGGTGCCTGAATTTTTTTTTTTTTAAATATATGTTTTGTTTTGATGGAGTTCAGAACACATGTAGCCTGCTTTTGTTGTTTGGTGTCTATAAATGTTTTCTTTTAAAGGGTTTACAGATTTAGAGGCTAAACTGTGATTTCCTGTACTGATATCTGAAAAAGCATCTTAAACCAGCCTAAAGTGGTTACATGGTGTCCCAGACTCCTGGGTTTCCCTATATGGTCTCCCATGCTGGTTTGACAAGTCTGTCCTGTTGGTTTTAGAGGGAGTTTGGGCACTTGTAAGCTTGCCAGACTGGGAAACCAGCTGACCGACCATCTAAAATCCAACTTATCCAGACTGGGAAACTGGCTAGACCAGCCTAAACCATATAAGACCAACAAACATGGCTGATTTCAGTTGTTTTTCAGCTAAGCTGAGAGCAGTTCTTTGCTCTGCGTCTGGTTTTGTTCTATTTTCCCCCTAAACATTTGTCCTCCTTCAATTATCCCCATCATCTCTTCCACTATCAGCCCATTCTGCATCGGGAGGATAGAGATGCTGCTGCCGGAGCGTTTCACGCATCGAGGTGATAACTCACTGTCAAGGGAATTGATTTGGGGATCTCTCAGAACGGAGGGCCTTGAATTGTTTCTGATTGCTGGTACTGTCAAGACAGATACCTTGAGCAAGATTAATTCGTTTGTCATCGTCTTTCCTGTCTTCAGAGTTTATAAAATGATCTCATGCTGGCAGATGTTCTGGTATGAAGACAATGGCTCGTGCTGAAGAGTGGTTCCTGCGGCTGCAGACAGAGGGCGCTCTCTCCTTTAGAGAAAACATAGGGGAAGATTTGGGGAAGACAGATTCAGAGGCAAAGATCTGCCCGCGAAGGAAACAGTGGGAAAGCAGGCACAGAAGGAATGGAGTGAGAGAGTTATCTTGAAATCTTTTCTGATTTTGTGCAGAAAGAGAGTTGGAGTGAGAGAGACAGCAACACATGAAGACACTATTATAAAAAAAATAGACAAAAACTGAATGAGACATTAAAGGGGTTGAACCAAAAATTAAAATTCTGTAACCAGAATTTACTCCCCCTCAAGCTGTTCCAAACCTGTATGAGTTTCTTTCTTCTGTTGAACACAAAAGAAGATATTTTTGAAGAATGTTGTTAAGCAGACAGTTGACGGTATTGAGTATGTTTTCCACAGTATGTTTTCTCCCAATACAATTGAAGTCAATGGCTGTTTGATGCAACATTCTTCAAAATATCTTCTTTTGTGTTCAACAGAAGAAAGAAACTCATACAGGTTTGGAAGAACTTGAGGGTGAGTAAGTGATGACTGAATTTTCAGTTTTGGGTGAACTATCCCTTTAAGGTCAGGTGATATTCAGTACTACACAACTCTTGTTTATTGTTATATTGCTTGAATACTGCATTTAACAAATGCCACAAATGAAATGGAAATCTGTTAATCAGCCAAGCAGGGATGGTTTTCCCCCATTGCCAATATATCGGTCTGTCACTCTCCTGAATTTCTCTTCCTTTCTTCCTCACTTTCATTGCTGTAATTTATAGCGTGTTTGAGAGGCAGATTGTGTCTGTGGCGCGGGCTGGAGGATGCACGGAAAGCTCCGGCAGCATGTGTGCATGGGGATTTTTGCAGTTTAGTTAATAGTACATATCATATCTGGATTTCACACCAGCGCTCCCCAGGGATCCGGCTACACTCGCTGCAATTAGACTGACAGTGGGCAGGCAGACAGGGCTCCCAGCAGAGCCTCTGAGGGCCACTAATCAGCCCAGAGAGCACACTGCGGGGCCGAGGGGGTCACACCTCAAGAAGGACAGATTGAGTGTTCGCTTTAAACCAACTCAAGTTGTCCTGACAGCAGATGAAGATAACTCGAGGCAGAGAATCCAAGGTTGGCATTAGAACAGGGCATTCCGCTGAATTTCATATAGTATAATTGACTATATATATATATATACATAGTCAATTATACTGTATGAAATTCAGCAGAATGCCCTGAATATATATATATATATATATACATATATATAGACAGAGAGAGAGAGAGAGAGAGAAGAGAGAGAGAGAGAGAGAGAGAGAGAGAGAGAGAGAGGCCTATAGGCCAGACTGTCATACAAAGAAATTAGTATTAGTAAATTTCCCCTTAGCTGTTCACTCCTATGAAGAACTGATTTAGAAAATGAAGACAGAAATTGAATGCAGGAAAGACAAAATTCAAACCGATAGCTCTGGGAATTTAAATTATGTAAGTGGCCATCGAAGGGGATTTTAGCCAAGCTCAGGAACGGCTAAAGAGGATTCAAAGCATCTCAGAAACATTGGGGAGAGAATCCTATCCAGCGATGAAAGATTTGAAAGGATTTGGGATTTTTTTTAGTTGCAATGATTATTTGGTAGAGCAGTTATGTTGACCATGGGGATTTGTGGCAGCAAGCATGCGTCACATTTTTTCTGTAAAAAGCATGTATAATGCATG
Organism: Phoxinus phoxinus; assembly: GCF_949152265.1. Classification (NCBI taxonomy): domain Eukaryota; kingdom Metazoa; phylum Chordata; class Actinopteri; order Cypriniformes; family Leuciscidae; genus Phoxinus; species Phoxinus phoxinus. The sequence goes on from NC_136884.1 coordinate 5,182,274, forward strand.
AGTGCTGATACTGATAAACTCCTGTAGTGCTATAGACTGTGTTTGTGGTCTCTCTCTCTCTCTCTCCCATGTACTTGTAGCTGGGCGTTTGAGAGGCAGTCAGAAAAATGCAACGCTTCAGCATTTCCAGTGTCCGTCATGGCCCATATCTGTCCTTCAGTGCCATGCGGCTCAAAACCCACGCAGCCCTCCAGGCTCTCTCTTCCCTTCTCCCATTTACCTCTCCACACTCAACATTCCTGTACGCACCACTGTGATCAATCAGTATCTGTGCCCAGCTGTCTGCTCTCTAGTTCTGCATGGCTACAGACAACACTCGTGTTCTTGGTTTGGGCCCAAACACCAATTTGGGCCGTTCCATTAGTATCCTGTGAAGGGGGTTGTTCTCTGCGTGTGGGCATTTACCAGATGCTGTTGCCGCTGCGAGAGTCTCGATCATCAATCTGGGTTCAGCTGGCAATGGATTTCCCCCCATTGCGGCCCACATTTGCTCTAACACACACTCGCCCCTGGTGGATCGCTCAATAACTTTCGAACAATTACAATTTTTTGAAATATTAATGAAATCATGCAGTTTATTGCTTCCTTCTGTTTTCAAGTCCTTGCTGTTGTTCTGTTTTTGGATAGCTGAGTCTCTCAGAATATACACCATGAATGTACATCAGTTGGTAATATTCGCAATCACTGAAATGAAATCACATTGTTAGAATATATCTAGTACCGTTAAAATGATATTTTGCAAGGATACATTAAACTGATCAAAAGTGACATTTATAAGTTAATATTTCAAATAAATTCTGGCCTTTTGAACTTTCTAGTCATAAAGGGTCCCTAAAAAAAAGTATCACAGTTTCCACAAAATTGCTAAGCAACACAACCGTTCTCAACTGTGATCATAAAAAACTGTTTCTTGAGCAGTAAATCATCATATTAGAATGATTACTGAAGGATCATGTGACACTGAAGACTAGAGTAATGATGTTTAATATTCTGGTGCTTGCAACATCAAGATCATGCTTTGGATAAAAGTTTCTGCCAGTGCATAAAGGTAAATGTACCGTTGTGATTGCGGCATTTTGATGAAAACATTGCTTACCAGTACAGTGGCAATCTCGTCCCTTTCTTTCTGTCTCTCTCTCGATCTGTCGGCCTTCAAACTGTGTCTTGCCCACCTAAGCGGCGCAGTATCGCCCGCTGTGGGGTTGAGGGAGGGTGTGTGTGAGCGAGCGAGCCGGCTCTGGGTGTCTGCCAGGTCTAGATGCAGAGGGGAGGGCAGGTGGAGACGAGCCAGCCTCCCCAAGCAAGAGAGGTCAGTACTGGGCAGCCTTCTCCCGGGAGCTGCGGGAGAGAGAGCCGAGCCTGTGTGGAGGAGGAAGAGGCGGGCAGTGGAGCGCAACGCTGCAGAGAAGAGTAGCAAACATCCTGACACTCAACACACACACAGAGAGAGAGAGAGATGGTCAACGTGTGTGTGCTACTCTGAGAGAGAGAGAGAGAGAGAGAGAGAGAGAGAGAGAGAGAGAGAGAGAAGCACTTCAAAAATTCAAAAATTTGGGATTGTGTAATGGCGATAAGACCTTGAGAATGTAGTGATGCCAGAGTAAGTGTTTGTGTTAGAGACAGAGAGCCTGAAGGTCTGTGAAAGAGGGCTGCTGAGTGCAGTTGCTTCTGGAACAGGCCGTCCACACTCTAATCTCACTCTGCTGGAGGGCGAGAAGACAGGAATGTGGCGAGAATAAAGCGAAGGAAGTGGAGAGGATGAGAGAAAGCGAGACACACATGCACATACAATCAGACACGTGAGAATGATGCAAACCTAATCAGCCCGGCTCATTAATATTAATGAGGTGAGGTAGCATTAGCCCAGTAGTGCTAACATAGCTGGTGAGGTAGGTGAGTATACGCTAGCCATATAGGATTCTGTGTTGCTTGCAGATTTATTTAGTCCACAGGTAACCTAAAACGAACGATTATTGACTTAAAAGTGGAGGTGAGTGGGAGATTCACAATTCAGTATGCAAATATTCCAATTTTTTAGATTTTGGAATGCTGAACATTCTTTTAATGTCACTGGGAGATTTTCTCAAAGTTTAATTCTTAAAAGTGTAAAGTTTATAAACAAAAATAGAATGTTCACACATATTGCCAGATGGAATGACTGGAAATGAGGATTATACTACATCACGCATCTCTCCGCAAGTTGGAAACTTCTAGACTTCCTCACAGTCCTTATGTTTGCTGTCATTTGTCCCTGTGTCTTCTAGAGGGAATTTAATCTGAAACTTCTATAAGTCTTCTGTCACGTAACTGTGCTTGATATCTGCATGTGGTCTTTCTGTGCGCGAACAAACAGACGGCCAGGAGGCAGTTGGACATAAACACATCTGTTGTCTGTCGTCAGGCAGAACTCTGCAGCGTCTCTCCTTCTGCTTCACTAGTCGGTGTACTTTCATTTAGATTTTTATGTGATTTGTTGCGGTAGACGTAGACATCAGGAAAGGAAATGTCTCTGGTGCCGGTCATTTGTTTTCTGTTTTGCCGTTTTTTGAGTGCTTTGTCAAGCTCAGAGCCAGAAACATGTTTACTGAAAGCCAAATAGCTATTTAGGCATTGATTTAGTGCATTTGCATTCTTTCTGGCTCCAGTCTGATATATAACGGCCACTTCTCAATTCAAATGATTCCTGACAGATAAAATCAAGCACCACCCTACAATACCTTTCTTGCTGAATATCTCACATTAAGGCAAGAAAATGGGCTGCAAACAGCATTTCACGTGAACTTTAACATTCATCTTTGCACCCTTGCACAAATATCAGTACTCAAATATATACAGTTATTAAACCCGATTTGTGTTAGTGTTAACAGTAACTAACTTTAACTAAAACTGTTGCTCTGCCGTTACAGTTGTTGGATGAAATAGTTGAACTGACAATGTGTTACATGATTAACACTCTTTTTGGCAATGCTGAAATGTGCATGCAGTTTGAATTGCTTTCTGACACACATTTCACATGTTAAACTGCGCTCGCACAGCTGGAAGCGACTGTATATTTGCATATGTTTTGGGTCTTCTGAAACACTCGTTTCATAAGCTGTCATCATTAAATACATTTTGATTCCCAAGATCAGCTGTTTTAGATTTAGGAAGTAATCTTTTTGCTGTAAAATCACACATTTAATGCATATTCATTTGTATTTGACCATCTCTTGTAGATGGATGCCTTGCTTTGACGATTTGACAATGCTCTTGCCTTTGAGCTTTTTGAGGTGGCCGGAGCAGGAGCGCCTGTCCGTCAGCGTGGGTCTCACTTCAGCTCTCGCCCTGATCATAGAAAAATGGCCCGGAAGATTCAGTTTTTTTTATCTGTTGGCAGAAGTGTACGTGAGCCAGCAGGGAGAGACTAAATGACCTTGTGGTGCTTTTTTTCCCAATCTCTGCCCGTACCCATTGAGACACACATCCAGTTTTCTGTGTCAGAAACCAGAGTTTTTTGGTTGATGCTTTTTACGTTTGACATTGTTAATTCTCAAGAAAGCAAGTCATGTTTCTAAGCTGTAAGAGGGGAAACATCAATACAGAGACAGAGGGAGAGTGCTGGGATCTCATCTGGAGGTGTGAGCTTAGAGGAGTGCTCATGATGAAGTGTGGGAGAGAGTGATGAATGTGTGTCAGAATTAAGAGTGCCTCGGGGAGCTGGGCGGATCAGACCGGCCGTGGCCTTGGGCGCTCTCTCTCTCTCTCTCTCTCTCTCTCTCTCTCTCTCTCTCTCTCTCTCTCTCTCTCTCTCTCTCTCTCTCTCTCTCTCTGTCTGTTCGGAGAGAGAAAGAGAAGGACAGATGCTCCAAGCGAAGTGCTTTATTTCCCATTTATTAGGCCTTGTCACTTTTGTTTTGAGTTGTTTTCCTTTTTCTCAAACACTCACAAACTCTTTTATATAACAGTGGCCTTAAAAAGTATCTAGACACTTGAGCCGAGATGTCCGAATGTCCTTGCATTTAATAAAGTATCTCAAGTAGCATTTATTTTAATGACAGATAGCTCAAGCACAGTTTTCAAGCAAAACATGGTAACACTTTATTATAAAATAAAGAATTACAAAAGAAATGTGTAACAAAATTACAATTCTAAGTTAAACAAAATTGGGCATACAAAATTTACAAAAAAAAATTCTTCATCACCTTGACATCAGTTTGTTAAAAATCAGAAAAAAATTGTTCGAGTAAAACAGTATGCCACTTGCTTTGGTATTTTGTCATCAAATGCAATGACAGTTGTGTGTGTGTGTGTGTGTGTGTGTGTGTGTGTGTGTGTGTGTGTGTGTGTGTGTGTGTGTGTGTGTGTGTGTGTGTGTGTGTGTGTGTGTGTGTGTGTGTGTGTGTGTGTGTGTGTGTGTGTGTGTGTGTGTGTGTGTGTGTGTGTGTGTGTGTGTGTGTGTGTGTGTGTGTGTGTGTGTGTGTGTGTGTGGCTTCCCTGCTGTCTGTGCCCAACACACTTTAGGGAATCATGGGTTTGTTCTCACAGGGACGACACACACTGTTCACAGTTACTGCGTTTGCAGCGTGTTCTGTCAGAAAAAGGTGCTCTGATCGGACATAGTCTTCTCAGTGGGAAATAACAGCGTGAGAGAAAAGCGATGAGTGTGTGTGAAAGACAGAGCGAGGGAGAGAGAGAGGAGGAGGAGGAGAAGAGAGAGAAAAACAGAAGCAGTGGGTGTTTGGAGAAAAGTCACCTTGACGGCTCTATTTAAAAAGAAGCGTTCGGAGGACCTTGGGTATTGAGCAGTTTTAGTCTAATTGTTTTTCACAGAAAGAGCTCGGCTGGAAAAACACAAGGGAGGGCTTACGTGAGACAGAGAGAAAGAGAGAATCACACAGTTTTTTGCTCATGTCCAGCATTTTTCCTCGGCAGAAGGGTCTGAGGCATCGAAGAACACACACAGCTAAAGGTCAAAGCCTTTGAAAAGACGGTCACCTACCAGAGACACATGAAGTACAATTGCATGCAGTTTAAAAGTACAAAAAAAAACTAAATTAGTCATTTGTATTTTTAAAATGTCATGTAATTTCTTTAGTCCAGTGGTTTTTAATCAAAGGCTCCCCAATGTCCAACGTAAGTTATTGAGGGAGGGTTTTTTTTTTTTGCGTTTTAATTTAGAGTTAGATTATTTGAATAGCCTATGTCATTACTAATTGGCCTGGTTTCACAGACAGGGCTTAGATTAAGCCAGAGTTAGTTCAGTTAGGACATTTAGCTTTTATAAACGTGCCTTAGAAAAAATACATTACTGGTGTGCATCCTGAGACCAAATAGATCTGACATATTTTAAGTTACTTTCAGTTAAGATATCTCAAACATGCGTTTTAGTCTGGGACAGGCTAAGCTTAAGCATTGTCTATGAAACCAGGCCATTATTTAGTAATTAACTTGAGCAAGACATTTTAAAACACAGTATCATGCACGAGACGCTGCAAAAGACACAAGCGCAATCCATCCGTCTGGAAAAAACTTTTTGTGTCAGCTTGTCTTATGTTTTGCAAACCTAAATCAAGTAGGTTCACTTGATCTGAGATATTATACGGGTCACATGTTTTTGGCTATGTTGACACTGGTATTAACATCCATCTCGGGTTCAGCCAAGACATTGCTGTTTACACCTCGTAGCGACATGCTTCTCAAATGTGTCTCCTGTGGCCATGTGTGATCAGATTTCAAAAGCAGGGTCTGTCATTTTGTGGCTACATACATCACGTATTATGTCAGCGTTTTACTGCATGTTATTTAAGCACAACAACGGGGAAAAAACTCTTAAGTTAACACACTGTTGCCTTCCAATATACTTTCAACACACTGCGTTTTCATTATTTAAATCGTATAAACGGAAGATATTCTGTGAATTTTTGCACATTGGTATGTTTATGTATACATGTGTTATATGTACCAGATTTTCGTGCCCAGTCTAAAACTGATGCCAGTGGTATTGTGTATTAAGTAGGTCCGTCACTGTTGTCTGCTACAGGATGCATTAGCATTTACATCTGATATGGTTTATGTGACCATATCACAAAACATTGTTGGACCCCGTTTACACGTTCAAACGTTTTATATCCATTTGTTTGTGCCAAGCCAGACCGCTTTCCCTTATCTGCCCTGGGCATCCATCATAAAGCCCCAGCATGTCACTCCAGTGTCCGGAGCGGATCTGTTCTGTTTTACCACAAGCTTTTCCCATATGCTTCAAGCCACAGGGGGCTGATGACAGTGCGTAGGCTGCGGGACAGACAAGTGTCCTGCCTGCCCCAACCTCCCCTCAGCGTGAAATCGGCAGACTCCACGGAGGCTGTGACATTGGTCATGGAGGGATTGCTGGGAATGAGGACGTGTGCGCAGCAGCCGTGTGGGGTCAGGTGGACAACAGGTGCCGTCTGACCCACAATGCTGCGTTACTTTACTTCTAATGTCTCTGTGCCTCTCTCTGTTTAGTTTTAAAGCCTTGCGGCCCCTGGAGCTGGCCCTGAGCCGTGGCTCATTAGCACCTGGTTCTCCCCTGACCTGGAGCTTCTTTCGGCAGGGAACCAGCAGTCCGATCCCCGAGTGGCCTGAAGTGCTAAACACGCATTTCTATCTTTCCTATAACATTGCAGAAATATGCCAGCTATGATGGATTTTGATTGATCACAGAGATTTGGATGATTTAAAGGGATATATCTCCCATAATTCACCAATAAATATATATCCAGATGTAGCACATCTGTATGCTAATATGCTAACTGCGGTCGACCTGATCGATATCATTTTGTTTGTTTGTTTTTTGTTTATGGCCAAAGCCAGTAGTCAAGTCACTTTTCGTAATGCTTTATACAATACAGATTGTTTCGAAGCAGCTTCATGGTGATAAACAGGAAAATAATGATTCAATGATGCAAATAGACTTCAATTCTGCTGTAAAGCAGCTCGAAAAAGACAATAATATGAACATTCATTATTCAGGGGAAATCAGTTCGGTGTGGATTAAGTTTGGTTCAATAACTATGTCAATTTAATAAATTATGGAAAGAGTTTAATTAATCTATAAAGCAGCTCTGGAGAACATCTACAGAAAGGGGCTGATAGACAATATAATAAAACTGACTTTATAATGTTTTACCAAATTATACAATTTTAGTAAAAGATAAAATTGCTGAATTTAAATGCACACTAGCATCTCAAAATTCACAAAAAAATAGAACCATTTATTTGAGTCACTTTTCATTTAGACCATATCAACCAGAGCACAGATAACCTTCCAAACTCCACTAATGAAGCAAACTTTTCCCCAGGACAAGAGCGTTTATGTTAAGAATCAAGACACCCTTCTGAATATGCAGCGACATGTTGAGCCGCCTCTCAGTTCTTGTTTTTATTCCTGCAACATATTCTGTGGTGACTTCAACTCAGGTCACGGCACGCTGAGCTCTCACAGTGTCTCGGAGAGAAAGTTTAGCACAGGGCGTGTGGAGAGGACCTCTCTGGAACATGAGTGTGCCAGCAAGCGTGACTGAGACTGACAGCTTGATTTATGGCATGGCTATAAGTAGCCACGACGTCGACTGCCTTCAGCGGGGTGGAGTCCCTGCAGACACCTAACGCTAGCTCCTTGTGCCACTGAAGCACAACACACTGACAAAATACTGTGTCTGTGTGTGTGTGTGTGTGTGTGTGTGTGTACGCTCTTAATGCGGATGAGCAACAGTCCCCAGCCTAGATGCCAAATCTACATGTTTATCTGATCTTGTGCCAGCTGCTAATCAATTAAAACCCTGCAGAGTGGAGAGAAGCAAATGATTCCTCAGGCTCCCCCGAGTGAAAGAGATAGATAGATAGATAGATAGATAGATAGATAGATAGATAGATAGATAGATAGATAGATAGATAGATAGATAGATAGATAGATAGATAGATAGATAGATAGATAGATAGATAGATAGATAGATAGATAGATAGATAGATAGATAGATAGATAGATAGATAGATAGATAGAGATGGATCTATCTCTATAGGGATGGATGGATGGATGGATGGATGGATGGATGGATGGATGGATGGATGGATGGATGGATGGATGGATGGATGGATGGATGGATGGATGGATGGATTCCCATTGACTTCCATTGTATTTTTTATTTATTTTTTCTGTACAATTGAAGTCAAAGGGAACCAAAACTATTTGGTTTCAAAATATCTTCCTTTTCTGTTCCACAATAAGTCATACAGTGTTGGAACAACATGAGGGTGAGTAAATGATGACAATTTTTTTTTATTTTTGGGTGTATTTTACTTTAAATATCCAATATGGATGCAGATAAATTCGAAAGAAATCTCTAATATCGGCCGATAACCAATATGGTACAAATATGTTGTGCATCCCTAAAAGTGCCTAATTTATCAGTGTGATTGTTCCGAATTTGTCCTTAGAAAAAATACCATGGCAAGCAGAATTGTAACCGGTATAATACTAGGCCTACCAGATCCATAATTACCATGGTTATTGTTACTACAACTCACTTCTTATGTCGTAAAGATTGAAAAAGGCAATTCCGTTTTATTTTATTACAACTTCATAGTTGTAGCAACTCCAGTAACTATGGCATTTTGGCCAACACCGTAGCAAACCACTGCGCACAAACCATTTTTCACAACCTGATGAACAGAGCTGTATCTCACAGGCCAGAGCGAGAGCATTTCCTCTCAGACGTATTGTCCAGTGCAGTGGGAGGCTTGTGTGACCCGTGTGGCAGCCGTCTCATTGGACCGTGGTTGTCATGGGGATGTGCCTTGGCGGAGGTGCTAGTGGATGGAGTGATTTTTTTTTTTTTTTGCTTTGAGCAGGTGCTCAGCATCTTCCCCAAGCTCTGAAAGGAACGGCACATCCCTCATTAGACATTCAGAATCTAATTACACGTATCTACGTCCTCATCAAGCCAGCTATCTTTTTTCTCATAAAATCTCCAGAATCATCTACATCTCCACTGCCACATCAACAAAAAAGAGGTGTATGAGGGAGGGGGGGACTTGATGGTGGCAGTCTTTGATCTGATAGAAGGCCCCTGCAGGGATAGAAGCCTGGGCTGGTGCCAGAACCCCTCTTGGCTGACAGTCTCCTCTGCTGGTTGGCAGCTTGAAGGCTTTGGTGATTAATTCTGCTGGGAGGATGAAAGCGGCTCTAGCCAGCGGCTCCCTGCCTCAGAAGGCCATGGACAGGGTCTGAGCCCAGCCAGGCCCAGCGCGGACCAGACCAGCCGTGCCTTTCCCTGTTTGGCCAGCTGCCCGCCCGCCTGCTGCCTCAGGACCAACCGCGGCAGGTGATGGACCAGGGAGAGTGATGGAGAGGGATAAAGGAGGAGTGGAGGGAAGGGGGAGGGTGGAAGACACTCTGATCCATATTGAACAAGCTTTTCTTTTTGTTTCTCCCCCCCTCTCTCTCTCTCTCTCTCTCTCTCTCATGCACACAGTTTTATTAGCCAGCATCTTTTATGTTGTGCCGCTATGCCATGATAATCCCCTGAGACGGTGCAGCACCCTGTTTCAAACAGTATGTAAGGCACCGCTGACAGCCACACTGCACCAGTAAACCCTGGAGTGAACCAGAGAGAGAGAGAGAGAGAGAGGGAGGATTTGAGGTGAAAAAAGAAATGCAAAAGATGAAATACGTTGTCATTTTATTTGTATTGGTCCGCTAACCCCGTGCACTTTTTAATATCTTCACCTGGAGTTATAGTGTGGTTGGTGTCTGGACTCATTACAGCCCATTGTGTCTTGTGCATGAATACTCCGCCTTCACAGGAAAGGCCAAAAACCGGCCGAACAGCTGGGGTAGTTGTGTGTGCATGTGTGCAGATTTCAGCTGCGCTTGCAATAAAATGCTAGGAAACACATGTGCGCTCGTTCGTTTGTGTGTAACCTTGATTTAAACAGAGTTGGGTTTTGAAAATGTCGTTATCTACACTCCGTTGAAATGTTTTGGGGTCTGTAAGATTGTTATTTTTTTATTCTTATTCACAGAGGGATGCATTAAACTTGATCAAAAGTGACAGTAAATACATTCATACTGTTACAAAAGTGCTGTAAAAAATTGCCGTTTTTATTCATTGAAGAATCCTGAAAAAAATATATCATGGACCACATAAATGATTCAGTCATGACAACTCTCTGGATAGTTTATCAAATATTTTATTAATGTAAATGGTACATAAGTTTGGTCTTGGCGAACTAGATCTGCTAGCAGAACCTGATTTCACAAGTGCAACATGTTCCTGGATCATTATCTTTGTTGATCCTGAAACAACATTCCAATCAACCAAGTTTAGAGTTTGTCAAGTTAGGCTTACAAACAGCGTTAGTTGCTTCTACATCAGTGTTATTCACCACTCATTTCCCTCGGATTTCAGGGATAACTTATAGGGAGGGTTAGGTTTAGGGACTATTCATTAAGCGGCACAACTGCTTTCAACATTATTATTAATAAAGAAATGTTACTTGAGAACTACATTTCTGAAGAATCATGTGACACTGAAGACTGAAGTAACGGCTTTTGAAAATTTAGCTTTGCCATCACAGGAATTAACTACATTTTAAAATATGTGTTAGCATAATTTTGATCAAATAAATGCAGCCTTAGTGAGCATAAGACTTACAAAAACATGAAAACAATTTACTGACCCCAAACTTATACTGTACACTGTATGGTTAGGGGCAATATAGGAGCATTAACTATTTGATGACCATTTTCTTCAATCTAAATTAAAGTGACAATATTAATGTGAACAAATAGCTACATTTAGACTAAAAAAAAAAAAAAAAACTTGAATACACTCCAATTTACATGACAGGATTGAAAATATAGTGATAAACAGCAGCATTTAACTGAATAGATCACTATAGAAATGTAGTAACTAACTACTGCCAAACTGTATCCAAGCATAGGATTCAATCAAAAGATCCATAGACACAGATGAGACCCTGGCGCTGTTTAATACATTTAGCTAATCATTTGATCTAACTTTACAACTAGGCCCTTTTGACCAGTTCATCCCTTGAATTTCATCACACACACACACACACACACACACACACACACACACACACACACACACACACTATTACCGGAGATACCATAATTTTAGCATCCTGAAAGGTTACACTTTATTTTAAGGTGTCCTTGTTACAGTGTAATTATTATACCCTTAAGTAACAAAATGTACTTTCTATAGGGTTACGGTTTGGAATAAGGAGTGCTTTAGGGTTAGTTGCATGTAATTATGCATAATTTACTGTTATTACTACAGTAAGTAAATGTAACATATCATATGTAATAATAAGGACAGTGTAAAATAGTGTTACCTCCTGAAACTTTCTCAGAGAAGTTTTTAATTCATTCCCTCAAAACTCTCATTGTCTGATCAGTTTGTAGACTAGATCAGTCTAATTACACTTAAGGCTTCTTTAGGCTTGACTGGCAGATTATGAAATATGTAGACTATTATGTATTAATTGTCTCAAAACGGGATATTCTAATTAAAGATTAAAAAACATCTGAAATGAGCCTCTGTTCATAACGCTTGTCCAGTGATAATCTACTGCTAAGAAGATTAATATTCAGCAGTGGGTTACACGTTTCATTGAAATCTGTGTATAATAAGCAGACAGCACAAATGGAAGAATTCACTACCCTAGATATATACACACGGTTAATATGAAGGCATGTAAAATGGCATACATGGATTCAGATTATACAGTCCTTCTCTCATGTGCAATCTTGTTACTGGGCCAGAGGTTATAAAGGCCCCTTTACAATTCTTAACTGGTGTGTGTGTGTGTGTGTGTGTGTGTGTGTGTGTGTGTATGTGTGTGTGTGTGTGTGTGTGTGTGTGTGTGTGTGTGTGTGTGTGTGTGTGTGTGTGTGTGTAGGTGTGTGTAGGTGTGATACAGGTCTGAGGTGCACAGGGTAGATATGGCTCGTGTGTGTGTGTGTGTGTGTGTGTGTAGGTGTGTGTGAGGTGTGTGTGATACAGGTCTGAGGTGCACAGGCTAGATATGGCTCGTGTGTGTGTGTGTGTGTGTGTAGGTGTGTGTGAGGTGTGTGTGATACAGGTCCGAGGTGCACAGGCTAGATATGGCTCGTGTGTGTGTGTGTGTGTAGGTGTGTGTGAGGTGTGTGTGATACAGGTCTGAGGTGCACATAGATATGGCTCTTGTTAAGGCTCAGTGAGCAGCCAGGGCAGCACAGCCTGGTCTCGAGTCGAGTGTGTGTTATTCTCCCACCCTTCCCCAGGAATATCCCTCGCTCTGCAAAAAGGAAATACCAGATTAAAGCTACATTACTCCGAGACCGGTTTTCATGCTAGCTGCCCGCCTCCGTCTGTTCCTCGCGCTTTCTTTTCCACACTCCCTCCATCTTCAGTTTCCATTGTGTTTTTTGTCCCCATAGACACCCCCTTGTTTTCTCTTTTGGCCTTTTTCTGCCCTCGTTCTCTCCTTCTAGTTTTCCCCCCTCACCCTGTGTATAATTTTCTCTCTCTCTCTCTCTCTCTCTCTCTCTCTCTCTCTCTCTCTCTCTCTCTCTCTCTCTCTCTCCGACTCTTTTTTTTCTCTCTCTCACACATACCCTCTCCTGGGTGTAACATTGTTGGCAGTCTGTGAGAGAGGCAGCAGCCAGGGCTGTAAGCATATCCTGTGGGAGATCAGTTTTCAGCTGTGTGTTTGCGTATGTGTGTGTGTGTGTGTGTGTATGCATGCCACCGTTGAGCTTTCTCTCTCTCTTTGTGGGGCGGTGGGGAGTTTTTTCACCTGCTGTAGGGACAGACTCCCAGGTCTTAGAGAGGGCTTTACAGTGGGCGTGGAGAATGCTGCTAATGTTTCTATGCGCAGCTTGGCTTTAGCCATCTACTCTCAATGTCCTGCCTGTGCTGAGTCCATACGGGCCCTCGCGCGCACACACACACACACACACACACACACACACACAGCCACAGCCACAGGGGCCTGTCAATGATTAATAGCTTCTCCCTGAGTGGCATCTTGGGAGGCCCTGAGAGAGAAAAAGGCAAAACAAGAGCTCTGTTTTCCCCTCGGCTCTCCTCTCTTCCTCTTCTGAGAGAGTATTCACTCGCAATCCACTCCAGAAAGCTAGATTTAAAAGAAGACGAGGACATTATGTGTGTATATGATCTGGAGAAATCCAGAAATCCTTAAATTCAAAGGGGTCCAAAAGCTTGAGCACATTATGTTTAAAGTCTAAATGAATGTTTAAAATTAAATATAGAAATACATTTTTAATTTGAACTGAATTTATTTTAATGCTTTTAAATATTATTTGAAAGTCAGCAATGCACAATAAAAACAGTTTAATGGGAAATTTGAATTTTTTTATTTTCTTTAGAATTTGTATGCTTTTAATAATTAAAATAGAAGTGCTTTCTGAACATTGTTAACTTGATAATGTTTTTTTTGTTTGTTTTTTTGGTTCTTTTATCTTGTTCTTTTTAATTGTTATGCCCTTAAACACTATTTGTAAAGAATAAGAATGGAAAAAAGAAGCACTTCCACTAGCGGTCTCAGTCACTGTGTGATTTCTCCGTCTGGTCGTACAGCAGTTGCAGTCCGAACCAAAGTCAAGAGTCTTATTTTCAAAGTCAGGTCATAATGAACTCGACGACTCTGACATTTTCTGTATTTCATCAGGTCCAAAGCGCTGCGTAATGCAGTCGGAGACATGAAAGAGTCTTTCATGCTTTTATGCAAGTTTTATCAAGGCTGAAGCACCAGGGCTTTTCAAGTCGCCCAGGATGAGCCTGTATGCAAAAATAAGTTGATAATGATTAGAATAGTGTAATTCCCATCTCAATATGGTGTAAAGTGACTCCGTGAATACCCTTGATGATGTGTTGACAGCACATGGATTGTATCAGAATTGTACTGGCAGACAGCCAATTTGATTATGGTGATATAATAATGAGCATTGAAGCGTAATGAATGTCCTCTACATTGAGTTTTTTCATTTGCTGAGTGGGTGAACACCAGCATGTAGGCCTATCACAGTAAATAATTATCCACCAGGAGGAAAAAAGAGACTTAATGGAGTTTATGGTTATGTAGCAAATTTGTCTCCTTAAATTCCTTAGATATAAAAAGTGTTTTAGACAAATCGTATAGAATTTGACAAACAATATAAAGCTGATTGCCCACAAAAAAAAACACACAATCATCATGTTTTCAGGCCATTTCAAGTTTGATTTTGACGTGATATAGAGCAGTGATATATCACTGAGTTGTTTACTTACTTTTTAATTAGTCCTTCCATTAACGGCATAATTTTTTTCATTCAGACCGATTCGCAAACACACACAAAAACAAGAGGTGGGATTTATTTCACAATCCAATCAATAACTTTCCCCCATTCATTCTCAATTACCCCCCACTGAAACCCACCGCAGGCTTTAGGGGGTCTGTTAAAAGTCAATGGGCTTAGGGGAGGCAAGACCTGTTAGGCAAGGCCAGTTACTTTAGAAAAGCGAGCGATTTATATACTATTTAACGTCACATTTTGTAATATTTGTGTTTTTTTTTTTTGTATAATACGGATTATTTTTTGCCTCCCTTGCCCCCTCAGAGGAAACACCCCATGTCTGATTTTTCATTGTAGATTTTGGGCAAAGTTTAAGACTCGGCGAACTGTTATTTTGGTTTGAAAACATTTTAAGAAGCATGGCATCCAGCACTTTTATTGTGGTTATATTGTTATGGCATAAATAGAGCTGAGCAGAGGGGTCTGCAGTCAAAGGTGAGGCTAAGAGAAGACAAGAGGACTGAGAGAGTTCAGCCGAGTCTCCGTCTGTAAGAGCGGGCCGAGGCGAGGTGGTGGAGGGAGGGAGCGAGGGAGGGAGGGAAGGGTGGAGGAGTGGGGCCAGGAGGTGAAAGCCGAGCTGGAATTTGTGCGGTATGCAGAGAATGATGGGATTTTTCCTGCTGGGCGGCTGAGAGCTGCTGCACTGCTGTGCATTGACCAGCACACACATACACACACACACACACACACTCACACAAAGAACTTAAAGCTCTATCACCATCACACTCATACCTCACACAAACTCTCTCAATCTCTCGCCCCTTCCTCTTATTCTCTCTCTCTCTTACACACACACATACACACACACACACACACACACACACACACACACACACACACACACACACACACACACACACACACACACACACACACAAGTTTCTTCAATTGTAGGCACATTTGGCCCTGTAGACTTAGAAAAGAAAAAAAACATGCTTTTTCACATTTGTTTAATTAATTAATTTGTCAGTGGACATTGGTGCCAGTGAGAATTTTTTCATTTTATGTTAAAATAGGGATATTTTTTGTTTCCTAAATATACGCAGCTAAAAACGCAGGGTTTTTTTTTTTTTTTTTTTTTTAACCAAGGTTGTATCCTTGGTAACCAACTTACCTTTGAAAAAACTTTATCAGAGGCATTGTTGAAATTGCTGTTTTTTGTCAAGTCATCTTGAACAAAAAAGAAAGAAAAGAAACTGATTTTTAATAAAGATTTAAATGGTTTTCCTATTTCACTCTTTGTTTAGATTATCATAGTTATGTTATATATTTATTTATTTTTGGAATAATTTTCCATAGTTTAAGATTGAAAAATATATTCAAATGTAATTTTAAAAATATATAAAAGAAATCATTGGATAAAGTTTCCATGAATGCGACCTCCATATAACAAAAAGAAAAAAGCTAAAATCTGTTGCAATAAAAATCAACCGAGACCTAAATGTGCTTTAAGAAACACCCACACTCTCTCAAAAGAAGTGTACATCTCCAACAATCTGCTCTCTCGTTTTTTTTTTTTGTATTGTATTGTATTGTATTCCTGTCTGTATTGTCCTCCTAACTTTTTCTCTCTCCCTTTCAGCGATCATACTACCTAATATTCATGCTTTTTTTTCTTCTCAATGACAAAAATACCCACACTGTTGTCCTTTGTTCTCCTGTCTCAGTATCTATCGGTTTGTTCTTTTCCCCCTGGCTCTCTCCCTCTCTTTCACAGTCTCTGTCACTGGCTCCACCCCCATCTCTCTCTCTCTCTCTCTCTCTCTCTCTCTCTCTCTCTCTCTCTCTCTCTCTCTCTCTCTCTCCGTATCTGAGCCGCCTCCTCTGCTCCGGTTGCTGGCCCGCCTCCAGTGCCTGACAGTCACAAGATTGTTATTTCATTTATTTAGTCTTTTTCCCCCTCATATTTTCTCTCTGCTGTGTCTCTGTAAATATGTGCCATTGTTCAGAATGACCTTATCGGTCATGAGCTGTTCTGGGAGAGAACAGTTTCATTTTAGTTATACAAAGTTGGAGAATTTAATTTATTGGGAAGCAGCATTTTAAAGAGGCCATAATGCCCTTTTACAAAGTCTTGATTATGTTTTTGGGGTCTTAAATGTTCAAAAACTAATTATTTTTCACATATTTTACATTGTTGCAGCATTGTTCCCAGTCTTCTGTCCCCTCCTTCAGAAAAGCACAGTGTGCTCTGATTGGTCAACTGTACCAGTGTGCTGTGATTGGTCAAATGCATGTTAGGGAAATGTCAAGGCACTTACCAGAACCACGAGTTTCAACAACGCAACTCAACCTATACCTATGGGGAATATGCCTTGGGCGGAAATTATTTAATGTGTAATATTGTGACGTTTTTGTACCCAAAAGAAAACTCAAGACTACAATGGAGGCGTTTCAGGGAGTTCAGAAACAGTGCGCTCTGATAAAGAAAATCCCTTTGGAGTGAATTTGCAGATGTTTTTCATGCTCAAACAGCAACATTACACACTAAAGAAAGTTAAAAATGTAAAAAAAAAACAATAAGATGTCCTCTTAAAGAACTCATAAGTGTGGCATCTTGAAAGTCTGGAAGTCTCTCCAAAAGGCTGGTAACTTGTCTTCAAATATTTGACAAATAAAAGGTTTCTCTTCAGACATATCCTTCCAGGAATGGATGCTATTTTATATAGATAGTAAAAATACATTATTTTACACAATATTTTGTATGCGTTGCAGAGCATTTATAGCATACAAAGTTGTTGCCTATGTACAGTTACAGATCAGTTAGGGTGCTGCCTATGTAGGCAGTGACGCAGTTCATAGGTTTTGTAACTAAGCTATTGCGTTTGCATGCTTGAATACAACAACTATATACCCGCATTGTTTACTTTATTTTCTTAGTTCTCTTTCCCTCTCTTGTTCTCCCTCTTTCTACTTCCCCTGGTTTTCCGGACAGGTCATATATTATGGTACGGGAGCCGTTTTTGTTCATTCTTTTGTCTGAGGCAACTTTTGAGAAATTCCTGACTTGACTCTCTCTCTCTCTCTCACACACACACACACACACACACACACACACACACACCCTCGCCTCCTTGAATGAGAAACTGTCAGTTTAATTGGCTGTGATCTCGTATGCAAAGCTGCTTTCACTTATTGCACTCAGGTCTTATCCTTTAAATATGGATAAGATGATTTGAAGGAGAAAAAGCACAGGGTCCTCTGCCGCCTGTATGCTTTGAATTAAAGCCAGACACACTGGGGTTTGTCCCATATGATTTTTTTTTTCTTCCCTCAAACCGTGATATATATATTTTTCCTCCTTCTGGTGCAGGAGATTTCCACTTATTAAAAATTCTGCTCTGTCTGAAAGTCCCTGTCCGTCTCTCCAAAAGTCTGTAAAGCATATCAGCGGGCAGAATATTGCAGGAGTCGGAAATGGGGAGCAGTGAAGTGGCAAGGCCTTTTCAGAATCACTTAACGCTCATAAACAAAACACATCTGCAACAAAATCTGCAATCATGTCAGCTCTAATCCTGAGAGACAAATCCGTTT
Source organism: Phoxinus phoxinus (assembly GCF_949152265.1). Taxonomy (NCBI): domain Eukaryota; kingdom Metazoa; phylum Chordata; class Actinopteri; order Cypriniformes; family Leuciscidae; genus Phoxinus; species Phoxinus phoxinus. Next base: position 5,200,191 of record NC_136884.1, read on the forward strand.
TAGAGAGACATAAGACAAGAAACAAGGTACAAAGAGAATGGGACGCCAGGAGATACTGTGTTTGGTTACATTTATGGAGGAACTCTTTGTGTGTATTAGTTCATACACAAAAATGTAATTCACAACCCATTTTATTTCCATAATAACATGTTTCCAGTTTTCTTATTTTTAACACACAAAAAAAACACATTTAAATCATTTTCATAGTTATAAATAGTATAAAATAAAAATTCAGATATAAATATTTAAAAAATAAAATATAAATGGTAGTAAAAGCTTAAACTTAAAGAGATGGTTCACCCAAAAATGAAAATTCTGTTATTATTTACCTATTTAAGTTGTTCAAAACCTGAATGAGGTGGAACTTGATGGCAAAAATGCATTGTGTTTTTTAAGTGGTCCGAATACCTTTAGCTTTAGAGCGACTCAAATGTAGGAAGAGAAATCAAGGCAGAGAGTTGTCGAGGGGCCGGTGTGTGAATCCCCCGCCTGGCCTGGGTTTAATTGAAGTCTTGTGTCATCGCTGTAGTAACACGAGCAGGTAGATGTTGCTGAAATGTATTAACATTGGTTCCCTAATAGGGTCAGTCTAGAGCAACCTTTTTTTCTCTCCTTGTTTCCTCTAGAGTGCTTCTCTGGCTTCATCTCAGACTCCATCCATCCAAACACCCTTACAGATTCATAAATATGGCTGTGCATATTTACAAATTTGTGTTGTTTTCTATGTAGCCACTCAGATGTGGAGATCTCTTGTGGAGCAAAACGAAAAGATTATAATGAAAAGTATCGGCTGTGTATATCCTCCTCTCGCCTTCCCGCGTAATGCCATGGAGTATGTAACAACATTAATCATACCTATCTAAAATCAGGGGCTCTGATACACTCTCAGATAGAAATGCAATGCAGGGCCTGGAATGGGCTGATAAACATCAGCACAAGACTGAGTTTCCAATTCCTGCCTCAGAATAGACCCTGGGCTGAAATAAGAGGGAGGAAGAGGGAGATTGAAATGTGGGGGGAGAGAGAGCACTCTCCGGCCCTGTGACTGTCGGAGTGAATGAACCATGTGACAGGACATGTCGTGTTCAGTGACAAAGCAAAAAAAAGAGAGTGAGAGAAGTGGCAGCACAAAAGTAAAACACTATCCACAGTTTCCCAGCATCCAGCCTCGGCTCAGAGAGAGAGAAAGAGAGAGAAACAGGAAGGGGGGGGGAGGAAGAACAGATGGAAAAAGTTGCAGATGCACAGCAAACAGGACATTAGCTTGGCATACATGTGGGTTTTATGAGTACGATATATGCAGGTACATGAGTTTCATGAAAAGTGTGTGTGTGAGAAAAGTAAAAAGCTGTCAACATTAACTCACACTCACGCCGTTTCAAACCGCTCGCTGGGCCTGGTAACAATAACAGCTGATGTTGGACTAACAAGGATGTTTTCAGTTCTGAAACTTTAAGGATATTCGTATAATATGATGATCAAAACCTCAAGGAAAAATTTTTTTCTCAGTTCATGACCCCTTTAATAATTGATGATCTTTACAATGTAACTGAATCAACACTGAACTGACTTCAGCTGAACAATGACACTACCCAAAATGGTTCTTCTACGGCATCGCTGATTTAAAAAAAAAGTCCTCTTTTGCTTTTTGTCCTATTCAGAGCTTGACAGTATCCTTGTCCGTTTGCTTTCATTGTTTCTGGATGCACTTTTACATGCAATCTTCTAAATGTCTTCTTTTGTTGGGTTGCGCACATGACAGAATTCACATTTTTAGTGAACTACCCCTTTAAATACGTAAAAGCAAGTGGGGAGTGCAAGAAACACTAGAGGAAGAATGTAGGTGGTTACAGTGTTAGAGAACAGGGTAGAGATGACAGTAATGTAAAACGGTTGAAGATTTGGTGAGATAGAGAGAGAGAGAGAGTGGACACAGAACGAGGGAAGAGAGAGAGGAGAAGGGAGAGAACGAATGCTCTGCATACCGCATGGAGATAACGTCAGACACTTTATAAATTTCCCCGGCTGAGTCGGACCACTGCCTCGAGGCAGACACAAGCTGAGCTTCTCCATGTCACACTCAGAGCCTCTAAATCTCAGAGAGAGAGAGAGAGAGAGAGAGAGAGCATGGCATTTACAGTGGGTTGAGAGAAAAGTGATGGATGGTCGGTACTGAGTGAGAAGGTTTCGTCAGGAAAAAGGAAGGACAAAAAAAAGAGAGGAAATGGGATGGAAAAATGAGCTCTGTTTTGCCCAATATGTTTGGTTTCATTGCACCCACAGCTTTTTAGCTCGGCCCAAATGGCCAAAAGCAATATAATCATCTTGTAAAGCATTTATTTTAGGAACAGAAGTACCGCTTCTGATCTCTTTTCTACTTTAAGTCCCTCATAACAATCATCTTGAAATACGGTAATTTTGCTTTGTCATTATGACTTCACATGGCGAGTGTCTTCTCTTGAGTGTTCAGTTGTGAGGGAGGAAGTTAATACACCTTCAGTCAAAAAGTTATCGTTGTCAGCTGTTAAAGAAAGTGCAAGAAAATTAAAAGTCTGATACTGTGGTGAACTGTCCCTTTAAGATTACAACATTACAACATTTTATTTTTAATTCTGTGAATACCCACCTTTAACTGCTCCAGACACTTCCTGTCAGCAGTCCAATCTGTTCTTGTGAAAAGCTGAAACAATGGTTGCTCGCTTTTTGCTGACACTAGTTGAAACGTACTCGTTGTGCTAGTGGGCCTGGAGCATGTAGCCCTGTGGGTGTGCGACGTTAATAAACAGCTAACTGCTAAAGCAAGATCTTAATATGACTCACTCATCTATACGGCATCCTGTTTTTAGTTATACTTTTACCACCACTTGAAGTCTGTTGTCCATATTAGTAACAGTTTTACTGCTGTTCTTGTGCTCAGGCTCAGATAGATAGATAGATAGATAGATAGATAGATAGATAGATAGATAGATAGATAGATAGATAGATAGATAGATAGATAGATAGATAGATAGATAGATAGATAGATAGATAGATAGATAGATAGATAGATAGATAGATAGATAGATCCTTTTGTTCCTTCTCCCCTGCACTCTCCTGTTTGTGCACTTGAGCTGGTATTGAGAGGTGGACTCAAGAGAGCCCGACACTAAACTTGATCAAACCGGTCTATTTGTCTTTAAAGCTCCCGAGACATGCTTCACTTCCTGTTGTGTAACACTGCCTTTTCTACATCTCTGACAGAGCCACGCAATACCCGAGAGAGAGAGAGAGAGAGAGAGAGAGAGAGAGAGAGAGAGAGAGAGAGAGAGAGAGAGAGAGAGAGAGAGAGAGAGAGAGAGAGAGAGAGAGAGAGAGAGAGAGAGAGAGAGAGAGAGAGAGAGAGAGAAATGTGCTGCTCAACACATTCCACTTTGAACGTGACATTCTTCCAGAATATTCCTTGCTTTCAAGATCTGAATGTTTGACAAACATTGAATTGTAACAGAAGTTAGGCTAGTATCGGCATTTTTGAAAGAAATTATTGACACAAATTTGAAGTGTCGTCATTTTGAGTTTTGAGTAACGTCATGTTGAGTAACGTCATGTTGAGTAACGTCATGTTGAGTGATATTCATAGTTCAGTTCAGTTCATAATTTTAATCTTATGGCTTCAGAAGAAATTGTTTGTGGAGTGATTTTGAAGTACACGGAGCAAAATTTTCATTTTTGGAATGAGACATCCTTAAAAATGTGTATCTTTCAAATAAAGATCCCATTCATTCTTTTAAATGCCACAATGACGTTTGTTTCTGTCATTCACTTAATGCATGTCATCAATCTGTGGTATGGCGGTAAAGTCAAGTTTTTTGTGATGGCTATAGTGCCATGTTGGATCTACTAGATTTATCTAATCCAGATTTTCTGGTCTTGTTGGCAGCATGTGGGTTTTTTTCTACCTTGCTCAGGATACATCTTTATTCCATTTCAACCAATAACTTTGATCCGACTTCACTCTGAAAAAAAAACATCTGGCAAGCTACAAATTCCACTGGATTTACAAACCCATCAGACCTACAGTGCTTTTTGTATATGTAGTGCTTGAAAAAGTGTCTACCTTACCAAAACATTATGGATGAACCTCTTAGATAATTCCAAATGCCACAGTGGTTTTAAAAATATATCCTCCTGTGGAGAGCAGCTCAGCTGGCTGTGTGGGGTCTCGACAGATGTGACGGGCAGAGGCTGCTGTATTTCTGTGAAGAGGTTTTAGCTACAGTAGTGTGCGTCCCCCCGTCATCCATCTCTCATCCACTTTCTTCCTTTTAGCACTCTCCCCCTCTCTCTCTCTTCCCATCGCTTCCCTCTTTGAGTGGATTCAGAGCCCCACACACAACACTCACGCCCTCTCTACCACCCACACTCTTGAGTAACAAATCTCCTCCTGTGCAGTCGGCCTGTAGCCCGGACACACACACACACACACACACACATGTACTCGTCTATCAGCTTTTACCTTTTAAAGGTAGGGTAGGCAATTTTCGTAGCGGCTAGAAATAGCAAGTTAGCTTAAAAGGATGAGATCCCACCCTCCTTTCAGCGCGTCCCCAAAGCCACGCTTCCAAAACACATGAACGTACACAGCAGAGCCTGCAAAGGTCACGAGACAAGAGACTGCGTTAAACTACCTCATGTCTCAAAGAACATAACATTACAATAATAATGAACGTAAACAACTTAAAGAGTGCTGACTTTGCCACCTGACTGCTGCAGACTTATTTCGGCGTTGATAGTGTTGACATAGAAAAGCATAAATTCGACACCGCTCTGAGCATAAATTCACGAACCACTCCGAGTATAACGTCACGGGTTTCCATCTCTTCCAAATTACGGTAGTTATGGTGTGAACGCAGCACAAGCTTGTTGTTTTGGTTCAGGAGGAACTAAAAGGTGGTTGCGGTGTTCGGTGACTGACGTCTGTCTAACTCTGCATAGCATGAAACGCGCTGTGATGTCTGCGTGAGCAGGGTGCGTGGAGGAATGAAAATAAGTTGACAGGCAGGTAGGAGATCGTACATTCAGACCGAATGCAAAAATTGATGGTCCTACACCTTTCACAGGCGATACATATAAATACAGACCACTTAACTTAGACCCCGTTCAGACTGCAGGCAAAAGTGGCCCAAATCCGAAAGTGACCAGGTCAGACTTCTTCAGAAGTAGTGTGAACACTCAAATCTTGCCCAGATCTGATTTTTTTCAAATCAGATTTAGACCACTTCTATATGTGGTCCTGAATCAGACCTAGGTCTGATTTTTTTCAATGTGGCCGCAGTGTGAACAACCAAGGCGGATTTGATGCGACTTTTACGTCAAAACGGCTTCGTCTCCGCATCCACACCTCTGTAGTGAATTTGCAGCCATACCCCCGCAAAAGGCCAAAAATATTGCCAATTTTGCTCTCTTTCTCTTCATTCTTCTCCTCCTTAGCACCTGCTCATTAATGTTACGGCTGGCATTACACAAACATTTTGAAATAAAAGCCAAAATGCTCACTTACTCCATAAACTCTCCAACTGCTAGCGTGCTACGTCTGATGTCATTGTTATTGTTCTTTTGCTCATACGGGTCAGTTCGAAACCGCAAACCGTTCACACTGGAATCTGATATAGGCCACATTTTAAAAGGTAATGTGAACAGCCAAACAAAAAAATCAGATCTGAGCAAAAAATCCGAATTGAGCATTAAGACTTGCGGTGTGAACAGGATGTGAAGACACATTCAACCCGCATAACAAAAAAAGTTTCTGAAACAAATCGCCTACCCTTTAAATTATAGAGCCAAGCCAAAGGAAATCAAAGAGGCTAAGAAATAAAACATTTTCATGTCTTACCCAATTTTGTATGTTCGCAAGCATCTCTTCCCTTTTACCTTCCTGTTTCCCAAGCATCTCTTCCTGTTTTACCTTCCTCTCTATCTCATGCTGTGCAGTGAAAAGGTTTTTGTCATCTTAGCTTTTACTAGAATGTGTATTTTAGCACGTACTGATCAATCAGCACACTGTAAAAAAAAAATTTTGGTTTAACTTAAAAAAGCAAGTTACCTTGTTGCCGTAAAATTTTGAGTTTGTTGTAATTAAAAATTTGAGTTATGGTTTAATAAACAGAAACTCAAAATATGTTATCTTCACACATTAGTTATTGAAGTTGAAAAGATAAAAAGTTATTGATGATAAAAATTTGTGATAACAAATCATGAATATATTTTTTTACAGGCACTGTAAAAAAGAAAAAGTTAGTTCAACTCAAATTTTCAAGGCAACCGACTGCACAGAATTTTTGAGTTAAAGATAACTTAATTTTTTAAGTTTTGAAGAACTACAATTATTAAGTTGCGTCAGCTAAGTTTTTCAAGTTCTGACAACTACATTTATTTTATTTTTTTACATTTTATAGCAGCTATTCAGTCAGAACTTATATTCTTGACTGTCAAAAGGTGCGCCTGACAGTTTGAGGTCAAGGATTAACGCTAAAATGGGTGGTTTAGACGCAACAAAGCTTCCAATCACTGGTTGTCTTTTTTCCCCCATATCGTTTTTTGTTGTGTGGTGTGGTTTTCAGTCTCGCACTCAAGTTTCTTTCATGCACGCTGCATTTCACTGCATATGAAAGCAGATACGATCCAGAACATGTGGACCCGTCACCTAATACAATCAGAACAAAGGGGAAAACTGGTGCAACACAAGCCTGAGTCCCATTCTGTTCAGAGAAAAGAAATGCCAAAGAGAGAGAAAAATAGTCTAAGATAGTGAGTTTTTGTGTGTGTGTTGTGTGTGCGTGTCTGAGGCCTCCAAACACTCCCTAACAAGACTGAGACATGCACAAAGACATAGTTTTCCTTCATTTTTCACATTTTTTTCTAGAATTTGGACCGTGTCTGTGGATTTTGCACCTATAAGGGTCATCTTTGCAAATTTGATTCCATCTCTGCATGTGTGTGAAGGGTGGGGCGAGAGGGCGACAGATTGGGTCTCCTGGCTCAGGCCCCTCTGTACTCACACTTCCAGCAAGGTCACATGACACCAGTCAAACTCTGTCACAACCTCACTGGGGGAGAGCTGGCAACAACAAACCAGAGCAAGCTTAGACGCTACACACACACACACAAGAATCACCTTCACTCACAAACCTACCTTTTCATCTGGCTTCTTCAAAAAAAGCTTTTGACACATAGTATGTGCAGTAAACCAGTTGTCTGCTTGTAAAAATGCCATATGGCCATCATCCAGCCCGCTGTGTGAAAAGACCGCTGTGGATTAGTTTTAATGAGAGCTGTGACTAAAACCTGACAGCCATGTGAGACAGTTAGCCATCATACGCACTTTCACCACAGAGTTAATTCCACTCTTTTTTAAACCCAAACCCGTGAGTCACAAACTTTTGCATCAGAATTCGCCAGCGGACTCGGCAGCCACAGAAAAACCTGGTTAACCACCAACACGTGACTCTGCCGTTCTGCTTTATAAATCCTGTTTCAAAATTAAATGAAGCAATTTCAGTACAAATTAAGCTCAATCAATAGTATTTCTGGAATAATGTTGTTCCTCATCTTAAAAAAGCTGAAATGTTTGCATGGAGGTAAATGGGGTCAATGCAATGTTAAAATATTGTTTCAATATCATAGCAAAAGACAAACAATATGCACTTCAACATGATTTTGTTGTGAAGTTATATACAGTTTTATACCTTCATTGCCATTATAATTGCAATGCCACAAATCATAAACCAACTGTAAAATGTATTTAAACAGCTTTACAGCTCAAATGATACACAAATGTTGGTCCCACTTTATATTAAGTGTATGTAATGTACTAACATTTAAATAATCCTTTACTACAATGCACTTATTGTGAACATGCATGTTTTTAAATTGTACTTAGCCTATATTTTAAAAGATACCTGCATGTAATTACAGCTGAGATTAATTTCTGAACACATTTGTTAATTTGTATCTAACAATATTTTTTAATGTAAAAACACAATGGCTAATATAAAGTGTGACCCAAATTTGAAATATAAGAGCTTTAATAAATGTATAAACTATTATTTGAGCTAAACTTGTACTGAACCCAGAACGTTCCTTTTAAAGTACGGTAAGTAAAAATGTTTTCTGTTGCTTATATCTAATCATACATGGAGAGAAACTTCAATCTGAAGTATTTTATCCTGTGCAGAATAAAGCAACAGATTGTTCTCTTCGCTCACATTTGCATTTGGCCTTATCCAGTTGTTCTGAACGGATAAACAGGAATGCCACACACAGAGATGCAAAACTAAAGCACCTCTCGTGTGCCATGTTTGCTATCCGGTGCCGGTCTCCTGAAGTCAGACAGGGCTCTTGCACCGCACACTCAGAGCAAAGTCAAACAGTGACTCACAAATTCCTGTCCGTTTTCCAGCGATGTGGCAGACACAGCTTTCAACCACCTTTCCTCTAACACCGACTGCAACCAAATCATATTTCCATTGTGATTTTGAAATGAAACAATAAGTGACTTTAAATGTTTTGATCTGTGCTTGATTTAGGCTGTCTGAGCTTATCACATGAGCTTTCTAAAATGCCTGGAACTTTAGACAAGAGCAAAATACCCTCCACCCCCACCTCTCTGGGACCTTCTGAAACTTCAAAGCGTCTCACTGTAACCCAGAAACACCTTCCACCACAGGCGCTGGGAGAGCTATACAGGTTGCTGCTAATGTTCCAAGTGCTTTGTTAAAATTCCCAGCAGTAAAAATGAGCTGTGTTTTTATTTTATTTTAAGAATTTATTTTATTCTCACATGCATGTGTAGCCTGTTTTTCTGCAATGCTGGCTCGGTTCAGCAAAATCATACAAAAGTGTAGTTTTTATAACTTTAAGATCTATGCGAGCAAGACATCAAAATGTCTGACAAACATTTCCAGTTGTAAAAATGCGAGGAAAAAAATGTAGCTGCAGGGAAAGAAAAAAAAATCTATGAACTCAGCAAAGTTAGTAAAAGAGATGGCGGTAACCTTCAGAAGGGCTTAAATTCTCTCGCTCTCTCATCAAGCGCCCCCGTTTAAATCCTCCACCCCTCCGGACGGTGGAGGGGAGCAAAGACTAAAGCTTAAATGCTTTGAATGATGGTGAGGAATGTTTAAAAGTGTCTGTTTGAGGAAAGGGGGTGGGCTGAGTTTTTTTTTTTTTTTTTAGGGGGGGGGGGGGAAGACTCCCGTGGGACAAACCCCGTCTCTCAGATCTGGTATGCGTGACTGAGCAAGAAGAAGAAAAAAATCCTAGACCTGGCTTCTTAACTTAGGGAAACAATGGCAACTGTTGAGAACAGGATTTATAATATTTTGGTCGGTGGGTGAAAAATATCCAGCGTTATAGTCACTAAATTAATATCAGATGCTTTTACTACAACACGTATAATATTGGACTGGAGGACCGGACTCGATTGTAATAAAGGCAGCATTGCAGTTTTAACACCCTCACTAGCACAATTAAGGGAAGCATCCATTTTGTTGCGCTTCATAAATAATGTAACAAACATGCATGCCCTTAACACACAAATCTCACTTCCGTTCCATCGCCCTCTAAAAACACTCATTTCTCAAATCCACTACATTGGCAATGAATCAAATAAACCCCTAACCCTATCATAGCAAAATTATCCGTGATACTGCCTAAACATTATGACATCTAAAGCATCAAACGGGCACATAAGAATGCATGAATTATACCAAACTCATAACGAAATTCCAAGTGGCTCTTTTATTTATATAAATATCAACTTTAATGTTTTTACTGTAAGAATATAAAACATTTTAATTTGGGATTCTTTTTACAAATACATTTACAGTACATTAGGACACAGTAGCTTCTCAGCAGGACTCAATACATGTTGCAGGTCGATACATCATGGTACATATATAGGCCTGACATGCATTTTGCGTGTTACCCTCGTCGCGACCATGTCTTTTATATGTAAAGTTGAATATTAATGTATTTAAAACAGACAGATTGTTTTATAACACGATGTTCCCTGTGTCAGCCCTGTGTGAAGAGGCAAACAAGGTGTCAGTGAATTGCAAACAGGGTTTTTTTCTTTTTCAGGGACAAAAATTCACTTCAATTTGAAGTACAACGCTCTGAATCACAGCCATTAATTAATATCTGCTTACATAAGCATAAATACATCAGCAGAGGCAACCTCTTATTCAAAGCAGGAATTAAAGGCTTTCAGGCCTGTAAAATTGAGCAAAAACTAAAAGCGTTTGGAAATATAAAAGCTTTAGTGTACAAACCCAGTATTTTTGTCTGTCTTTGCATAAGGGCAGTTTACATATGTCCATTAACTTTTTTTCTTTATTAATCATCGAGATTTGAGTTTATAATTTGTGTCAATAATGGAAAATGCGTATTTTGGGTCCTGGGACTGGTAGCCTAACTATTTGTTTCTCATTTTCAATCCAATTAATTTTAAATGATCCTGTGGTGTGATGATGCATACATTTTAAAATTAAGTACAAAGACTGCTGTAAGTCTCTCACAAAAAGTTACGAATCCAAATATTTTAAGGTGAACTGTCAAATCACAGGACACTTGAAAAATGCTTGAAATTTGATATCAACTACCTAATCATAGACTTGTTTTGAAACCCTTTGCTTTTTGTTGGCTAGAATAAGGGAAATAAAAAAGGTAGTCTGAATCAATCCTGTCTTTTTTTTTGCTTTCCTTAAGCCAAAGACGAGATACAGGGGGAGGGAATTGTTTTTCTTAGGCACAAATTTTCATTCTTGTTAAGAGTAACAATATAATGTAACATCTAACGAGGTAGCCAAAATATCGCGATACTTGGGGGGGGGGGGAGGTTTAATATTGCGATTTGTTAGGGAAAAAACAACTTTTTGTGTGTGTTAATAGCAATAACTGACACATGTATCACATTCAGCATTTTAAGCCTCTTTTATGTACTTTGCTCTATTGAAATCCACCCATCCCCCTCCCGCCCAACTTCCCTCTCCCTCTCTCTCTCTCTCTCTCTCCAGAAACCCCCCAAGTTTCACCTCACTTTCTCACTTTCAGTCATCTGCCAAAGGCCCAGGTTCAAAACTTTAAGGCAGGGGAGCTGCGTGATCCTCTCCAGTCCCCTCTTAGTGATTTTCGTACATCCATACAGATCGATGCCGGTCAGTTGCGTCAAGTGGTCTGCGATCAGCTCCAGTCCTTTGTCTGTAATCCGCACGCACTGACCGATGTTCAGCGTCCTCAGCTCGTGCATTTGGCGCACCATCCTGTTGATGCCATCGTCACTGATGTGGCACGAGCACAGCGACAGAGACTTGAGCTGGTACAGGCCCTGCGCGATATAAGCCAGACTCTGGTCGCCTATCTTGTCGCAAAATGACACGTCGAGTCCGGAGAGTCTCAACGTGCCCATGGCGAGGTGCATGATGCCCGTGTCGCTGATGTTGTCGCACGAACGCAGATTAAGGCTCCACAGGCTCGTCATGTGAGAGAGGTGGATCATGCCAGCGTCCGAGATGCCCCCGCAGAAACTCAGGTTGAGCACTTTGAGCTTAGTCAGACCTTTTGATATATGCTTGAGGGACAAGTCCGTCAACTTTTGGCAGTCCTGCAAGGTCAGATATTCCAGGCTGAGGCAGCCCTCCGCCGCGCTCCGGGTCATACCGGCCAAGTGCCCGATGCCCACGTCCGACACATGCCGGCAGCTCCTCAGATTAAGACTTTTGAGTCTGTGCAAACCCCACGCAATGAGCAACAAGCCCGTGTTTGTGATATTACTGCAGCCGCCCAGTTCCAACACCTCCAAGTTTTTCAGATACTGCGCTATTCTGCCCAAACTGGAATCCGTGATCTGCTTGCAAAGGCTCAGGTTGAGCACCCTCAGGGATGGGATCTCCTGCACGAACGCGTGCCCCAGGCCGTTATCCGTTAAGTTATAGCAGCCGCTCAGATTCAAGCTCTCGATGTTGGGCATCCCCTGGATCACGTAGCTGAGGCTGCGCCGCAGGCTAAGGATCTGCACCCGCCTGATGCCTCGCGCCTGGAGGCTGGGGAACAGGGACGGGTTCGCCCGCCTCAGATGCAGCTTGGCTTCCACCCCCCTCCACACGGACTTGTGGTAGGACGCGTCCCTCCACGCCGTACACACTTGAGCCACCCTGCCTTTGTCCCTGACGTCCAAGTAGCTGAAAATCATGGCTAAAATCTCCGGGAAGAGACACGAGATGTGCGTCTCCATCTTCCACGCGCGCTCAAGAAAACAAACGGCGGCAAACCCCCACCAACGGTCACCGTCGCGTCTCGTAGTCCCCTTAGGAGGGGGGAAAAGGCTTTTAGAAAGCTCCTCAAGCTTTTCTTTTCACATTTAACTGGGTAAATCGACAACTCTCCGTCCTGAGCGATCCTTTCAGTGGCGTAGGAAGGATTCAAATGCAAAAATGCCTCCCAAAAGACGCTTGATCCGATTCAGACCGACAGCGAACGCGCGGTCAGACAGCGCTGCTGCCCGTTTGGCGCTTTGATAATAGTCTTCGCTCGACCCGGGGATCCAGACGGTCGTACATTTTCAAAAGATGTCTAAAACTGCCACAAACCTCGGGAGAAAATAAATTCAGTCCGCTATCAGATAAAAGAGTGAGGTTTCGTTTCGCGTTTCTGCTCCGCTCGCACTCATTGCCAAGCCGAGGGGCTTCCTGCTGCCTTTGTCTGATCTTTTCAAACTGACTTGGCAGGGCCGCCAGCACAGAGCGGCTGCGGGGGAGTCGCGCATATTTAGACCTGCTAAAACAGAGCAAATTGTTTAAAAAGATTCTCAAACTTATAAAGCGACCCCGCATATAGTTGTAGTTGTTATCCTACTCCGTGTTCTGTTTTTCTCTAAACTGTTATCAAAGAAACTCGTGTTGTTTGTGTTTAATGCACCCCTTTTTGAAAGCAAAGTGGTCCAGCCCAACTCAGCTGGAACAGTAAGAATAGTTCCCCTGGAAACCAACTTCTTACAATTCAGTTCACTTTACTCTTAACCCTTCAGCTTCCGTGTCAGATGGTGGTATTTTTTAAGTTGTTATTTCAATTTGATTAATTATTAGAGTAAAGTGAAGCTTTTTTAAAGTGAATTTCTCTGTGTGCAAATAACACTGTTTATATTAAGAGCGTTTATACTAACTGTGTGTGTGTGTGTGTGTGTGTGTGTGTGTGTGTGTGTGTGTGTGTGTGTGTGTGTGTGTGTGTGTGTGTGTGTGTGTGTGTGTGTGTGTGTGTGTGTGTGTGTGTGTGTGTGTGTGTGCGTGTGTGTGTGTGCGTGTGTGTGTGTTTGTGTGTGCATATAACAAAACAAACAGAAGGGCTGATTGTGAAATGTTGAAAAATTATACTAGAGCTACATTTAATATACTTTAGTTAAATGTATATATAAAAATCTAGTTTTCCATTTTTTTCTTTTTCTTTTTTTTTTGCGTTGATGGCATTTATTAATTTGTAAAAAAAAAAAAAAAAATTATTCAAGTACATACTTTGAAAAGTTCTGTAGTCTTGTAGAATAATATCATGGTTTTAAGCTTTTATCATTTAGTCATACTGCTGTTCTCTTCTTGTAAAAGAAACATTTTGCATCATAACCCTAACAAAGGGGCACGTAATGTTATGCTCCATGAATCTGGCGGTACAGCCTGTTTGCCCCGTCAGTCTTATGTAAGGTAGTTTTTATTCCACCTTTTGCATATTTCCCCGTCTTTGGGCCTCAGGCCCCCCTCTGTGGGCTCTTTGGCATTGTTAGCCGATATGACGGGAGCATTTGCAGAAGGTACTGGAGTGTAGCAGAAAGAAGGAAGAAAAGCAGCACACACACGTTTGTGTTTACAAAAGAAAATGCAGCACTGCACAACTGACAGCAGAAGTCCAACCCTCCCCTCTCCGACTCTCTGTCTGTCTCGAACCTTCTCTCTAGCTCACCACATGTCTCTCTCTCTCTCTCTCTCTCTCTCTCTCTCTCTCTCTCTCTCTCTCTCTCTCTCTCTCTCTCTCTCTCTCTCTCTCTCTCTCTCTCTCTTTCTCGTCAATAAATGTCACTTATTTTCTTCCCTCTCCTTCCACTCTCACTGTTCAGGTTATAATTGCGTAAAGCACAAAACTCTATCCAACATTATTTATGAAGCAGCTCAGTCCTGCAAGTTCACATGAAATCAAAATGGAACCTGTTTGCTTTTTAAATAAATTCGCAATTATAAGAAAAAAGTCACAATTGCGAGAGAAAAAATTAGGATTGCGAGTTTATATCCCACAATTCTGACGTTATCTCGCAATTGTGAGATAAAAAGGCCCAAATATCTTTTTTTAAAAAGGGGGAACGTTATTTTAAGAGTCTTATGTTTAATAAAAACTCGCTTCGTCTCTGAAACAACTTTCGGCTCACGAAACACTCTTATTTTTTTATCGTCCACTTAAAGTCTTTAGTCTAATAGAATATTCTCTTCAACTCTGATTACTGGAAGAAAAACACGCTGCGGACGCCATTTCATGCTGACGTCAAGTTGAATTCATGCGCTCTCTCTCTGACAGACAGGTCCTGGGCTTGTATGGTGGACAGATGAAGGGCTCTAAATGTGCGCTGCGCCCCGATGCCCAGCATGTAAGGGGGCGAGAGGTCTGTGACAGCGGCCCCTGTCCCTGGCTCCTCCAGCCGGCCTCACCGCCAGAGAGGAGGGCCGCTCCAGAACTGCACTGCTGTGAGTCAGAGACTCTCAAAGCAGGCCTGCGGAGCCAAAAGCAGGACTCAAGCTGCTCCTGGAAATAAGCAGAGAGAGAGAGAGAGAGAGAGAGAGAGAGCGGGAGGAGGGGACGAGTGAGAAAGGAAAGGGAGGGGATTGAGTTAGAAAGCAAGCGAAAGCTAACAATTAAAAAACATGCTCTTGCAACAGAGCGACGGCGCTATTAATTTAACAGTTTATGATCATTCAGGCTAAATTGAACCAAGCGAAAGCAAAATAGTCAGAGTAAACAGGAAGCATATAAGGATGTTGAGATCATTTGGGGAAATAAAAAACAAAAGATTACCGGGAAGGAAAGTGAAAATGGATCTGCTGACAGACAGTGAGAACTGGAAGGACAAGTGCAACATGCAAATGCGAAGGTGTTGTAGGGCCTTGCAAAAAAAAAAAAAAAAAAAAGATCTGTCATGTGATTTGATGTGCTGATTCAGGGGAGGGAGATAATTGGATAATTGCATGCCACAGAACTGTGCTGATAACTGCGCTTGGGGCAACCGTTTCCTAGGAGACGTAGGCATGTGTCAACATGCTGTTGAAAGCTGACACCTCATGAATAGATTTTAGGCTACTTTGTAGTTTCTCTCTCTCTCTTTCTCGGCATCGTGTATGACTCCAATCTGCTTTTTTGTTTTGCAAGCGGTGGCAGTTTGAGGAGAGATTTTGGCGGCTGTAACTTGCACAAACGTTCACATACATCCAGCCGGCTGAATGGGCTTTTCATGAAATCAGACAACAGTTTCTTCTACGGCAGGGGAAGCCACGTTACTCTATTCAAATCAGGTCGAATCTCCCTAGGAGCTGCACCCCCGTTGGGGTTCTGCAGGGGAAACACCAGGAAGCCGATGCTCTCGGTGCCTGTGTGTAAAGAACAGGAGATGATGTAATACTCTCCCTGCATAATGCATTGTAATGTTAATCCCACTACTGATAAAAAACGAACAAATCCCTTTATATTCCCATAACATTTCATTTCATTGCTCTGTATGTGTCATATCCATGCACTTCTCCTTTATAGACAGTCTGATGGACTGAGGTGTTTGCTTTCTGCTGCAAGGTTTGTCTTTCAGAGTGTGAATCTTTGATGCTGGTGCCACAGAAATGCAGCAATACGTAGTGCGATGTAGAAGGCAAGTTGTTTGACTGTGCATTTTTTTTATATATATAAAACTGTATTGGTTTTATACACACAAGTCAAAATGTCTGAGACTGCTAATGTAAATGCTTCTGCAATCTTTTCTAATTTTCTAATTCAACATTTTTAACCACAAGTTATAACAAATGAGTTTCAGTTACCTAGAAATAGTGCAATATATAAACTGTTTAACAAAAATCTACAATAATATGAAATCATAAAAGTAGTATATTGAATATAATAAAAATATATCTATAAATATATAATCTATTATTATAATAAGTTGTATGTATATGTACAGTATATATATATACAAAGTTATACTGCCTTGCTGAGCTGTGTTTTCTTTTATAAACATTAGAAAATGTAATTATTCCAAACTTTTGAATAAACTTTTGGTAGTGTCCTAACTTTGGCAGTGTACATACATATACACATGTATACATTATTTTTTTATTATAATTATTTAATTTATTTTACTATTTTGAATTGAATATTATTTGAATATTTGTTTAGTTTTTTTCCCTCATCTCAGACTTTTGGCCCCACTGTATTTTCTACCATTTCATATTCTCACCCCACCTTTTCTGTCTCATCTTCTGTTTTTTCATGTCTTCAACTTCTTTCCTTTTCTTCCTCTCTCTCTCTCTCTTCCCTCTGTATGCCTGGAGCCCACAGCCAGGTGAGGCCCCTCCAGAGAGTAATTACAACCTGAAACAGAGATCGGAGCCCTGCGGCGCTCACCATCAAAGCAGTCGTAGGGAACAGCCCGTGCTAATGTGGTGAAGAGGAGAGACACTGACAGGGCAGAAAACAGTGGGTTCAAAACACACTCTCTCTCAAACTCAACCTCTCTCTCATGGCATGACCGACAATAACAGGCCGTTTGCCTGCACAATGGTCACATTGCTCACCAAAGACCTTCGGGAGACAAAATAGAGAGACCGAGAGAGCAAAACAGACAGAGAGATGACTGAATTAGTCTCCTGCGTGTCCGGGCCTGGAAAAAGGGAGGAACTAGGAACGCATTGAAAAGTGTTCTTCAAACAACTGTGTGACTCAAGGGCAGAATACACACATCAGCCACCCAGATAGTAAAGCCCTCAGCATCAGGAGCTTTTGAGACCCAGTGCTAAGAGATGTCAAAGGTCCCGCACCCACAAGGAGAGGTTACTGTTAATGCAAGTTTCAGTGGTGAGGTCATGAGCTGTGAGCGTTAAGAGGCCCGTTTTATCAACAAAGACCGTTTGTAGCATTTGGGAAGTCTGTGAAATGTGCTTTTGCGAAAATATTTAGGCCCATAAACCAACCAGGTTATTTTTATTGAACAGCGGATCATACATAAGCCCAGGGCCTAAAAGAACACTCACCAAATGCGAGTAAATATCGCCGTTGGCGAGTATGTGAATTGGTGTCACTCGCCAGATGCTAACATTTTTAAGAATTAAAAAAATGCATGAATGTGAACAAACATGAACGAGTCTCGCGACGGTTGACGACCCAGCGTTGCGTCGTCATGAAAGTTTAAGCCTTGACAATTTATTCAAGCGCAAGAAGACGGGACAATATCTATTAGATCCGTGCGTTCTCTCTTAAAGTGACAGCAGCCTAATATTCCTGCCGCTGTCTGTGTTTTTGTTGATCAAATAACAAAGGACAAAGAAGAAATCAGTCACTGCTCTTGACTGAAAAACTTTTGTAACTTTAATAAGGATGTTTCATTTGTGCAGTGAAGACTGTGCAGTGTTATTTTACATTTGCTTACTTTAATACATTTCTGTACCTGAAAACTACTGTCGGGCCTACCTGAAAACCCTGAAAAGCACTTTGGTATCTTTGTTATATAAGGTATTGCTAGTAGGTTTAGCTATCGAAATTGGAATAGGGAATTGAGGGTGTCAATACTCCTTTGCAAAAACATTTTCATGGCCGGTAAAAAAAAATGTATAGCCGGTAAACCATTGGCAGGTGTGACAAAAAGTTAGTTTTAGGCCCTGCATAAGCCCCTTTTGCATTCATACAATATATTTTACAGTGTAATTTACAACAAAATATTTTAATTTCATGCTCTGTGCTATTCTTTTAATCACTGAAACTTTGAATGCGGCTTTGTTTTATGATGAAACTGTTAACTTTTTATAAATCAAAATATGCTGGTTGCAAATGTATACAGTTGCTTTGCACTTGGCCTTTACATGTGAATCAATAAAGAAACTTTCATCTTTTCTAGATGAAACCCCCACAGTTATAAGGCATCGTTATTCAGGTTGAGAACCTGAAGGACAGCTGTGAAAATCAAGCCTAATAAGCCTTCCAAATAAGTTAAAGTAAAGCAAATGCATATTAGCAAATGGTACAAAACAATATCGCAGCCAGTTGGTTCAATTATCAAGAATTAATCCTTTCTCAAAATATCTGCACAAACAAGGAAATCTGACAAGATTTGAGCTCCAAAAGAACATTGTGAAAGCAAATGTAGAGTTTGCCAAAAAAACACACAAAAAAAACATAATTGTGACCCAGTTGCAATGTATGAAAAGTTTGTCTGGTTAGATAAGACCAACATGAAACTTTTCAGCTAAAATCTGAAGTAATACGTATGGTGCAAATCTAACACTGCCCACACTGGATAAAACATCACATTTACTTTGAAGTGTGCTGGTGATAGCATCACACTGTAGGGCTGTTTTTCATCAGCAGACACTGGGCATCTTGTTAAAATAGAAGAATGGATTGTGGGGGAAAGAATACAGGGAAATACTGCAGAAGAGCCTGTTTCAATCTCCTAAAGGACTGGAATATTTCTAAACAGTAAGCCATATTAGCAGTGGAAAAGCTCAAGAACGAAATTGCTGATTGGTTCAATCTGATCTTAATCCAATTGAGAATCCCTGACATTATTATTTTTTAAATTACGGTGCTCCCATGTCATCGACTAACCGGAATAAACCTGAAGCAAATCTTCCTAGAAAAATTACACCTTAACAGAAGGCAAAGCTAATATATTATTTTTGCCCTACAAAGAGTTTTTTTTTAGAATAGAAAGTAAATTAACTATAGTTAGTATATATATACTACAATTATTATTTCATATTCTATTTAACATTCTTTTGTTTCCGCCTTTGAAATAAGAATTTCACAGTGAAAAATTATTAGGATTTGTAATTCACTATTAGTCTGAATACTGTGTGTGTGTGTGTGTGTGTGTGTGTGTGTGTGTGTGTGCCCGTTTATTTTTGGTTCATCTCGCCATAGCTGTCAGAGAGTATCTCTTTTAGAGAGTGTTGATTGTGTAAAAGAAAGCCGAGCTGTTTGTCTCCGAGACAGCCGTCTGCTGACAGCGCACCGAGCAGCTGTGCTGCCCTCATAATAACAATAATGAAAACCTAAATAATTGATACATTCCCGCAGAAATGCATTGTTTGCATTTGAATTAAACATTACAAAAAGGTGTGTTGTGTTTGAGAGAGCAAAGAGAAGTTTTTGAACATAAAGGGCCGGAAACGCAAAACTTGAAAGCATGGGTTAGTACGCCGCTGATGTGCAAGTCTGGTCTGGTTCGCTCTCCTTCTCTTGCTAGTCCCTTTTTGCCCCTCTCCCGTTCTGTCTCTCTCCTTTCCACCTCTCTTGCCCCCTCCCAACCCGTTCCTGTTCCTCTCATCCACTTCAGGAAAGTAGGCTGCGCTCGCGTCCCGAGGGGTTGATCCGATACAGGTCAGGTTAATCAATCCAGGGGGAGTGAGAGGCAGTGCTGGGAGTTTTAATCAGGCCGAGACTGTGGAGACTCCGACCTCTCCACCCTCCAGCTGCAGCGTGTTTGTATGTGTGGTCACGTTTGAGGACTTGTCCTCTTTCCTCTCACTGTGTGCTCGCGTATGAGCAGTGCTGCAGTGCATTTCTCTACCTCCACGCTGTGGCTCGGTTCACACAAAAGCGCATTTTGAGCGCGAGTTTGATTCACCTTTGCTGTTTGATAACTAATTGTCTGTATAGTGAAGCTGCCATGTGCGATAAAACCTTTTCCTGTGGTCTTGTTTCTGAGGGTCATGTTGTGTTGTCCCAGGATGGTGAACGGGGAGAGGGAGGAGAAGAGGAGGTGGTAGGGGCTCTCCAGGGCAGCGCAGGAGGACTGATGGGCAGCCAGCGGCCTGTCAGAGTGCCAGGACTGAATTGGGCACGGTGCCCAGGCTGGCGGCGTCCTCCGAGCTGCCTGGGGAGAGAATGAGCTCCCCATACTATAGTGAGAGAAATGGACATGAAAAAAAGCAGCATCATATATGAAACTGACCTGGATACTCAGACTCGAGACCATTTCATTCAGGGTTAGATGACCAAAGTGCATCCATTGACTTGTTTGACCCCCCAAAAAAACAGGATCCAGCCTTTTAGTTGGCATGCTTTTTAGCATTTAATCAATACCTTTTCGCCTAATGCATCTGACAAAACTCTAATTGTGACTCTTTTGTTTGTTAGTGAGCCGGATTGTGTTTTCAGACACTGGTGACCACGTCCCGGTCACATATCTCTCACAAGTAATCTTACGATTAGATATGAGGTGTAACATGACTTTTAGGAGACCTATATGATATAATACTGAAAATGCTGAAACGTCCAGTGTAATCTTGCTGTCTTGATCAAGAAGTGTAACATCAATGAGTGTGTTGGCTTGCACAATTGTATCGATTGTCCATAATAATACACACAAAGTCATGTGTTTTAAATCATGTTATTTTATCAGGACTTTTGCTTTGCATGTAAACACGTTTGTGCATCATATTTTTCTCGTTTGATGTAAAGAAAAACCCAAAGATTTCAATGTAAACATGGTTTTCTGGTCTCGTTGTATTGCTTTGCAAAACGTGGGGTTTTGTGCTGATTTTTGATAGTTATGACACACAATGAGTGCGCTGACATGCATGATGTTGCACCGATTATGCTTAATAAGCTGACAGCATGTAAGGTCATGTACATACCTAAATCTGTGTGCTTTCATGAGGGAAAGGTCATAAACGGTGTAAGCTGAACTTGATCGCAGTTAGATTCTTGCCCATTATATTTTGCATGTAAAAGCTTTTAGCTTATTCATTGTAAGGCATGAATATTTCTTGTGGCTCTATTATAGTTTTCTTAAATACTGAGAAAAATCTTGTATTGTCAGTTTTGTGATTGATTTTTGATTATCAATGCTGATAGTTATCAGCAAATGTTTGTATTTTGATGTCAGTACCTCAGAAAAGGCAGATCATTTCAAAATTGCATTGTGCATTTTTATAATTAATTTTTCCGACAGTGTTTTGATGTGCATTTGATGGTCATTTGAGTTTGCTTTTGGAAGCACAAGAACAGGACCCAAACTCTTCCAGTGCCATCACCCCTCAAATCTATAACATGTGCTGTGTCCCGCACCGCCCTGGGGGGACTGACCCCAGACCTGTCCCGTCCCGGTGAGGGCGTCCTCTCCAACCCCCACCATCACGTCGGGAACAGACACATGGCTTCCTCCTCAGCTACGTACAGGCCCCTGACTGCTGCGTCCATCTATTTATTAGGGAATAAAGTAGCTCTAACAGCCCCTGCGCTTTTATAGCAGGATCCCTGCTGGTTCTCCACACTACACCAAGTCCTATCAGACTTCTTACTGGGAACAAATTGACGGAGAGGAAGGAGGAAAGAGAGAGTGAGAGGGGGCCGTGTGCGTCATAGAAGAGAGAGAGTGACTGATGTGTGGCCAGTTTGGCCTGTGTCTGGTTTCCTGAGCTGTCAGTGCAGAAAGCCATATGGGCTCGGAGGAGAGAGAGAGAGAGAGAGACATGCGTTCACTTTCAGAACGAGAGCAGCGCGCATGAGTCATCTTCCTCCAGCTTTAAAGAGGGAAATGAAAAAGAGAGTACAATCCCATCTTTACACAGCAAAGGCGGCACAGAAGCTGCATCTGAAGCAGCTTAAATACCCCAAAAAGGAAAAGGCAGATTATATTTAGAAAAAATAATGTCATAATGAGTTATGGAGATATTAAAAATCGGAATAAAATTGAAATAAGAAAAATATTTGTATCTAAAAATGTAACTTTTAAAAATGTATAAAATATAAAAATCTATAAAATATACATACACAATATATATATTGTGATGATAAAATGCAATGCCTTATTCTTATATCACCAAGTCTGATCAAATTATTACCAGTAAAAACAATATTGTTCTAATTTGACAACATTTATGCTAAAAATTAATAATCTGGAGATGGAAAATTGTTGGATTATGATTATGAATTGCAGCCTATATAAAACATCATATAGGTCTACAGTTGTTTTCCTCCTGTGGTCCTGGGAAAAGTTTGTAGAAATGTAATAATAATAATCATCATAATCATTATAAAAAATAAAAGCATCTGCAAGAAAAATATACATTTGCACTTAATTGTTATATATGTCAGTTTAATTCATATAAATATATTTGCATATCATTTTATTTATTTATTTGGTTTTAATTTGTATGTTTTATTCTGGTACAAAACAGCCATGATTGAGTCCTAAGCAGAGTTACAGGAAAAGAAAGAAACGAGGGAACGGCTGGTATGGGTGAATGAATAGGAGAAGAAGATGGAGCACGACGGAAGGAG